>NC_064875.1:21651466-21671466 GCF_943734745.1 Anopheles darlingi
TTCGGCGTTTCTTTCTCTCCGTACTCCTATTCTAGCGTATCCTGACCTCCGTTGTCTAAACTCGCCATGTTCATTGACAAAGCACTGCAGTACATTCCAAGCTATCTGCGATGGGGTCGCTACACTCGGAACGCACATTAGTGGTCCCCCACCGGAGGAGGCCAGATAGCCATTCTGTCCGGTCACTGCCCGGAGGCTCCCGGAGTCATAAACCTCCAGCGAATCCGATCGTCTCGAGCGGTGATCCGGGTAAAAATTGTTATCATTGCGCGCGATGGTGGTGGCGGTGTTGTCCAGGGCGTAAAAGTGTGGGCGTCGTCGTCGTCGTCGTTTCGCCCTGACAATGTCCAACGACCACGACGACGACCAGGTCGGCACGTGGTTGGCACGAGCGAACCCAGCAACGGTTGTGGCCTTTCGACGGTCAACGTACCGCTGCGCCTTCCCTTTGCGTGGCTCCAGAACGCAACCACCTACCCCTCCTCCCCAACGGGAGGAACCGGTATGCGACGCAGCGATGAGCTCTGCATCGTCACTGCCCTGGATGAATGTTTGTGTATCGGGCCGGCAGCATGAATAATCGGTTGGTCCCCCGCCATCATGCTGAACGTGGACTTCGCATTTTGCCTTTTCGCCCATCTTCGGAATGAAGAAGCGCAGCAGCGGTCCAGATCCGGAGCGCAGCAGTGCTCTGAAGAGGCACAACTCGTGCGCTCGTGCGCTCGGCCCGTCTTTGCATTCTTCTTTGCGTTCGCCGCAAACATCTTGGCGAGTTCTGTAAAAGGAGTCGCCCGTTTCATCGGAAGGGAAGTAAGAGAGAGAGTGTGTGTGTATCCGTGCTCGGAGTGCTGGTCGGGGGGGTAGTTTGGACACAAAAAACAAACACAACTCCGTAAGGGTAAGAAAGCAACAAGGGACACCACCCCAGAGTTCACTTCTCGCTAGGTGCCCTTCCTGCCTTAGGTGCAGGAGGTCAGTGCATATCTATGCTGCTACACTCAAGGCTCCCTTCTTTTCAAGCGAGCTCTTGCGAACGCGGTGAGGACGTAAGGACTTTGTTTGGTTTGGCCCCGGGAACCTATCCTTCTTCCCCAAAACACAAGATACTCGGCTGAAGCGATCGTGCGCCATTCCACCGATCGATCGAGGCTGAGGCTCTTTAACTTTATTGCTCCAATATCCGGGACCAGTTGTTGTCGTCGTCGTCGTCGTCGTGTTGCCGAGAGCTATACAAGCGTTGTGCCTTGCGCACACCCGGTCCGATCGGACAGTCTCCCCTCAAAAAACCAATCCCAAAAATGGTGCTCACCATCGTTGATGGCTATTTTGGTGACCGAATTTTGGAGCCGTAGCGGAGTACCGAAACCACCGTACGCCAATTTTGCGCTCAGCCACCGGCTGGCCACCATGCTGCTGGTGCTGCTGCTGTTGTACGATGTAGTCGCCCGTTTGTTACCTGTTACCATCTATGGACAGGGCGAGACATCATCTTTTGCGTATGTCGTGAGCTGTCAGACATGGCATGGTTACGATAACGAATGTACGAGGCGAGGGATACGACGTCTGGGCTTCTGCTTCTGGTATCTTGGAAATACGATACGATGTCGGCGATCAAGCTGATGACTCACAGTTGTGGTGCTCCAGGGGAAGCCATGTTCTTTCCAAAGACTAACACCACACGCATTGATTAGTTTATCAGACTTTTCGGGCTATAATCTATTGAACTTCCTGATGTTTACCTCGAAAACTAAATCAGATCATCCCACGGTATGACCAAATACGGCCAGAGAGAGTGAGAAAGAGAGACTCACGACTGATCCCAAAACTCATCATCGTCGTGGGTTTGCAACCCGTGGTCTGTTGACTAAAATGAATTCCTAATTAAAACCCTTCCGTTCATAAATGCGTCCATTTCCTGTACTCCCACCAGCAACAAAACAGGCTACACCATGTCCACCATTGATCGGGAACGTCAATCGCGAATTTGAAGCCCGAGAAGTCCCCGGATGATGGGCTTGGATTTTATTGTCCTTCTGGATGCGTAGGAGCAGACCAACAAATGAGTGTAAACGCGTAAACGATGCTCCTCTTCCTTCCACCAACACTCCTTTTTCTCTTAATGAGATAATCATTAGTTGCGAGGGTCCACGAGGTGTGCAGAGATCAATGGAGGGACAGACGGACTGCTCAGGATGGTTCTTATCGTCCCACACACACATGTCAAATATGAGCTGGAGAAGTCCGGAATCATGACCCCTAGCGATCCTAAGGAGACCATTTGCACTCGAACCCTTTTTGTTCATCGCACAGAATACCAAACGCACCAAAGTGATATGATTTGTGTCGAGGTGTTCCGGTTGAATCCTCTTCCTACTACTACTGCTGCTGCTGACGATCGCCACTTTCGTTTTGGTCGACCTGATTCAAACCTACGGACGCGTCCCTGAGTGTGTGTGTGTGTGTGCGTTGGATGTCAAGCGGCAGTCTGACGACTCACTACACACCGATCGTAGCAGACGTCTTTCTTGGCCCTAACACCAAGTTGCTCGCTAAAGGCGGAACTGGTTGGCTCCGTGAATGTTGATGGAAGATCGATACGCAAATGAGTCCGAGGTTTACCAGGTCCCGTCGTGCACACACGCAGGGAGCGAAAGAGCGAGGAGGATTCTGCAACTTCTGCCTTCAGGTGGTGCCAGCGAGAAGCATAAGCATAAAAGCATCCCCCCCTCCCCCGGACTACTCATCGGTGCACAAGAGCAATCGAAAGTTTCACACCGAGGGCTGTAAATAAATAAAAAAGAAAGTCCTCTCGGAGTGGTGCTCTCGGGGTTGTGGTGCATCGCCTATCGCGCTCCTACCGGCCATCACGATATCGTACGACGAGTCGTTTGGGTTTGAGGAGTTTTTTTTTCTGCCGTAGCCATTTCCTCGTTTTGTGCGGAATCGGGGACATTAATGCCAGCAGCAGGTTCTTTTTTTTTTATCCCGGGAATGCCAATCTATGCAGCTCGCATTTTTTTCTCTCTCTCTCTCTCTCTCTCTCTGTTGAAGCTGCACAAAAGACTAATTGACGGAAACTGAGGGCGGCTTGGTTATATGAAAGGTCCACCAAAAGATCCTGGTGTAAACATTTTATGTCTCAAATTCATTTTGGGCGGTGGCCACGAGAAAAAATGGCGGATTATTTGTGCGTCGCGATCCCTTCGGAAAAAAAAAACACGACAACTCCCAAAATCCAATTAATCCCAATTCATGGCCAATAAACTGACCACACCGAACTGGAGGCATACCGGAGCTACAGTTCAACTGATATGCCACCTGGTGATACACAGGGAACGCGAGTGGACTCCGGGAGACAAACAGGACCTGTTCCTTCTCCCGCTGCACACTTTCACTCGCGCGGATGATTATGCTGCCATAAAAGCTCACAGCAGCAGCAGCGGTCCCGTTTTTGGACGAGCGAAGCAAGCGCCATTAAGGGAAAAACTACATTAGCACCCGCAACCATCACCAGCAGATCGTTGAGAGAAGTGGCAGCAACCGGAGCAACGGATCGCGGCTTTAGATGTCTGCTCTACATATTTAGCTCGAAGCGAGGAGTAGCAGCCGAGCCGTAATGGGCCCGCTCCTTGGCACTACTTTTACTTTCCAAAACACCTCTCGTCTGCTGCTGCCGTTGCGGAGGAGGGAATGTCCGCAACCTAATGCCACTTGATGCCAAAACCGTTCCAACCCCGTAATGACGCCTGACACAGAGCTGATCGACGACGCCACCCAGAAGTGTGTAGCAGTAGCTCAAGCAGCAGCACCAGCAGCAGCAGCAGCCCTAGTAACCGATACCACGACAGGCCAGTATTGATTTCAAGCATAGTCACAGTATAAACTATGTCACGTTGCTCGCATAGACGACTAAAACGAGCGTTCCCCAGCGCGATGAGAAATGGTTTGGTATTAGAAAACGGAAAAAAAGAACCAACATCAAGAAGCATAAATTAGTTTGCACAGCAGGAAGAGGCGTGCGATGAACAATGACGCTCCATTGTGCGATCGGCAGCAGTTATGCTCGGAGTACATCGAGCCATGACACGCTACCGCATGGCTGCTTGCATGCAAAAATACTGAGAAACCCAAAGAACAACCCGGGAGACCCAGGATAGACGCCACGGTCTGCTTCGACTTCCTGTTCGACTGTCTGGCGTCCAATTTGTAGTCCAGCGCACCCAATGCTCCGCAGCAGAACAGAACCTTCTCCCTTCACCATGATGGTGGTGGTGGTGGTGGTTGGGCATGTAAATTTTCACAATTTATCACTCCCGTCAGAACTACTGGCTATCGCCATGTTGCGGTGCCTGCGCATGTTATGTTCTGTGTTCCCGCTCCCGCTCCCGATTCCCGGCCTAGGCCTTGCCCAGCGGTTCGGTTCGCAAACACACAACTCACTTAGTGTGCACGCTAGAACTCTAAACTGGTATTTATCATAGAACCGACCCGGGACCGGGTTTCGTCTCCCTTCAGTCCACTCGCTACCTCTGCGCTCCAGTCCCTAGTGCACTCTATGAACTGGTTCTGCACCCAATTCCCCTGTGCAACCCGCGCAGAACTGCAGAACGACGCGACGCATCGGCGACGCACTCGATCGTTAGTGCACCACTCAAGCGGCGCTTCATGCCGCACGCCACGGAAATGCAGCGGAAAGCTTTCCAACAGAACGCGTCACCCTCTCCAGCGGTGGAGTTATGCAAATATGCAAAGAAGAGAGTGTCGGTGTGCGTGTGTGTGTGTACCGTTGTGAGTGACGTTTTGCCTCTTTGCGTTATTGGCCCTTTTCCTTATTGGCCAAATCGGACCTCTAGCGCTCGATTGAAGGAGCAGTTCGAGTTAGTCGAAGGAAGTTGATGAACAATTTGTTGCATCTGCAAGGCGTCTATGGTGCTCTCGTCCGTAGAAATGCACTCACATGACACTCGACTGCCAGAGCTGTAGAGCATGTGTTGGTTCCATAATTAAAAAGAGATTAAAATCTGCTTTCCAGCTAAGTTAACCGATTCAGTGCAGGAAAAAGACCAGACCAGACGAGACCAGACCAGACGAGACCAGACCAGACGAGACCAGACCAGAGTGTCCAGCGGATGGGAGGCGATGCCGGCGTCCAGTTCAAGAAACTCTAGTCCCCTTTGTAGAGCATTAAGCGCCCCACGAAAGACTGCGGGCTGCGATTCCAACACACCAAAAAGGGAACGCCACGGCAGCCCCGGGGATTCAAGGGCACCAAGGGCAGGAAGATCAAGGCAGAGAGAGAGAGAGAGAGATCAGTTGATTACTCTAAGGGCCTACGGAGTGGTGATGCCAACGCACTTCTATCTCTCAGATGCACACACACACACAGTAACATCGTCGTCGGGGGCAGCAACATCTTATCCGATTAAGCGATCGAAATTGAATACAAAAACACTAGAGAACCGGGCGGTGTTTGGTGGCGCGAGTGGTAGGATGGAAGTGATGTAAATGGTTACGAGGAGATGAACCATAAACCATATCAAGCCATTATCCATTAGATACCCACACACATACGCACACTTAGGCGTGTCGGTGCCAACGATGTCCGAGGATGGATGTGTGGTCAAGATTTGATTTCCTTAATTTTTTATTACATTATCATAAACGCTACACCACAGACACACACATACAGACATACACAGAGGCCCATAAAGACCAAAGTGATCGAAAGCTGGTTGGCCGGACGCAAGAAACTGACTTGGAATCCAACAGGAAACTCCAGACGATGCTTGGCTTTAGCTCGAGAAACCAAAAACGCTTCATCGCAGATCGTAGATCGTAGCTCGATTGGTATGCTTGCTGCTGCTGCTGCGTACGATCAGCATCAGTCGCCTCCTGCCTCCTTTCCCTTATCCTTTTACGACGCGTCGGTGGCGTCGAATGGCGGCGTCGAAGATTAATTTATCGCTGATAACGGAAGGGAGCGACCGGTGACCGGCGACCGGCGACTCGATCGCGATACGCGAACGCGTTCGGCCGGCGTCCATCTTCTTCGCTCGGATCGGCATATCGGCGATGCATCTCCGGGTACCGAGGAAGGGGGGTTATGGGAGATGCAAGCAATTAAAGCTGGCCAGAGTTGGAGTTGGAGCCCCAGACCCAGGAGGAGCGACAAATCAACATCTTTGCCCGGGAGGGGGGCGCGCACAGCCGAGAAGTCCCTTTTGATTTATCAATCAAACCCATCCGCGAGTGATTCCGTTCCGGTACGGTCGGTTGCTCGCTGCGGACCCGCTAGAACCCGCTGGACCCGACGCTGACAGGCCGGCCGCCGGGGCTTTGGTCAAAGGAGAGGAATTGAAATATCAGCGAGATCGTGCGAGCGGCGCAGTTGTGCAGCACAGGATGGGGGTCCCCACCGAAGAATTCCAAACATTTCGCTTCTGCGTGCCGCGCAATTCCGTCCGCCCGGCCCTTTTTCCGTGTCGCGCACGGCTTTTTATTTTTTTTATTTTGTTGTTTTGCTGCCGCGTCGCCACTGCCGATGGTGCCGATGTGCTCCCCACGATGCTCATGCAAACCGCGCGTAAGGGACGGGATAAGTCTTTGACTTGGGAATTACTTCTTTTTTTTTTATCGCTCACCAACCGAGCCGAGTAGTGCGCTGGCCTTTTCGAATGTTCGCTTTAGGCTTTCCTTCCTTCGCCGTTCGCTTTTCTGCTGCAATCGTGCTGCTGATGCTGCTCCTGCTGCTGCTGCATCACCAGTGACCAGTGAGTGAGTAATGCTGCGGTCGCCGGCCAGTAATGAAAAGAGAAGGCAACCGAAGACGCGCACGACACACGACGGCATTCCAAAGGGAAGGGGATGATACGCGGTAACGTGCGGATGGGAATATGTGTTCATCATTGCCATCAATCGAGTCAATTTATTCTCATAAAACCATTGGCTCTAGATCCATGAAGCAAGGGACATGCAGAGATGAGCACCAGGAGCAGCAGCAACAAGATCAACTGAAGTGCTTCTGGGAACAACAGGACATTGGGGCTGGGGAGGTAGCGGAACGGAGGAACGGTTTAACTCCCCCGTCACGGCTCGTTATGCTCGTGTCCTTGCCCGCGCTACAGTCCACAAGCTTGTTAATGTGATTAAACATTCGAGAATCTATTAAAATGTCTAATCCCTCCACGAATTGTTCGATCGACTTAAGCGAACCTACAACCCGGTGGTTGCACAACACACCACAAGCAGGTGGGAGTTTGATTAATGATCGAAACCAACATTAGACCTTTTGGGGCGAACGAGCTTTTGTTCGGGGTGGTGGAATCCTTTCTCTGTGTTGGTCGTCTGTGGGACTTTCGTTCCGATTCCATTTAAGGATTTTAGGGGTCTTAAATCATAGCGCGGTCGAACACGGGCTCGATATGATAGTTTCCCGCTTCCCGCTTCGCTCCGCATTCTCTCATCCCCCCTCCCCCCCCACCAGCGGACCATCTATCAAGATCAAGATCACGAAAGATGGGAGATTATGGTTCGCATAAATATTCAGTTCGCGTTCGTACGGCCACGACCACGCGGGTTTTCTGCAGAAAACACTAGAGCGCTTGACGCGTCGCGTCGTAAGCGTCCGATGCTTGATTAATTCCAATCCAACGGCCTTCCGGAACGCGAACACAATGTTGCATTCGGGGTACCTCTCATTCTCTTCCCTCTTGGTAGAATCGCCCTGGAAGTCCGCTCGAAGATGCAACGATTGAAAGTAAATGTTGCGGGGACGCGCGCTCGTGTCACGGTTTTGTGGCCGTTGGCCGTTCCGAGATCCGAGATCAGGATACTACGCGGTGCAGCCGATACAATGTCTAGGAACCGTTCGCTCCTACGTCTTCTACGGACGAATCGCGATTGCAATTGCAATGGCCAGCCACTGAAGCGGCTGAACGCCCTCTCAGCAAATGAGCCACAGCGGCACTTCTGCGCGGGTCTCTTGACATCCGCTATTCCCGCCGCCATCCGGACGAGCTATCTTCCGTACAATGTAACGCCTAACCCGGTGGGGATGCCGTGAAGTGCGGCTTAAAACTTAATCACCTCGTTTATTTGTTTGATGGCGTTGAATGTGAGGGCCGTCCGGTGAGGTGGGGAAAGATACTGTTGCTAAGGACGCTAGATAGACTTGCTAGACATCGAATTGGCTGTATATGTGCTGCGGAAGAGGTGAGTGCTCCTTATGCAGTGTATGTGTGTCTGTTGATGAGATGCACTGCGAGCCCTGATGATGGGCCGTTCTCGTCAGCTTGAAGTCGGCGCAGACCTGGCCGTACAAGGGGTACGAGGTGAATCATTTCGCACTTTACTCCGCGATGGTGTGGCTCTGAAGATGCTAATTTCAGACTTTCGCCTCTTTCCTCCAGGTGATTGTAGCTATAAATAAGTATTAGCCAATTTACAAAGGGAGGGGAAATGCAATGAATGTCAACGTGCGTGCAAGTAGCGTTCCGATGCGCGTAGATAGAGCTATTACTGGTGAAGGCCAGATGATCGGATGCTGTCATAAATGATTGTTGTTAGAACGTGAAAAACAACAGTTAGCTGCATTCCGCCGCGTAGGATTGAAGCTTTGCGCAACATTCTTGTACCTCATTCATGGGTGGGATGCAGAATACTGTAACGACTGTTTATACATTTTAGCGTATGACTTTCTCACCTGCAGGTAAGGCAAATGCTTAGCACATACAAGAAGGAGTAGTACGAGGCAGATTAATTAGAAGTGTATATCATTTTGTTCAACTGACATTTATCCACAGACACAAATAGATTATCAAAATGCGGATTAATGAATCTTGAAGGTAGGTAACTTTTATGTGTAGCATACAGAGACAAAGAATTGTCCGAACATTTCATAGCTTATCCTTTATTAGAAGCAGCATTGTACAGATTTCGGAGCAAATCGCAAGTAACCAGAGGCTTGGAAAAAGAAATGTTCCATCAAGGGAACAAACGTCAGAAGGAACACCTCAAACCCATTTATGAAACATTTGTTCAAAGCTAACAAAAGAAGTTCATTTTTCAATCCTTGGTGCAGTCGTTGCTGAACTCAAGAGAAAGTCAACGTATGTTAAGACATCGACAATACAGCGCCACAAGCCTCCATAAAATTGTGACTAATGCTTGTTAGCGATGTAGCTTGGTACTGTTATTGTACTCGTTTTATTTTCCTGATTCAGACGCATCGGATAATTACTTTTCTAAGGCCACATGATAGAGTAGTTCTTTGTATAAGAGTATTTTATAGCAATTGAACACAATTTGTTAGAAAGTTTAAATAACAACCTCTTCTCACGTTTTTTTTTTTGAGCAAGAATTCGACTAAGACTTAAGCCCTACCAC
Source organism: Anopheles darlingi (assembly GCF_943734745.1). Lineage (NCBI taxonomy): Eukaryota > Metazoa > Arthropoda > Insecta > Diptera > Culicidae > Anopheles > Anopheles darlingi. The sequence goes on from NC_064875.1 coordinate 21,660,851, forward strand.
CTGGCGCAGTCACGAGATACAATCTAAAAGAGCAAGTTCAACATCTTCACACGAGTAGAGACACTCGAACCCCGTCTGTCAGTGAGAACGAGGTGGCTCCGAAGAGCGGGCGCCAGTTATGATGGGGATGATGATGGGTACATCAACCGCACGTTCCCGTCAGCACCATTACGTGACAGCAGACGCCATATCGCGTGCCTATACCCCCCGCTACCTCTTCCTCAGTAGCCATCTCACCTACTCACCCTGGTAGCGCAAAAAACTGGAACAACGCGATGCGCACCATCGACTCTCTTCCGCTACAACCGCTTACCGCTCGCAAAACCGGTAGCACCGGGCGTGTTGTTGTCCATCCGCACCCATGCCCGGTGCGTGATTGCTTAATGGGAAAATGTATCTATTTGTTTGCCAGCACCTCTACCAACCGCCTGCACAACCCACAAATACTACCTGGGGAAGTGGTCGGTTCAAATCGAAATCCACGCGTGCACGGAACACAACCTCTGCGGCTTATCTTCCTCGTTTTCACGTCCCCGAATTAGTGGTGGGGTAGGAGGGGGGTGTTGTTTGCAAGCGTGACTTGGCACATAACAACACACACCGTTGCACACTCAGCACCTCGATTGGAATGCCACGCCAGCAACAAAACGCGGTAGCAACACTTGCAGCAACATGTGCTCGCTCGGTGTGCCTTTAACCCAGCAGCCGCCATTCCGCCTCGCGATCTATTTCTGGTGCCGTGCCACTCGCATACACGCACGCACCCACCTTCCTCCTCTCTCTCTCTCTTCCTCCCTTGGTACAGCACACATTATGCAATCGGGCGCGTCAAGAAAAAAATGTGCCAAGCGAAATCTCATCTCACGCGGGAGAGACCCCGTTGGACGTTGGGCCCTGGCCAAGATTCCCGGGGCCGAGTTTTAATACCTTTTTAATGCCACTTCCACTTTGCCCCGGGCCAAGGCCCTGCCTAATTGTGTGCTCCTCCACTTCCCTCTTCTTTCTATCCCCAATCCACAGTTGGTGGAGGACGCCTTGAAGACGTTTGCTGACGCGCTCCTCATACACGCATGTCGCAGAGGCTCGTGTTGATGATGAGCCACATAAAATGGCGCACATCCGCTCGAGCAGCTCAAGGTTTTCCTTCTGCTGCCTCCGCCATCATCTAGCGCCTAGATAAGGAGGCTAATAGCAACGAGCGTCGTCGTCGTCGTCGTCGCATCGAGGCGCTCCCGGCTAATCCAGCCGCGCATTAAGGTTAGTAAGTCCCGGATCGAGGTGCGGAAGGTTGCGTGCCGGTACGCACCGAGCAGGGAGTCTAATTTGCCTCAGCAGCAGCAGCAGCAGCATCACCATCGCCATGGAGTGTGTGTGCCCAAAGTGTGGCCATAAAGATGTGCTGGAGTCTCGAGTTGGCGACGCTTCGGGACACGCAACCGGCTGGAGCCGTGGGGATGGTTGGAAACCGGGATGAGCTTCAAGGAGACGTCGTCGTCGTCGTTGTCGTGGTCACAAACGCACGCACGTACACACGCAATCGGGTTTTGGGTGGTTGGCCATGCACACTATAACACTATAATTGACTTGCAGGAACATTGATTTCTCTCCATCGTCCACAGTGGCCGTACCCGTGACCGCTAGGTCGTGCCCGGCTGTCCAGCACCAAGAGCATCTCATTCCGTTTGCTTTCGATTTAGTATCCCGAGTGGCCGCCGGAGGCCGCGCGATCACCATTCGAAACCGGACTCCACGACTCGCCGGACCTCGTAATTAGTACCTCAGAGGACCGAGGGACGCACCAGACACACACACAGGCATGGGTTTTTGCGTATAGCCAGGGGAATGCAGACACCATCATCACTACACATCAATGACTCCAGACCATCGTCGTCGCGAGACGACATTCTTTCGCCTTCATTCTCCTGCTCCTCCCAGAATATCATTCCCGGGAGGAGGGGCTAGGGACTTGGAATTCCTTCCGGAGGGGAAAGGAGGGAAATCCGATTACTGCTCGTTTACATATGACTCGTGCGCGCGCGCGCCGATCGCCGATTTCGGTTCGATCGTGCCGCTTGATCGTGTCACTTCAACACCAGCCACGTCCATATTCCTAGACCCATTGTAGACGTACGTAGCACTAGAGGTCAGACCTGTCTTTTGCTTTCTCTCTTTCTCTCTCTCTCCCTCTCCCTCTCTCTCTCTCTCTCTCTTTCTCTCTCTCTCTCTCTCTCTCTCTCTCTCTCTCTCTCTCTCTCTCTCTCTCTTTCTCTCTCTCTCTCTTTCTCTGTCTATCTGTCGGTCGTCTCGCGATCGTTCTCGATCCGGTTGCTAACTCTCGCAGCGCGCTTGGTCCATTCGCAGTACCTGCTCCTTGGGGCATCCCTGGGACCGTCTGGGGAGGAAACGTGGACGTGAGTCTAATCCTATCAATACGAGTAGCACCTACAAGCCCCAAGGTGGAAGTAATTCCAGCAGCATCAGCCGGAGAGCGGGAAAGAGAAAGAAGGCTTTCTCCAAAGTTAAGTTGCGCTGTTAAGGCGGTGGACCTTAGCTCTGCGCTTCTTCATCATGGGCCGGAAGAGGATAGGGCTGCTGCTGAGGAGCAGGAGAAGGAGAAGCAGAAGAAGCAAGGTGTCTTTATGGGCTGCTACCGGTTTCGGTTCTATAATTCAATCCGAACTAATGACCATCCCATTCATTTCATTCCCCTATTATATAACCGGCCGCCACGTTCTCGTTAGACACCTCGCTTTTCTTATGTAAAGTCGAGGAGACCCCGTAACCGTGCGCGACTTTCCGTCATAGACGACGAACCCTATGTAATTCCGTTCCGTAAACGAACACTCTCCAGTGTCTCCAATCGCCTATGTTTCTCCCAAAGGGATATGGAGAACCACGATGACTATCATAAGTTCCCCTGGCACAAGCACACTGACCACAGATGTTTATCGAAAGTAAAATAAATGTCCCATAGTTAAGTGCCAGGCAGCAATAGCAGCAGCAGCAGCAGCAGCTCTGGACACTTCAATGAACTGTAAGGTACGCCTCAATGTTGCGCTCCGTGCAATCCGATCCCGCACATCGAATGGATGGTTAGTGTCTGGTCTTTTATTGTTATTCCATCAATTCTGCGACAACAGACTGCGACAACAGACTGCGACATCGTGCAGGGACAGACACTCGCACATAGTGTCGCCATTCTCCACTCAAAATGGCCACATCACATATGACATGGTATCTCTGGACGTTAAGACGCGATCTTTCTCGTAATTGCTTTATCTCACCTTCGAACCACTGTTCAACACGATAAAGTATCGAACGCTATCGCAAATCGTGCACCAGCATTTAAGCTGTTCTCACTTCAACCGAACAAATTATCGATTTTCAATTATCTCACATCAAAGGAAAGGGGAGAGAGAGAGGGAGAGAGGGTTCGTGGCCCCCTCACCAACGGATAAATCCAGTTTAGGTCGGAGTGCTGCAGGGTGTGGGTCGAAGCATAAAGATAATTAGCTCAAAACACCAATCATCATTAAACTCCCGCCTAATCTCCCACACACACGCACGGGCCGCTCGAACCGCCGAGGTTCGAGATCTGGCTGACTGGCTCGCTGGCTCGCGGGTCACCCTTCTGCTGGTTTTGGGCTTTCTGTTTTGATGGGATGCAAAATTTATGTAACACCGATGCAAGATAGCTCGGCTCGGCGGGCCCCACACCGGATAATATGTGTTGGCCTAATTTTCTGCTTCTGCACCAAACGGTCTCACTGGTTCGCTGGTTGCTAGATATCCAGTATATCCAGCGTTCCACCGTTCGTTGGCACCTTACGCACCAGGCCAGCTATAGCTGAAGCCACCTGAAGCACAGCAGGCCGTTGGGAATACGAATTGGACCAACCGCAAAAAACAACAACACAGCATCAGCAGCAGCAGGAGTGCTGAGTGGCCAGCCCATTAAAATGAGAGAAAATACGTCTGGCAAATTGGCAGCGCAGTCCAGCGGTGGCTGTGGTGGTGGTGCTGCTGCTGCTGCCGGTGATTAAGGCATAAAAAACGCAGTAGAAGGAATGGTATTAAAACTTACCTTTCACAGTAAATCAAAAACCTCAAACGGACGATCGGCTGGCCCGGCGTGTTCCTTGTGGTAGTACCCCCTCAACCCGGAATGTTACCACGAACTGGTCATTTCGAGATTTCGTTGGACCAAGCAGGCTGGCTGGAGGTGGCTGGTGTTGGCTGGTTGCTGTTCGTCACTTGTCACAACATACGAGGAGGGTAATGGTTCAACCAGACACACACACACACACGCACACACGGGTTAGGGCGTTGTTTCCTTGGAATCACGCATGCACTGACGCACGCAGACACGACACGTAACGGCACGAAGGATCATAAAATGTTGACCAACGCGAAGAAGAAGATGCTCATACACACGAGCACACACACACACACACACTGGTGGTATGCTACGATCTATGACCACTGCCGGAGGCACCAGCTGAAGGGAACGCACTTTAACTTCTCACTGAACACAGAGACACTGAAGGAGTATTGCACAACCTGCCACCAGATCTAGATTGCACCGCCGCCGACGTCGTGACACCTTGCCACGCTAAACAACAACAAACTGCTCTCGTGAGCGCGTGTGACTGTGTATGGGTGTATTTGTGTGTGTGTATGTATGTGCCACTAAGAACCAGCTTTTCACTGCACTTTTTGTGTTCAGCAAGCTAACTAGAGGTTAACACGAGACGGTTCGCAGCGTGCGATCTAGTGAATGTTGGTTGTGTTCGGTTGCGGCTGCGCCTGCGCCTGCATCCGGACTGTGCGGCACTTGCACACACACACACACACCATCCACGGGAGCTACGGTAGAGAGGTAGATTGAAGTAAACCGATTAGCGGCGACCGAAACTCGACACTCGCGACGCCGATGATGCCACCCCGAAAATGTCAAACGGGTTACTACGATTCCTTGCGGAGCGACGTTCGCTCTGCTCACCGTTCTCGTTCAGGTATCTGTGTGTGTGTGTGTGTGTGTGTCTGTTGCGCAATGCACAAAGCGTGTTTCGATGCTGAAAACGGTACGGTACCGACCGATGATGATGATGGTAAAAAGGGTGTCCCCCCTCAGGAGATCGTCGCTCGTTGCGATCCCAACACGATCGCTTCTCCTTCGCGTACAATGCGCAAACAGAAGAAAAAGGAAACAAACACACGCCCGCACGAGCGCACGCACGCACGCACGTACGGACGCACGAGCATAAAATGGGATTCTACCTGCCCCTTTTTCCCCTGTCCCCCTACTTGCTTTACCCCGTTTTTCGGTACAACAGAATGCCAATGTCAACACGCTGTTGTGCCGTTGCTTAATGTTGTCAATTACTCATACCGTTGTTCTTCTTTTTCAACCCCCCCCCCCCCCCCCACCAACCACCAAGTAAAACACGAGCAACACGGTCGGTCGGCCGGTTGGGTCCGTTTCAAAAGACTTGAGCGCACGTGTGCAAGCGCCGAACCCCGAACCGAAAGCGGGGGTTGGCGCGTTGCGGTTTTTCTGGACCTCCTCCGCGCTCCGCCGATGGTCTCCTGTTTGTTGTTCGGCCGGCCGGGCTGTGGGACTCTAGATTTGTTTAACAAACAAATGCACTACACAGCGCTGGTGCTGGTTGTGGTGGGTCTGTTGTTTTAACGATGCATCGGATGCGACCATCGATCGAGTGTTTGGAGCCCCCCAAGTCCCCAGCAAATGGTCAGTGAGTGAGAGAGTCTGGTCGTGAAAAGTGAATCACTTATCCAATCTTCACTGGCCGGCGGGAGGGGAGGGTTGATATAGCACCTGGTTGGACGAAACTTTTTTCCTGTTCTTTTTTTGGGTTCCTTTTTTTTGTTTTTGTGACGAATGTGCTTTGTGTTGCCGTACTCTTTTGCTCCTTCTTCTTCTTATGTCTTTCTTCTTCTTCTTCTTCTTCGTTTTCTTCTTCTTTTTCTTCTTCATTCTCTTTTACTTCGTGTCGTTTTGGCCACTTTTACCCATCCCTTCCGACGGTGGCATCTCCTCCACTCGTTCCTCTCTTCCCTCTCTTAGAACGGACAGAAGCAAAACAGGTTACTTCGATTCGTTTCGTTTGCTTCGTTTGTACCACCAGCACCAGCAGCAGCCATGAGCACCACCGTCGAACACAGATCGCAGCCTCTCGCGTTCAGCACACCGCCGGGCCGCGCCGCGCCGCGCCGCACCGATGCCGTGCCATGTCCCATGTTTGCTGGCGATGGCCTGGAGAAAAGGTCACCACAGGCCATGTAATGCCGCGTCAGCATGAAGGACATGCCCGGCTACCCGCGCTAACCAAACACATACATCATTATCTTGTCATGTCCTGGACCACGGTGCGCGCGGTGGGAAAAAGGGCCCGAAAGGAGAGCAACCGACGCACACACGCACTCGCACGCACGCACACCAAACACCGAGCGAACGATGGTGCCAAGAATTTAACGCAAGAATGTCGCAATTTGACAATTCCCCAGGAGGAAGGGAAACGGTAAAAGGGCACAACGCAGTAACAGGTTTTCCGGGGGGCGCGGGCTCTCGCGATCGGATCGGAGCGGCGCGATGTTCGATGTTCGATGCTTTCCTCCGGGTGCCTTCGGTTGTTTAAAGTTGTATTTCACTCGATCGTGCACATTTAGGAATATTTTTCGAGGTTTCTTAAAAGATATTCACTGGTATTGTGTGCAGTGATCACAATGATCCCAAGATGTTATCCTTCGTTGTATTGAAAAGTATTGCGCACTCGTCAAGTTGCACTTTACACTACTCCCAAATCGAAATCGATTTTCCATCACACTGTCACTTATAAGATCTATTTTTTCTTCTTCAATAAAGTAACATTAAAACTAACACGCATTTCACAAACGTAGGTTCCACTGAAGCCCTAGCAAGGGATTCCGCACCGCAGAGCGCGCAAGAACGAATCACCACAACTTCTCCTGGGAATCAACCGATCGTTCCGAGAGGATCATCCACGAAGATTCCGACGGCATTCCGCTTACCTGAGTTATCCTCTTCGTCTAGGCTCACTTATGTCTGTATGGATGCTAGCACCTAACACCTCAGCAATACTCACCGACCACTTGAACGATATCCTTCGGTACAATTTCGAACACAAAACTAGCTTTAAACGCAACACGCACGCCCATGCGCACCGCTCGGAAGCTGGGGGAACAATGATGGCAGACAAAAATGGCGGAGTGCCCGAACCCGGCACGAACCGCTCAAGAGGTTCCACGAAGGCACGAGCGTTCGCGACTCCGCCGGGGAAAGGGTTGCTCGATCGCTGCATCCTCGATCGATCGGGTGCGCCTAGCACTGTAGCTCTGCTACCTGGTGAGTTGTGGGGATGATGCTGCTGCCAATTGATCTCCCTAAATTTCTCTTCATTTTAACCGAGGACAGCACACCGTTTGTTGCATGCATGATTCCTGACCATACCGGAGGATGCGAATGGAAATTAGTCATCGTCTCAAACATAGTACATTAAGATATAATTTGGGTGAAATATCTGTATAAACTCTATCTCCGGTTCCTCTAACAGTACTCAACGCAACTCATCAAGAAGATCGAATGAGTATTATAAAGGGGATTCAAAGAGCTTAAAGAATGATTAGAATTCAATAGATGGACTGGCCGAGTTGTGATTATCAGATGAGATTCGATTGGCTACTCCAAGAGAATAAAAATTATGCTAAACTGAGTAAAACACGCGAAATGTTGTCCGTTGTATTGAGCTTTTGGTTAATTATTAAACAAAACGATGCAATTTTGGTGATCCCTGCATTGCTACTGTTTTATCGTTAGTTTCAATAAAGATCATCTGCACGGATCATCGTTCAAATTCCGTTTTTAAATACAGAGTCAGTCAGTCAAGCGAAGAAACAACGAATATGCTCGCCACTGAATTTAAAACATGATATGGCGGACGTCAGTTTAATCATCTTCCAAATACTTTACAGAATGCCTGTGGCCGCACCAGGCGGCCACGGTGTGAGTATATCAAATCTTGACAAAACGCTCCTAACTGCAAAATATCAATTTCATCCTGCGCCGCAGAACGAGGCGCACACACAGAAGGCAGCGCGCCGAGCAGCACGCCAAGTTGATGATGACGATGGGAGAAAGGTTTGAACCGGGCGATCCCGCCTCCCGCTTGGGCCGTCGTCTCGTGGTGGAACGAACGCACAACCCATGCCCAAGCGGACGATACGTTCGAGAAACGGGGAGCGAAACAAAAGGAAGGAACGGAACGCGATGATAACTGTCAATCTGGCTGGACATCGAGTGAGCACATTCCACACGGCGGAACCGGTGGCAGAAGGGACGGATGGACGACCGGGATGGACGACCGGGGGTCCGGGAAGGACATTATCATAATGCCAAAATAACGTTGAAAAGTAATATGTCATTCTGTGCCGATCCTCTGGACCTACATCCCCCCCTCCCTTCCGAGACCGCACCGGGCCCTGGAACGCCGGACGGTGGCTCATGCCGGTGGATCCGGGCAAAGGCATTGCCTTTTGAAATATCGCTGCGATAGTGGCCGGCGGGCATGTTGGGTTATGCGTGCAAATTTGTTCATTTATTACACCAAGGCCCCGTGGCCCCCGTGGCCCAGCTTGGACCTTGATACCGGGACACGGAGGCCGTCCCACCGGGCGGACGTTCCTGCTGAGTGAAAAGTGGTTGATATTAATAGAAGAGCCGCGAGAAAGGAGGGCCGTGGCATGCGTGGCCCTTTCGTTCCGGGGAGGGGGGGGGGGGGGGTGTAGTCAGTGTCCGCACGGAATTCCGGTTCTACGTCCTGCAGGGAAGTCTGCTGCTATTTGACCGCGCTTGGCACATAGCCGTGTGCAGCTGCCGGGATGATAAGGATAAAAATAGTCACAAAATGTGAAGAGAGGAAGGTTTGAAAGACGATTAGACAGCTTTGGACGCGACTTCTATGTTTCAAAAACGGACTCGGACTGGTCAACGATACTGAAATCGGATTTCGCAACAAAATCGATGCGTGAAGGATGCTGACGTTGACCGCGGTCATTCAGCACTCGCATCATTAACTTGAGCAATTTATAACCCGATAGGGCCCTATAGTCCCGGTGAGTTGGCCGCGTGCCACGAAAGACGTGGAATGCGCATTCCAACACATTCTGGCGCGAAACGAACCCAAAGCGAACGAACTGTGGGTTCGATCGTTGGCCTAGGAAGAAAGTGCGTACCCCAAGACTGGTTTCCGTGACCGCGAAACGGTGTCGACAATGGAGAGCCAGCGCCAGCCAGCCAGTGAGACCGTGATAGTGAAAGATAAACTCGCGTCGTCTGCTGATGTTAATGGCCTTGAGCGACTTTTATGGGGAATTAATTCGGAAATACAGGACACTTTTTGGGGTGGAATCCGCGATGCTTCTGCAGATGGGGAGCAGTACGTTATTTTCACCGTCGAAACGTTCTTCCTAAAAAGTAACGCTGCTGTAATCGATACTGTGGTCGTTCGGAATATTAGGGGAAAAAACATCGTAAAACGGCTTGTTTTGGAGCAGCAGATTGCTCCACGCTTTGCTGGGTTTTCGGTCGCTACTTTATCATCCTGGAAGGCTGTTAGCTCTAAGGCGAGTACGAAAATACGTAGAATTGATCATAGCTTTTAACGGAATTTGTTATTTTGCGATCTCCTGGGGTTCGAAGGATCATAGAATAATTAGTCACTTTCTTGTGGAGTACAATTTTTAGTGTCTTGAATTATTACACAGAATGAAACCAACCTAAATTAGAAATGCTGATACCCTGGACGAAGTTTATCGATCAAAAGAGGATGCCAGAAAGTTGCTATCGTAGCCGGGTAGCTTTAAATAAGAAAGCGGTTCCCTAAAGAGAAACTACAAAACTAAAATAGGAAAAGAGAATTCGATTTCAATTCTTATTTTACAAAACTTCACCGAAATACAAATTTATAAATATTCTATCGTATTTGTCGGTCCCATAGTGAATGCTATCGGGGGAGCCAAGACCAGGCAAAACCATACGGAAAGCCCTCAACGGCACAACGCAAATGAAAATGGCAATATTTTATAAGTTAAGGACGTGGAAAATCGCAAAAAACAACGGAATGTGATAACAAAATATCGGATTTTGTATGGTTGGCCCAGAAAACTGGTCGCGTAGTGGCCAGTTAACGGTCGTTTAAACATTAACCGGCCACTGGGGATTACCCATAACTGTCAAAAATGGTCGTTCATTTTTCTAAACGTCGCGAGACACTTTGACACCTGGCTATTCAAGACACCTTGGCACGACTGCAAAATCCGTGTTGTTGGTGTGTTGTCTCCGGATTTTGGATCTAACTTTCCCCGAATATCGCCCAACGCCGGAATATTCTGTGCAACGGAACGCCGCAAGTTCGTCCTGGTGCCGGGAGTGTGTTCATCGTTTTCTTGCCTCTAGGAATTTTAAAGAGGAGTGCGAAAGCCGAACGAAACAGGCTATGGGTAGGTTGTTGTTGGAGCGAGATAGCTAGTGAGAGTGAGTGGAAAAGGAGGGCAGGTGTCGGTGCGGGAGTGTCGGC
>NC_064875.1:21673966-21676466 GCF_943734745.1 Anopheles darlingi
CACGTAATCGGCCGCTTCCTTCCCAAGCTCCATGCTGCGCTCGAGCGTCTCCACGCCAAAGTTCACCATCACTGAATCCGTATCGCCGTAGATGACGACGGCATCGTTCTCGTACCCATTCTCCACCGTGTACCGCTGCTCGACTTCCTGCTTCGTGTACTCGATCATCGTGCGACCGTAGGCCGTTACGGAGCCGGAAATTTCCAGACACGGTAGCTTACCAACCTGTGCCCCGGTAAAACCGTACACGGAATTGGCCGAAATTTTGAGCGCCAGCTGACGACCATCCAGTACGGAGCGTTTGAAGGGATCGGTCTCCACTTTGAGGTCCGCCTTGGCACGCTTACGGGCAGCTAGCAGCGACTCGAGGATCTCCGGCAGTAGCCCCTTGCGGACGGAAGCCTTCACGAACACGTTGTTTGCCGGCGTGTGCGTCAGCTGATCGGGAGTGAGGTTTAGCTTGTCCTTCATGTTCGGTTGTACGAGTGTCGTGTAGCAGAGATTGTGGGCCATCATAATGCTGGGGTATAGGGAAGCGAAATCAAGCGTCGAAATCGGTTTCGCATAATAGCCACGCTTCGGTTCGATGACCGTTGCTCCCTCGTACTGTTCCTCGGAGCCAGAACTCTGGTAGGAAGGGATGAGATAACCGGCAACCTTGGACTTTCGGAGCAGCTGGCTCATGACCTTGATCTGTTGGCCGCGTGTTAGCAGACAGGACAGCGGAACACCCGTCACACGGGCCATCTCCATGTAGTTCACGATGCACATCAGCTTGTTAAGCAGTCGGAGCGGCAGATAGGCATCCTTCAAACAGTACATAGCCAACCGGCGTCGCGTTTGCTCACTTTCATTCTGCAAATCCGTGATGATGCTATGATGTACGTCCTCCTTTTGTTCCTGCAGAAAGTGATAACTGACCGCGTTGAGCGTGTACGAGCGCAGCTTGTAGTCACGCAACAGCACAAACAGCAAATCGAACGGAACGCGACCCTCGAAGTTGACGTACTTGTTCTCTCGCCGGCCCATTTGCTTCGACTGGATGACCGTATCCTTGATCACCGAGCGGATGTTTGTGATCCGTCCGAGGTACTCAAATCGGGACACCTTGAGATGGCTGGCACGGTTTAGCAGGTACGGGATGTCGAAATTGTTAATGTTGTACCCGGTAAGAATGTCGGGATCCAGTTCCCGCACAAAGTTGGCCCACTGATCAAGCAGCTCTTGTTCCGTATTGTAACTAAGCACCTGGGCCCCAACGATCGGTGCGCAAGTGTTGAGGGTGAAGACGTTGCGTAGGAACGGTTCCTGTTCACCCTGCCGGATGACCATGTTGGCGATCTGAATGACGGGATCATGCTGCGGTTCCGGAAAGATACCCTTCCGTCCGGCACACTCAATGTCGAAGCTAAGAATACGCAACGGGGCCACCTTTGCCCACTCGCCTTCCGGCTCGTGTGCAATGAATGCATCGTAAGCTACATCCACCTCAATCTGGCACCGTGTTTCCGGTGCGGGCATTTTGCCTTTCTTCCGATAGTACCACGTACCGGGGGGTAGCTCGATCCAACTGCACCCGACCACTCCTCTGTCCACCATGAAGCGAATGTCAAAGTCAATGTTGCTCTCGTACACGCGGCAATCCTGAAAATCCATCGACGGTAACATCTGTTCCTTCTCCAGCAGGCGTTTAACGGCCGCCAGTAACCGCGGCAACGCGACGGTCACTTTGATGAACTGGAACTTATCCTCTCCGTTGTAGCCCATGATGGATTGACGTTCGACCAGAGCCACATCCAGCACGGCCTCCTGTACATTTTCCTTGTTCGAGCGCATATCGTTCAGCACCGATTTGTCCAGCGCCGTACGGAATTCGGACAGGTGCGCCTTGGTGAAGCCTCGCGGTGCCGCAATGTACAGATAGGGACTGAAACCGTGAACGTGCGCACATACCGAGTTCCCCTCCATCGTAACACCAAACATTCGCATAACCGGAACGGGGCCGATCTGAGCTCCTGGCATACCGGGCATCGGCCGACCGATGTAGTGATCGATGTCGATCTGCTGAAATATCAAAGCATCCGTCGACGGTTCTAGCGGTTCCGGTGCTGGGCGGCTCCACTTAGAACAAGTGTTCTCACTTTCCGGTCCCAGTCCGATTCGCGCGGTATCGGCATCATCATCCAGCATGGCCAGTTCCGTCTCGAAATCATTCTCAAACTCATCCTCCTCGTCCTCACCGCTGTTTGATGAACCGGAAAATTAGAAATGGGTGGATTGAGATTGGGTTCAACAGCACTTACCGATACTTTTTAGCGCCACTAGATGTTGATGGTTCGTTCGGTTTGTTAAAAGGTTTGCGTTTAGTGTTCATTTTCTGTGCGGAAACGATCGGAAATTCACGATTCAAGGTAGATAAGACGGGTTCGATCGCGGTTACGAATGTCGACGCATTTTGCGCGCAAAAATGGATTTGTCAAGCCGAGTCTCCAAACAATCT
>NC_064875.1:21683966-21721466 GCF_943734745.1 Anopheles darlingi
CATGAAGCGGTGAATCTTCTTGTAGCTACGAAGGAGTCTATTGAACGCAAACGGGAAAAAAAGGAACAAAAAGCATGTATTATTAATGGTGATTGATGTCTCTATCGGTCGTTGTCCGTTGTCCATTTGCATACGAATAGACCGAAGCAACCTAATAGTAGACACGTTACCTTGGCTTCCTGCCGATAAGCAGCGCTATGATGTCACCGATGACGGCCGGTGCGTAATGCAGGAAGATGATGGACAGGTAATGGAGCACAATGTTCGGGTTGCTGGCGTAACACAGGTACCAGATCGCCTTCATCGTGGGATACATCGAGCCAAACTTGACGGTCGTGTTGGTGAATTCACCCCAGGTGATGCAATTGTTTGGCTCGGTGCAGAAGTTGTAGATCGGGATCTCGGGATCCGGCATAATTTCCCTGTTTGGTTTGGAGGTCAAGCCATTCCGTTAGCAATCGGGAGGTCTTTGGAGTCCCTGCAAAGTGGTACGACTTACGTTCTGTTCCGTTCACCGACATCCCAGGCGGACGAGATGATTCCGTTGACGCACAGATCGACCGGTACCATGTTGGCCACCTTGGTCGGATCGGCACGCAGCGTACGGAGCACACCGGTTCCGGCGCCCGCAATCACCCCCGTCGGTCCGTAGAAGTTATCGATCCAACCGGGGACGGGCTCCTGGTACGTCGCAATCACTGTAATGATGAAATCGAGCAAGAAATAACCCTGATCAGCAGTTGAAGATCGCGCGAGTGTGCGTCAACGTCACCCAAACATGGCTACGGTCAAGTCACTCCGCAAAGCTTCCGAAATTAATACTACGTGCCCTCACGTGCCCCCTTGGCTTTCTAGGCCATTCCAGGCCCGGGCCAAACTTTCGCCTGATTTCGCTTTCACCGAACGTGCTGAGTTTTTTCGTGAGCGACTTAAGCACATAACCTCAAAGTGATCGAAGAACATACGCAGCGCCGGTCGCGTGATCGCTTGCCATTCTTCTCGCCCCGCGATCGTGGGCGATCCGGTACGCACTTCACGCATCGGCCTAATGTGAGTTATGCGCCTCACGTGCCCTGGGTGCGGCAGGCGACTTTCCCAACGGTGGGTTCGGCAGTCCAGTGCTCCTCCGGTGTTGACTGCTTAACGGACACCTAACGGAGCGACCGCTAGCGTTGTAGTTGGCCATGATCGTACCGAATAGTATCGGCCGGGTGATCGCTACAGCCCTCGCCTATCGACGTAAACTTGACATTTGCCGAACGAACTAAAAGCCCCATTTTGCGCATCTCATATGCATAAACACGGACCAGGCTTGTGTGCGTATGTGTGTGAGCTCATCGTCCCCTCCCCCACCCCCGCGATCGACGATCTGAGTCTCCGTTTTCATGGCCACTGAATCATCTAATTCAATCTGCGAGATGGTCAAGGCCGTTCGGTCGATCTCCGGTTCGTCTCTGGGCAAATCGTCAGGGCTGGCAATGAAATTTCGGGCAGACCCCCGTGGCCCTCGATAAATGCATAATTTCGAACCAGTTTTGAACTCTCTCGCACTGGATGGCACTGTGCAGCTGTGTGCTGGCATACTGGCCATGGTCACCGTATTCGCGATCTATCCGCCGACCACAGAACGGATGCGCGACAACAATTCGGAACCAAGTGGAACCATTGTGTCGTAGTACGTAGTAGTTGAGCCACTGTTTGGCCCGACCGATGGTGATGGTGATGGTAGTTGGTGTCGATGGCCCAGTTCTTCGCGCTTCCAATTCTGGTGGCATATGCAACGCAGAAGAGCTGCAGGCACGCTTGGAGTGACCATGCTGGCCACTCGTATCGATACATACCAATTAGTTTGGTGCTGTAGCCGTTGCCGTTGACGTCGCATTGCGCCACAAGCGGTCCGCACAGACAAACAGAGGAAGGGCAGCAGGAGTAGCGAGGAGCACACAATGCTATGGTGCCCGTGGTACTCGGTGCCGCACACCGAGGAAGGGCAGAATACCAGGGTCTTTTGCGGATAGCATCGCGTCGTGGTGCGACTCACTCGCGATCGCACACTGATAGCCACAGTGGTTAAGCACAAGAGGGTCCCCGTGCGTGCGTGAGGCAGGGAAGTGTCGTCGCAGCGCAGTGGCGAGCATTCCTTTTCGTCAGGCACACCCATCAACCACCATCTGCATACCGGCGTCGACGGATATTATAGCGTCTCGTCACTTGACACACTAAGCGCGGCAAAAGGGACGGTCGGTGGGTCGGTCGGTCGGTCAACTATAGCATGCCTTTCGGTTGTGTTGCGTTCGCCAATGCCTAAGGTTGTGCAAAACCACGTCGCAGCGGTACGAGACCGCCGTTAATGAGTTGCCGATGAAGACATGTCTTGGCTAGTTCCGACACATGAAACAGCCGGGTGGATGGGGAAGAGCGGCAGAGAGACAGATCAGGTATAACATCGAGCTGACCTCCTCCCATTACATCGCCTTGGGGACAAGAAGGTTCCAGTGGTAGCGTACCATCGTACGATTGGTTCCCCGAGGGTCCATCGCCGTCCGGTTCGCTTCGCTGGATGGAACAATATTGACTTCTCCGTTTCGTGGTCAATGGTTCGAGGCGATACGCACAGCACTTGACACCCATTTTTTTGGATGTCATGCTCGCGGTGTGAACGGGATATACAAAGCTTGTGGCGCCTCTACACTATCCGAAGGATCTTTTGGCTAGTGGAGGGCGTCCTTGTCGGACACTTACAGGCTGGTAACAGATGTTTTCCGATGGAACCTTTTGTACACCTCTTTCTTACTTATCGAGCGTTAGCGCCGCAACACCAGCAGAAGAAGAATTTAAATGGACGGTTTGTTTATTCCTAAGTCCGAATTTAAAGAGCTGGGAGACATTAGGTGGCGGTTCTTCCACAACGAAGCTAATTCTTAAATTTCATTGCCTCAAACCCTAGTATATATGTTTGTGTTAGTATACCAAAGAAGTGTAATAGCTTCGGACAGAGTTTGCTTACAATAGTATACGTCTTTGAAAAATTCAACCGATATTTCGCTCATTCTTCATCAAAGTCAACATTTGTTCACTTTTGAACTCATGGAGTGTGCAACACTGAGTTCAGGCCTTACCAGACACTCGTGTAAACATTGACACTTGCAAAATTTACATTTGCCAACATTGACATTGACAATATTCGCCTAACCTCCGCCATGGCATCATCCTTTTGGGTTGTACAGTGCAAAGTAACATACAAAGTATCGAATATCGAGTATACTGTTACCTGTAGATGCAAGCGATTTTTTCTCGCCTTCGCCTTCGCCAATTGATTTAAAGCTCCACCGAATCGCAACCGAAGGTGGTGGTGGTCACAATTAGATGATTTATTACACCACTTATTACCCTCTAATATAGCTCGCTTTTTTTCTCTCTCTCTCTCATACGCTAACCAGCTACACAGTGTAACAACCTCGTGACCACATGCTTTCTATGCGGTCCCAATATCCCCTTGAAGACGGTCAGCCCAAACAGAGCTCAATTAGGTGTGAGCCTGCAGCAATCCATCTCACACTCGCCCGGTTTCGATCTCCATACCCCCTTTGTCGTCTTCGTCGTCTAAGTCTTCGTACACACGGCATGCTTTATTGTCATTGCTCGGTGATCCATAGAGGTGATCCTTCATGGCCGAAAGAGGTGCATGATAATGCTTGACGAGCGGCGGCGCACTGGTTGCCGAGATTGTATAATCCTGAACCAGTCGAACCATCATCACCTCCAAGAGCATCAGGTGATGTAAGGTGCCCGCAGCCCGTCGTCAGTGATGTCGGACCATGCGGTGCGTACGGTGCGATACCGGCACTGACCGCTTGTTGTTTGCCGATCGATGCGGAGTCTGTGCCTAGCACCCAAGGCACAGGACCGCAAATGTGTCTTGCGCACTTGAGCAACTCCGGAGGCTCTCATTGTTGGCCGGGCGCCGGGCCAGGAGGTGAATTGTCCACTTTCGGATGACCCCAAAAAGGCGGTTGGTCCAATTTGGCGTGGCCAATTTTACTTCTACCTCGCGCGGTCGCTCGCTCGCTCGCTTTCCACCGCATCGTTCTACTGGCGAACAGCAAACCAACAATAACGAAACTTAAACAAAATGGCTGGTGAAGCAAACACCAGCAAAGCACCATCATCACCTCCTCCAAACCTCCGCACACTATTTCGCGTCGTTAAACAAACACCACCCCCCGATTGGACGGGCTTGGCGTGCGCGAACCATTTCCAAAGACCCACCGCGCGCACGGTATGGTACCTCATGGCATGGCAGGTGTTTGTTTATTACGGGGCAATTGCTTGTTTGTTTTAAGGGACCACAAAACCGTCCATCCCGTCGTCCTAATGTTTTGTATGATCGGCCCAGGGCCACTACTCGCCAAAAACCGCATCAACGCCCTCCCCCCGCGCTACGAAGGCACTTCCGTAAACAATCCCGCCGCCCAACGGCGTGGCCATCCGTCCAGGAAGTGTAAAATGTGAAAACCAAACTTTTGATGTGTTTTACTTTGTCCAGCGCACGATGGCAATGACATCATTAAGCGCGCGGTACGCTTAATGGACGCATCGCGAGAAAGCATAACAACAGCCTCGTGACGTCTGTCGCAATATGTCGTGAGAACGGTGTGGCGTGGCGTAGCTCATTTTATCCATCGTTTGCGGCTCGTGGATCAGCAGAAAACTATGGATTCTAAACGATCTGGTCACGCATCAGCCCTATTTGCATGCACTGGCAGAGGCAGACAATGTCACGCCGATGGTAATGGAGCCATTGGTGATGATGATCACTTCACTTCGAATTGGACTTCAGCAGCTGAGGCGAGAAACTAGATCCGGATCCATCGTCCAATGGCGTCTCCGCCGGCTTCTACAAACCGCTCGATTAGCGGTTTAACCGAGCTTGACCGAGCAGCGTGTATGTTTATGTCCTGCCCGAGGGAGTACCCGAGCCGTAACGATCACGCGTGACAAAATGTGGCCCAGAAGTGAATCAATTTTCGCGAAAAAAACTGCCGAGCAAACTATACCTCATCGAGGCCCACGGTCCGGTCATGCCTCGCGGGTGTTAGGCGCTGGTTCGGCCCGAGCGGGGGGAGCCATTTAATTGAATGATAGTCATCGTGGTTGCTGCTGTGTTTAGTGTTCACGCGATGCGATCGCTCGCTATGGCTCGCGGCTAATTGCCGTCGATACTAGGATATAGCCGAAATTAATGTCTTGAATTTGATCCTCCCCCCCCCCCCCTCCGTTTTCCGTGAGCTATTTCACCGTCTGCTGAGCGGTGACTTGATGCGACTCTCTGAGGAGAAGGTGGAGGTGGAACGAACGTCGCCAAAAGCCAACCCCCCCCGCTGGGGTCATGGTTAGGATCGACAAGTTTATGAATGAAATAAAGTTAGATGATGGTTAAGGGGCTAACGCACCCGGACTAGAGGCCGTTGGTATATGCTAAAGACCGCTTCGTGCGAACTGCCAACTTTTTTTTTTGTAAAATTCACGTTTGGTTATGTTCCGCACTTTCGCTTCCCGGGTGACTTGATCCTTCAAAAACCCGATCTTAATTCGATAGCGCTTGTTTTTATGCAAAAATCGCTGTTTCGCTGTCATAACGTACCGAAAGTTCTGTCAGTTATATTGGTCTCTTCACCTTCTTCCTTTTATGATCATTTGCTGGCACATAACTGCCATCGCCTCCACCGGGTGGTTAAACCAATCATGTTTTCTTTGTATTTTCTTCCAAATTCACAACCAAATACATCTGTTGCAGCAGCAACCTTGACCTTCAAGATGGCGGATGACCAATTTTATTCCAACAACCCTGACCAGTAGATGCCAGAACGGCAATAGGAACGAACGGTTTAGACCATCGAGGAGCATTGGTGTGTAATTAGGTTTCGCGGCGAATTTCGCGATCGATTGATCGATCGAATTGGGCCCCGCAAAAGGTCATCACATCGTCCCTTGCAGTGCAGTAGCTTTCGGCAATTCCGTGACGGCGTGAAAGTCCGACAATTGCGTTTTGCTGCTTGCTCTGCACCCTGGCCAATGCTCATGCTGTGTGTGCGTGTGCGTGTGTGTCGAAGGTATCATCACCTTGAGTGAAGGAGTTGTATACCCGGAAGGTTAACAAGTCAATGCGACGACAGGAGGCAACAATAACAAAGCATCCGTTAATCATCCTGCCATCAGATCAGATCGACGAGCGGCAAGGATCACGACCGTCACAACTCCTCACGCGCTGGCGTGGCGAAGGCCTGGTGTAATAGTTAGGGCAAATAATTGAGCGAAGGTCAACTGTGGGGGTTCGGGTTTGGGGTTTTCGGGTACCAAATTATCACAGTCACTTCGACCACTCCGGTACTGCGGTACTGTTTGTTTGGGAAAAAGAGTGCTGTTGACGATGGAAGATGGCGTTTATCAGACCACGACGGTGTTAGCTGTCTTCGTGCGTCAAACCAATGTCAATGGCAATGGCGGTGAATGGTGATGCCGTTTTGGCGGTCGAGGTTTACGAGCGCTGTCTGGTGTGTACGTGATCAAACGGGCATGATGCTGATGCTGATGCTGATGCTGTGCCAGTGGACAATAGGGCTCTAAGTACTTCGCCGAACGGTGCACTTCAAGGTAATGGCACCTCATCTCATCTCAATACCATCACCACCACCACAGCAGGCGTCACGTGCGCGTTCCGATCCGTGTTTCGGACACGGACACTTGAGTTCTCAAGACAGGACGTAAAGCTTCGCTCCGGTCCTATAGTGTTCCTAGCCTGCCAGCGTTTCCGTTTTCCTTGATCGTGGTCCGTGAGAACGCACCACACACTACGCCGATCGCGTGTCGATGTTTAATCGAATGAGCTGTCCACCATTTCCTAGAAGGTGGAGCCGCATGAAATGTAAGCAAACGAGATATCCGACCATCAACAACAGGGTTTGTTTGACGCGAATCAGCATTAGCACAGCTCACGTGGAGCCAAAACGCGAATTTACATTTATCGGCAAATGGCTCGCTGATCAAACCAGGATCACACCGGCCGCGTATGGTGTTGGGTGTTAAAAGTGACGCCTCGTGTCACGTATCGATCTATTTGTCTTGACGCATGATAGTGGGTCTATGCCGCTAGCCAAACCGGATGATCGAATCCATGCAAAAAGCACCGCCCGGAGAAAGGACTGCTTCATGTAGCAGCTGGCAGATCTGCCCAAGGTCAAAACCATTGCTCGCTGGTGGATTCTTGCGCAAAAAGGAGCGCACACACGGACACACTGTCGCCCGGTATTAGCAAATCGGCAGCAACTAGAATCCTTGATCCACGAGCTCGACCACTCTCTCTCTCTCTCTCTTTCTTTCTGCATTTCAGGTTTGATCGACTGACCACCACCACCACCACCACCAGCACTATCAGCGGCAACACCATCGGCAACATTGTCGGTGGTGGTTGTTGATCTCCGATTAACTTGCTAGCGCGCGCCCGTCCGCCCGCCTGATTAGCCAACTGGGGCTGGGCTTGGCCCACGGACTGGCCTGGACGACGACAGGTTTGGAATTCAAATTTCGCCGCCAAGCGAGGCGTCGGCGCTGCTGGTGCTGGTGTAGTTGGCAGCACTCCTGCCAAGGTGGTGAACATTGGCGAAGGACGACGTAATTCCACGGGCCACGAGCCGCGGTGTTGGCGCGTGATCGCGTGCGTGCAACGTTCGCGTGTGTCAATAAACCGAGCAAACGGAAGATGCCGGGAGATGACGAAATGTGCACCGAGATGTGGCGGCCGTGTCTGTTACTGGTGGAGACGTAATTACCAGTGCCGCGTGTGCTGCAAGTGCAACTTATCATCAACCAGCAGTGACTCAAGATCGAGCAAATCGATCGATGAATCATTGTGAAAGCACGGCTTGGTATTCATCGAATCAATACTAAAACACACCCCCTTAGTATACACTTACCGATTCCTGGGCGAAACATTCCGACCGGCATTCCGCGACTATTCTTACGGACCACATCCTCGGCGATCGCCTTCGTGAAGGTGTACGTGTTTGGCCATTTGTCGAGCAGCCTGCATTGTCGCGATCGAAGAGACCAAATAAAGCCAAACGATGGTCATGAGAATGATGATAAGGATTAGCCGAAAATGGATCGGTATGAGCACCGGTGGCGTGGGACTTACACGGGAGTGATCTTCTCGATCATACCGTCGGTCACGCAGTCGGTCAGGTGGATCATCTTCTCCGAATCGAGCGGCGGATCGTAGAACCGCTCTTCGACGACCGGCTGCGGGCACTGTGTGTACGCCGTCGAGACGTAGATGACCGATTTCAGGTGCTTCATATCGTGGCAGAGATCCAGCACATCGCGGCATGCCTTCACGTTGATCTGCATGGCCGTCTTCATCTTCTCATCGAATCGCACCGTGGCGGCAAGATGAAATACAATGTTTACCTGTTTTTGGCGGGCGTTAGTTGTGGTCACTAGAAACGAGCTCTATCATTCCACTCCCTACCCTACGACTTACGTTTTCGGCCAGAATTTCCCGATCCGAGGCGCTGATGCCCAGGGCGGGCTGCATGCAGTCACCGGCGACGGCCCGTATTTTGTGATCGTACTTCGGACACGTTTGCTTCATTTTGTCAAACATCTGTGGATACAGGGAGAGAGCAAAGAGGGAGAGAGGAAGGTTTAAGTCAGATCCTAAAGTCTTGAAGTCGAGCTAAAAGCCAAGTGCTCCAGCTTCCGGTACTTACAGCATCGTCGAAGATCTCTTCGACGCGGGAAAAGATGTCCTTGCCACGCTTGCTTCGCACCAGCAGGAAGATGTTCTCGATCCCCGGGCAGCTGGTCAGCAGTTTGTAGATGAGCGCTAAAGAAAGAAAAAAAACGGAATCCATTAGTTGATTGTTTGCCAAATGTAGCCATTACTAGGTGCGAACTTTCAACAGGAACCGTTCTAGCAGCTAAACTTGAAGCTACGGATTTAAATAATGCTCATCCGTACGGTTCTGTAAAAGGCCCGTCCGGACATCGTGTACATTTCCCGACACCTCTGTCATCGCATCCGAGCGCAGCATCTACACAAATTCGCAACTAAAGTGAACCTTCTCATTAGCAACTTCTGCGCCCCCCCAGGCCCCGGAGTAGTATCTTTAGCACGAACCCATTAGCTGCACGGCGTGAGTTCTTTTCTCCAAAAACTCGATTTCGATGTTCGACTATCGCTTTGCGACGCAGCCAATGGGGACACAGTGTCTAGTCCCTTGTTGCTAAGGGTGAAAGACAAGCGCTTCCCCGGTTATGAAGCGGTATTGTGAAATTGTTCTCCCACCCTCCCTCTGAAAACAGGTTTACATGAGCCGGATGAGGACGCTTTTCGGGGTGAGATTTGTGTGGTTGTAACTCGGTCCGGAGTCAGGAATCTTCCCTATGCCCTTTTGGAATCCTGCGCGCGCGCGCTATCAGCATCAGTCACGATCAGCAGCGATCACGGCAAGCGCTGGGCTTATACTACGCCCAGGTATTCGCGGATCACATTCATACCTTCGATCGTCTTCGATTCCTGGCTGGTGCGCAGGTGTTCTTAACCATTATTTGACCAGCGGTTGGGATGGTGAAATTTGGACAGATAACAAAACCGCCTCCCCATCGAAGACTCGGCAAAGGTCTTTTTTTCCCTTTTACACCCTCTCTTCTGACCTCCTTTCTTTTCCTTCCTGCTCCGATCGGTGCTTCTGCTTTGGCCATTTGAATAACTGGTTCTCGGAGCGGGGCCCCGTCACCCGCTCCAATCGATATCATGTATCCCGATGGACGGTGTGCGTCCAGTTTGCTTGCTTTACTCCCCAGAAACCTAAAATCTCGCGCTCGTTCTCCCACGAATCGTAGCTTCCTCTATGAGGAATGATGAGCTGCTTTCGCGACAACCGGATCCACCGGGCAGCGGGTTTTGCATATCTATACAGCCGGTGCCGGTGTTTGGCCCACGTTGGACTCACGTGTCTCACTCGTGGGATCGCGATGTTCGCTTCGAAAATGGGAAGCCGGTGGTGACTTTGGCCACCTAGGGCAAGCGTCCTGCGACCGAAAAAAATGTGCGATGATTTAGTGTTGTCCTCATAACGGGCGGCCCATTACAATCACGGACCAGTCGGCGGTTCGTAGGCTGTTTGCTCAAGATTTGCTCAACTTTGAACAAAGAACGAAAAACAAGAACCTTATTTCACGGGCGCTATACCCGTCGGTTCGTTAACCTGCGAATGTTTTATTACATCGCAGCGGTATACAACATCCACACAACACACACACATCATTTGATGGTTTGGTGGAGCTCAGGCACGCTGAGTTTAATGGTCGTGAGCGCGAACACAGGAGTCCCTTAGCTTGACCAGCTTGACCAATCAACAAAGACTAATTTCGCTCGCTCGCGTTTGTACTTTTTATGTGAGTGTCTGTTCCGCGTCATCTAAGTGCTAGAGCATAAAGTAAATTAGGTTTTATGTCCTTCGGCTCGGCACAGCATGAAAAGTAGCCTGGTTTTTTTTTGCGCTGTTGTCGAGAGGAGCAACTAATTTACGATCAAATTGTATGTTGACGTAAACGAGACGTCATCAACATCAAGATGTCCCATTTGACATTGACACTTGTTAGAGAGAATACGAAAGGGATTGGCCCGAAAAGGCCAAACAACAACAACAACAACAAAAAACCCCAAAACCCCTAATTGCGCTTCGGTTCCTTCCTGTTTACTGTTCCTGTGTAAACATTCTGATGTTCTGTTCTGAGCTGAGGGGAGGCGGCTTTAAGGAAATGCGAGACGCAGACTCCCCCCCAGAAGTGTGTCATCATGGTTCACGCAACCAAAGGGCACACGGACGAAGGTGCCAGCGAGCGAGCGAGCGAGCGAGCGAAAGGTGGTCTCTTGAGGTTCGTGTCTTGATTTGCGTTGCGTTCAAGTCTTTCGTTTGCGCAAAGGGACCACCGACCAACCAACCGACCACCAAACTGCAAAATCCGACGATCATCGGTGCCGGTTTTCAACTCAATTTTCATGTACACAACGTGTGTGTGTGTGAGCGAGTGGATCGTTTCTCACCACCTTTGCACCGGCGTCTCGCAATCGTCGTCGTCGTCGTCGTCGCCACCACACTGTTGCTGTCGCCAATCTTCCGCGGTTGCAGCAATGGCAGCAACTGCAGTGCCGCTGCACCTCGACTGCAGCCAGCACTCTGCACGTTATGTAACCTGACACGAACCCGGCCTGGCAATGGTAAAGCGGTGAAAGCGTCGCACTGCACTGCACTGCACTGCAGCATACTCGACACACTCGAACCACGACAACAACATCAACAGCAGCAGCAACATCAACAGCAGCAACAGCAGCAGCATCGAACGCACAGAACAAACAGCTGATCGTGAGCTCCTTCGCTGCGGACTCCTCTGGCAGTTCTTAGTGTCTTTGGTAGGGATCCGGTACCATAATTGCGGCCAGCTCGAATCAGCTCGTGCCCCTCCCCACAATGGTACAAAAACCAGAAATGGATAAAACCCGGTTTTGCACGTTTCACTTGCCCGCCACACCAGGAGCCCGGTCATATGTTTGCATATGATCGCTTCGGTTGCAACACAGCGCCGGGAGTACCGGGAGTAGTGTTAAACCGCAGCTGGCATACGATAACTGCGATCGAGCGAGTGGCGTCTGGTTTTGGTCTCGCCACCATCCCATTGACACGCGCCACACATGATTGGATTGTTTCGATTACATGAAGCAGACATAATGACGCTGTGCTGATCTGTTGTTGGCATCATCAACTTCAAACGTCAGGCGTGAGAAGAAACGGTACAGCGGGGGAAGAAGGAGGTATCAGCTGTTCTGACCGTTGATTGCCGTCGCCGTCGTCACCGTGTCAATGGTCTCTCCAATTAGGATTCATTCACGATCGCTTACGATCTCTGCCACGCAAAGAACGAACACCATTCACAGCGATTGGTGCCACAATGGCTCCTCCGCAGGCTCTGGGGCTTCTGACTAGTTGGCACGAAAGAACCAAGAACTCGGGAGTTGCAAAAATTTGATTTACACCTCGACGGCGAGCGTTGCGAACGAGCACCAGCCGGCCAGGACCACCACCAGGTGTTGTGCTTGTGCGGGATCAGACGCTATTAGCATAAAGCACCGCCCCACCGCCCGCCTCTCTCGCTTCGGGCCGTCCTTGCTAACTCGTTTTGGTTTTTTTGGTTTGGTGGTGCGTGTGGTCCACGCGAGACGCGAGGTTTTTGGCTAAGAAGTTGGTGACCCTCTCTTCGGTTCGCTCGCCGCCCGCAGTTCCGGCTCCGATCGAGGGGGTTCAGGAGGTGATCATCGGATGTCCCTCGCTCGGATCGGCTCGTAACATTGTGTATTATGTGGCACGGAGTGGCACGTGAATGAATAGAATTGGAACCCGATCGACCGGATTTGTGTTCGCGATTAATCTGTGACTTCTGAGATTCGTGGATTGTGCTGTTTGGACAGTAAAAATGGACATTTCTAATCCAAAATGACTCATCGCGGCTGGACGGGTGAATTTTTGGGAGAGGGTTGTCACCAACAGTTGACTCGTGTTACTAATCCGGTCCTGTGCGGTGTCCTGGGACCCCTTCGCTCCCCCGTTATGGGTTCAGGGGGTCTCCTGGAGATCTATAGAAGGTGAAAGGCAAAATAGCTGCGACGATCAATAAAAAAAACACACACACACGCACACGCACACAGAGAGCGAGAAAGTGATAGTTGGTCCAGTCCAGTCCAGTTCTCTCTCCAGCAGTGCCAATGATGGTTGGCCGGGCGGCCGGGTGGCCGCGTGGCGAATTGCGCTCTCAGTCCACCAGTCCAGTCGAATTTTGAGGTTTTTTGTCGGTCAAGGTGAAGATGCCCGAACCGATTCGCGGGGTAGGTGGTGGACGAGGAGGTATCGCCGGCAGGTGGCAGGCAGGCAGGCAGCACCACCACCACCACCACCAACAAGAGACGGACAAAGCCAACGCAGCAGCAGCAGCAGCTATTGAGGGAGGTCACGCGCTTTTACGTAATACCCTCTCCATACCCTCTACACCCCAAAAGTT
Source organism: Anopheles darlingi (assembly GCF_943734745.1). Classification (NCBI taxonomy): domain Eukaryota; kingdom Metazoa; phylum Arthropoda; class Insecta; order Diptera; family Culicidae; genus Anopheles; species Anopheles darlingi. The sequence goes on from NC_064875.1 coordinate 21,697,083, forward strand.
CGCGAGGACCGCAGGAGTCCCCGAGGGACTCCACTATGCCGAGAGCACGCTGCAAACACTCGTGGCGTGTGCCCCTTCGTATGCTCGCGGGAAGATCAGACGATCGGCTAGGATTAGAGTTTCCTCTTTGAGCGCCGAGGTTCACCTCGATCGATCGTAATCTTTGATCGATTTCTTCCTTCCACGATGCTGCTGCTGTTGCTTCGTGTTGGGCGCGCAACACGCGCAACAGCCGGGGCCATACAACCAATTGACCACCGCCCCCGGGGGGGACCTTCTCGCTGGTGAAATGTAAACAATTCACACATTCACTCGCAGCATGCTCGGTACAGCGATGCTGCTGCTGCTGCTGCTGCTGGTGATGGCGATGATGATGATCATGGAGACGCCAACGACGTGCTGCCGTGTGTGTATGCGATGTGGAGGAGAGATGATTTCAAGGTGCTGGCGTGTTGTTGTCGCTGTCGGTACCGAAAAAACCGAGAGAGAGAGAGAGAGTGCCCAAAACGAGGAGTGCTCAAGGAGTGCTCCCCCTCGGTGAAGCGATCTTCAAGGACTTTCAGACCCCCTGCACTCTCCTCAGTTGCTGTACGGAGTAATTGGAGGCGATCGCCATCGCATCCCTCCAGCGACTCGGAACATTAAATCAATTTGTTGTGCTGCTGCTGATGGTGGTGGTGTTGCTGGTGTTCATACATAAAAGAGAAAACCATTACGAGCCCCGACCCCAGAAAGGTTTGCCCACAATTGGATGCCACCGCCGCTCGCTCTCGATGGATCGCCCCTCGATCATCTTGGCGTTGGCACCTCTCGATGGCATAATGGCATATTGATGCCGCCTCCTAAAGGTACAACGGGTGCCCTTCTGCTTTGTTTGTACAAAAGCGCAACGCGTGTACACCGGGCACACACACGCGCGCACGCGTAACTCATGACTTATCGTTGTTTTTTGCGGATCACAATGATCAAGAAAAGCTGTTGCAGCAAGCTGCCGCTTAACACCACCTGCAATGCACCACTTCCTTGCCATACCGTTCCGCGTGAGAGGTGATAAGTGAGAGCGTCAACAGCCCCGAGGATAGGCCGGATAGCAAGAGGCAGAGGTGCACCGTACCGTGGCGTACTTACTTTTGCCAAGGAATCCGGTACCGCCGGTAATGAAGATGCTGCACTTGTCGTAAAACTGCTGGATCTCGGTGAGCTTCTCGTCGATCTTGCCCATCGTCACGGCCGTTGGGTGGTCCTGCGCTGTTGGGTTGTCACCCATCGTTGTCGTCGTCATCTCCGTCGGTTGTTGTTGTTGCGGTTGCTGCGGCTGACTCAGCAGCTGATCATCGTACATCGAGACGGTCATGTTCGGTCGCTCGGTACTGCACTTCCGGTGCACATACACACAAAGGCGCGCACACACACACTCACACACGGGAACACGATACACTCACAAAAGAATTGCTTTTCGCGTGGAAAGAAAAACGAGAGCGACGGGAGACACTTGGGCGCCGCACTCGTAAAGGAACAACAGAGACACTGACCAACAAAAACGATGGTACACTTTACACGCTTATCGTCCGCTTATCACTTGCTGTAAACAAATAAAGGTAAGCCCGTTGTAGTGACTCGCGAAGCGACGAAGCATTGAGCGGCTATGAAACAATCGCATTAATTTCCTCCGATCAGCTGCTGGCCAATGTTTCGGCCAAGAGAGATCGAGCGATCTCGATCGGTAATCAACCCCGCAGAGCCCACTGCATGTGTGTGTGTGTTTGTGTGTGTGTCATCAAGCCCGATACGACAACCCCTCGACAAGACTCCAGACTCCGGACTCCAGTTCAACGTCGTCGCAAGCGAGATATCGCTCTTTTACAGCTCTTCAGCGCGACGCAACCGCACCAGAATCGGTCGACGCGGGGCACTCCAGGTGCTCTCCAGCGCACCAGTCGGCCCAGGAGTGGCCGACGACGCTGTGGTCGCCGTCGTCGTCGTCGTGCGACGTGTGGTACGACCAACATGTTTGCACTTTTCTTTACATAACGAGGCGTAGCGAGGCGTTTTGCACAAGCACTGGCAGCGCACGTTAAGTAATCTGCAAGCTCAAGATGGGGTACTGGAACTGCTGCTGCTGCAGGCTGCTGGATCTCTCAGCGAGGTCAGCTCTTGCTGCACGTGCGCCCTCGCACCTCGATTGCCGCGACCGACTCTCGAATCGGTGCGAGGGACAACATATGCATGCATGCATGATCGTGTAACACCCAAACCCGATCAGCGGGAGATTAAAAGAGATTGCAACGAACACACTTTGTCCTTTCCGCGATTGCTATCACACTGTAATCATTCGTAATAGCATCACATCCACACACACACACACACATGCAAGTACAGACAGACGAGGTACGATCATGTATTGACGATCATCACCTTCACCACAGCGGCTGTTAGGTGTGATCGCAGATGATCGCACAGCACTATCGCGTTATTGATCGTTATGTCTATTTGCGGAGACTATTGTCTCGGTGGCCACGATGCTCGCTTGCAACCCCTTAGCCGTAGCCGTTAACAGACCGCCTGCAGACATAGTTTGCATATAAGTGTTCCACTCTAACCACGAAGATGGAATCTTGGCAGAGATTTGGAAGAATTATACACCCGTCGGTCGGGGTGATAATAAACCCAAACAAATTAGGAAGATTAAACTACGGAGTCACTAATCGTGTATCTAATTTTTTCCAGTCCTATTCCCCCTGCTGATTGTTCCTTGGTTCCGCACACACCTCTACGTTCCCTGGTTGGTTTTTTAAACGATGACACAAAACGCAGCACGTGCAACGTGTAACCAGCACCGCATCAGCACACTTCCGAGCACGTTCTAACGCTAGTGCAATATATATATATGGCCCTCGCTCAAAACCTTCGCTTCGTAGTTCGCGGCGGTGGCGGCATACGATACGAGCCGGAAGGCCCTGGTGGGCTGAATTAGAACCGTCTGGAATCGTGGAATCACACCGGAAGCGATCGATCGAGCACACGCTACTGCTGACTGATACCATCTGCAACTGACCGACTGACCACACTGGGCAGCAAAAGTACTACAGCGATCGACACTCACTACTGGTTGGCTTTTGGGTTGGCCGGGTGATCAGCTAGCTAGCTGGCTGACTTGGGGTGCCTGACTTCGGGCTGGCTAGCTGGCTGGCTATGGGGGACTTTTGCGACCGTTGCGGTCGACGGTCAATCAAAAACTGCCGATCGAGGTGCTGGCCATGCGATCCCGAACCGCCACTATTGCTGCGCCGTTTGTCGCCACCGCCGCTGCCGCTTTGCTGTTCGCGCGATCGCAGCACGATCGCGCGCGAGCTGGTCTTGCCTGGGAGGTTTTGTCGATTTTTTTCTTCTTCTGGTTTTTGGCAACAACGACGCTCGCATCAGCAGCAGCAGGCGGCACGGGAAGGGCGGGGAACGCGAAGTCGCGGTCGGTACGGTGCGACCGAAGAAGAGCGCGTACACTCACCCGAGGAAGAGAGAGAGAGGGGGAGAGATGCAGTGACGAGGAGAGGAGTGCTAGGTCTGGTGGTAGGGGAACGGCTCGCCAAAACCCCGCCAACATTATGTTGTCGCAGGCGCCCGAATCAGGGGGGGACCTTATTTGTCCCACAATGTGTGACGGATTTCCATGCGTCACTACTGGGGCGAGGACCGTGAGGATGGACGGTTTTTCCCGATTCGGAGCCTCCTCGGTGACAGTTCAATCCGAAGCTTCTTTTCGAGGAGCAGTTTGACCGTCAACCGCGTACCGCATTCCGGTGGTTTGGAATTTTTGAATTGCGTTAAGATGCCGGAGATAAGGTTGTCGGATATCTTTATCTTAAGACCGGCTTATGACTTAAGACACATAAAAGTGATGGCTTCTGACCATGAAGAGTCCTTTCATTATCGCATAAAATTGTGTTTTAATGCATTCCTTCCTGTGATGGATAAGTGCAGAGTGTTGCATTCAAGAGGTAGGTTTATTTGCGATGTACGAGAAACGTCAAGTGAGTGATTGTCAGGGTCAGGTATGTTGCGACAGAAATCCAACATTTTACATGTATAATAATTCTCATTATTAGCATTTAGCAAATATATTGATGAAGATTTATTTCGCACTGTCTATCGCTAACATGAACAATAATTATGGATATAATTTGAATTAATGAACATGATTCTTGAATGTAACGCGCATCGATTAATACGTATAGTATTAGGTATAGTAAGTTGATGTTTAATCTAATTTTGTGATAGGCTTAGGGCAGGAAAATGTGTAACACGAAAAAAACTATTTTGTTATTCGAAGAAATCATTATTTCAATTAATCAGCGGGCTTGTGATGTCCGTCAGGCAGCCATCAGCATAATAAGGAATATGTATTACATCGCATAACAATATGAATAATCTCCTGAAAATGAATTATTCTGATATCACGAATAAACAAAATTTTCGCCATCTGTTCAAGAAGCGCTCCAGCTGCTTGGTTCTGCAATGTATTGGTGCCTAGCAACAAATCCATTGCCTACTGTTTGAATTCACGAAGGATTACCAATTTTCTTCCTTTATTCCGAAAATCTCCCGAAAATAATCAAAAAAAAAAATCGTATTGTACGTCAATGTGATGTCCCAATTCCTGGACTGGCTTTTTTTGGGCAGAATTTGCGTAAAAACGATACCAGTTTTACGCCATGCAAAACGGATTATCTTTCTTAGCAGAACACTCTGCGTCACGGACGCTCGAATGTCGCAACATGGACGATATCCGCTAGTGACGAGAATTGTGCGTGGTGGCGCCAAGCTTTTGTGGATGTGCTAGTAGGACACATCTTCGCGAAACGATTAACTATGATTAATAAATGTTTGCCGAGAGCCCAGTTGAGGGTGGAACTTTCGAATCACTACGCGCGGCGTTCTATGGCCTTGGACATGTGCAGTGACTCGCCAATACCAATTAGTTCTGGTTGCATCAAGAAGTTACGACTTCCTTCGTTAAAATGCCCGCCACTGGAGCGAATCGTTTGCTATTAATCCATTCGCTTCCATTTGCTGTCCACTCCTTGGCCGTGTGACGGAACAAAGAGAATCCTTTGATTGTTAAGACGCTCTTTGTCTCTTCAAACTGGGTCAGGATGCGATCTGTGGTACCATTAAGGAGAACCACCATTTAATCGAAAGGAGATCCACAAAGATTGGCAAGGTATTGTGCTCCATCAAAGTGCATCGTTGGCCTTATCGTCAGCTGTGCTGAGTTGTCGGCGAATGTCGAATGTGGCACTGAAAAGCAACCGACCGACCGGATGTCCCTGAGACACCTACACCTGGGTGGACCTTTTTTTGCAGCAGTAATGGGAAAGTAAGGTCAGACCACCGAGCAACCACCGAGGGCACCGGTTCGGCAGGATTCGAGACGATTCGGTCAATAGCCAATCTCGAGCAGGTCAGCACATCAATCAAGGGTGCACCGGTGGTTTGGGGGAAATAAAACCAAATGTGAAACAGGTTGGACCTCGCCCCACAACGTCGAGCTTTAGTATCGCGCTCCAGATAGTCGGTCCCCCCACCGGTATTACCATCTGTTGTTGTTGTTGTCCCGTCAGACCTCTCCCTTGTTTATGATTGACCATTCTGTGCCCGAAAAAACGGGCGGCAAAATATTAAAAGAATCAACAGCCGAAGAAGCTGGAGCAAACAGAAAAGGGAACCCAGAACAGCGAGCATCCTCAGCGCGAGCATCCATTAGCTGGTGCCTGGCGTGTTCTCTATTGACCCAGCTGTGTACGCTCTGTGATCTCATCCCCCCATTGTGCTTCGATCGAAATCGATCGATCGCTGATTGAGTGAACCGTAAAGTTCGCCAACACGCAGCACAGGAACTATACAAGATAAGAGACATTTCATGGGACCAAATGGCGTGCCAGGTCGACGAGCAGTGTTTTAGTGAAGGTCATTCCGAGGTGTGTGTGTGTGTGTGATTTGGCGCTACGACGCCAATCTATATGCTGATAAGGTTGCGTGTCGAACACATTAGGGCACCCGGACGATGCTGACCCCATTGTAATTGCTATCGAGCCGGATCAGGCCGAGCCGGACCGGTGTTCCGAGTTTCCTGGTAGACCAGGCCTGTTGGGAGTTTAATTGTAAGGACATGCGGAGCGGCAATGTAACTGTAACAACAGTTAATAAGCAACTGTTATCTAGTTTGATGATTATAGGGAGACAAGCAAAGTTTACACCGTATCACGCGCGTTAGATCGCATATCTTGTACCGTGGGACGCAAAACAATTGCAAATGCTACCGTGCTACCGTGCTATCGTGCTACCGTTCTAATTATTAGCAAATAATAGCCCCTTGTAGCCCCGATCATGGTGGGACGCGTTGTTAAAGGATGTAGAATCGTGCTGTAGACGTTATCTGGCCGTCTGATGTGTTCAAGCGACTACAAAACTTCCGGAACCAGAACTCGACAATATTCATTGTGAGCTGCCGATGAGTACAGTTTAGCCGACATGTTTTGGACATGCAACAAGCGTGAGACAACTTTAACGCTTGTCGACAGTCGCATGAATCGTCGAGTTCCAGTTCCGGAAGTTTTTGTTTTTTTTTTTTTGATGCGCTTGAACGCAACAATCCGCAAGCGTGAACCTGTTGCTCGGTCAACGGTCGATCGCGCCGAGATTATTGCTGCTGAAGACATTAAAGAGCTCATCATCAGATCGTGTGAGTCGCGCTCACACTCCGCTGCTGCACCGCGCTGTTGAGCAATTGTTCAAGTGCACACACACGCGCGCGTTGGGACCCGGAATGTTCGATTCCAAAAGTGTACCGCCCAACGCCAATCGGTGACAGATGTTCAGAGCAGGGGCGCCTCTATTACTGCCGCTACGGCTGACGATCATCATCACCCTCCACATCGTGCTCCGGTGTTCCGAAAGAAGGTCGCGGGTAATTAAAACATTACAAGAACCTCCAGCACCGGCCAGCAGTCTAGAGACCATTGACACTGTCGGTCGAGACGAGTTGCGCCGCGGATCGAGGCTTTTTTTTGTGCGTTGCGAGCAACCAGAGAGGGGGTGTGCAAGTGTCGGCCGAATGTAATCATCTCATTATCTAGCCCCACTCTCCAATGGCACGAAGGAGGGTAGGGATCGATGCTGATGCTGGTTGTGACGCTGGTTATGCTGCTCTGTGCAAAGCAAGCAAGCAAGTGAATGAACCGGTAAAGTGGCCAAAGGTTTGGGCAATCCCTTTTTCCACCGCGAGGATCGAGTGGTGCGGGGGTATGTAATGGCTGGTACGTATCGGTGGGTAGTGAGTACCGAATGTTCAGGAAGGTTTTCAATGACGACCGGCCGGCCTGTGGCCTGCGAACGAAAGCGAAAAGTGACCGGACGACCGGGCGGTACTTACTACTACAACTGCCGTTGTTGCTGCTACTACAGTGCGACGCATAACGAGTACATACCGTTTTACACTCGTTCGAGAAGCTGCTATCACTGCAAAGCGAGTGTTGAGGAGTTGAACGAGAGATGACGCGAGGAAACGGATTGTATGTGCTGGTCTAGGTGGTAGCCAGGGAGCCCTTCGTGAGCCTCGATTTAAGGTGTGTGTGTGGTGTCCTATGGTGGGCGGCAGTAAGCATGAAGTATTATTTTTGCTTTTTCATTCATTGTCGTCCCAGAAAGGGAATGCTTTTGTTTGGTTTGCAGTGAGTAGTTCGTATAGCATCGCGGTAATTTTTGTTGCCATCTGGTTCTTCAGGCAACTCCGAGGAGGCCACTTTCTCGGGAAATTAGAAAATTGATCACCGGATCCGAGTGCATGGGTTGGTAAACTGTGGCACGAGCGATACGCTCGATGTCATCGATGCTCGCGATCGATACTTCCCTTGGCACGCGCACCCAACGGTTGTGTAATCGGATCTGATTCAACCGAATTCGGTTGCAAGACGGTTAGTGGTTTTCGAAACGGATGTCCAGGATGAGTTGGTTGGAGTTGGGAGTCTGTTCAAGTGCCGGTACAGATCTTGAAGTATCTTGTTGGCTGCAAAGAAGTAATGAATTCTGATATGGGCGTACCATAACAAGGTATAATAGTAGCATACAGCATTCGAGGAAAATAGTTTTCTATTTGAATGATGTTCACTTTTAAAATAAATAACCATTTTTTGCAGAATTGTGTTTTGCGCATTATTGTAATTTGAATCTTAAATTATCATTTATTTAACTTGTTTGCAATACAAGGCATACCCTAATAATATAGAGAATAGGGAAAGTTGGTCACAATAGAGGAATTAGAACACCTGCAGGGGGCGAGAGGTAGGTGGAAAAAGAAGTGTTGATAGGGCACACCATTCACAACATAAAATTCTGCAATCTTAGTCGTATCAGATAAATGTTAGGAAGTTGATTAAAATATTGAGAAGAGAGAAAAGTAATTCGCGAATATTAAATCGTTTTTCAATGAGTATGATATGTACATTAGCCATGTTTTGGAGAATTTACACATAATTAAAAAAAGGTTCTCCAGTGTTTGTGTTTGTGGAAAAAACATGTGGGGAAAAAACGGATATCTTATGAATAGAATAAAACTGTGTTGAGATATATTTCTTAATTATTTAATAGTTAATTTTAATTTGGTTTAAAAATTAAATCTAATTGATTCAAATGGATATATCTGAATTCAAGGCGAGCGACCACCAAGGCAGACAGTTGGTTATCACTTATGATTGCGCTATTTCCATTTATCAGACAATCGCAGACATTTAACGGCGTTGGCCTCATTGTAATCACTAAAAAACTTCCCACCTTTAAATTTTTTAATGTTTGTTTTGCCACTGAAATAGGGAAGCTTAATGAAATCGAAATACGTCCATAGTGCGGCGTTAACCAACATGTGGCACTATACGACAACGCTTTATAATATGGCACATTCATGGTTCCATGCACAATTTTACAATTAAACTGCTAAAATCTGCCACTGACCCCCAACACTAAACCTTTCTAATTCTGTTCTGGTCGATAGAACAGTGCTCGCCCTAGCTACACTGGCCAATCTTTCAAGGAGACTGAAATAGGATAGGTGAATGATGTATTACACGTTGAAATACCGTTGTCGTTGCGTTGCGGAAAATGTATGCTGCGAGAAATGCGAAAAGATTTTAGGTAGAGAGAAAAAAAGGGAAACAATTATTTTTGTAGTGCTTTAGAAATCTGAAATTTGATTTGCTCTGGAAAATTGTGCTGGCAGAAAGTTAAAAGTTGTGGAGTTGTGACAAAAAAGGCGATTCTCATTTTTTGGAACTCTGTTGATAAAGAACGTATTGTTGTATTGGGGGATTTTGGGTTGCTGACGGGAATTCCATTCCCGCATGGCGCATGTGTGCTTTGAATTGCTAGATTTAGATTAAAACAAATGATTGTTGAAGACTAATTTGTAGAATAGTAGTATAGCCTGGCTACCATGGCCGTGAATGTGAAGTAAGTTGAAGAACCTTTTGTTCTATCTAATCCGTCGTTACTATCAAACGTTTCTTTCGATTTCTCAAAAAATAAACTTGGTTGTTTGTTGGATCGAGAATGTTTATTACCAGTTCCCTCTCCGCACGACTATTACTAGGATAGCTTCATAGTTTACGCCTGCAGTTTATGATAACAATTTGTCAATAGTTCCTATGATAATAGCGCACAATTTTGGGTATCTGTCGTTGAATTTTCCTCGCAAAAGTATAGCTTTGGCCTCCAAATCGGCGTACTTTGTATCGTGCCCCAGGGATCTGACAAGAAAGTCTTGTACTCGGAAATTATGGCAGAAATTATTTCGAAGTTATGCAAAACTACTCTAGTACTCTTGCATAACTGCAGGCGCATTTGGGGGGGGATTCGACTCCCGAAACCACCCCCGTTAAACACATTTTGAAACGATCGTTTTCATCGTGTTTTGGGGTGTAGGGGGTTATTTCTGGCCAAAAAAGGCTTCATTTTAATGATTTTTAGTGAAGAAGCCATTGAACTTTATATTTCCAAGTGAGTGTCATTTTAAACTACAACTTTTCGAGAATATTTGGTTGCCTTTTTGGGGAAGATTTGATCAAAACTACGTTCATAGCATCCATTCTAGAAAGGCAAGTTTGCAAAAATGTACTTTTTGCGGTGCCCATCCGTAGTTTCCTGCTGCATCAGCGGAAATATATTGATCAATTATATTATAAGTTTATCCAGGTATCCCCGTCGAGTGTTTGTTGAAATTCCTATTTTTCGATTTTTGGCAGATTTTTGAAGTTGAAAAAGTGATGCTTTTTTCGATGTTGCCTCAAAAAACGAGTTTTACTTAATTTAAAAAAAAAGTATCCACAATTTTTATAAAACTCCATGGGGCTACTTGGCAAATAGTCCCTGATCACCAGGAGCGTCTCGCCGATAAGATGCATTGATTGTTCGAGATGAAAGCTAGTAGGCTACGATTATGCTATGAGTTCATCGATTTATTTACTTACCCGAATCTACTAGATAGTCGTTCTGGAACAGATCAAAATGCAATTTCTTTCTTTAACGTTTCAGACAAAAAATATTGTTGCTTGATTATGTATTTAACGAGTCAAAACATCATGTTTATATTAATCGTCTTTTCTATTTAACTTGATTCTGCTAAAACATGTGCATGCCAGCCAGTTAGGCTTATCTACATCCTAGAGATCAGAACGACGATAACCAAAATAAAGAAAGAACGCTAAAGAACTGATTCTTGATCATTGTTGATTTGTGGACAATTGTTTATATGTGGTTAGGGCAATTTTTCGATCTGTTATTTTCTCTAATATTTCTTGAACAAAATGAAGCTTTTGTCGTGGTATGTTTTTCGACAGCGAGTCTGTTATTTGTTGCAGTTCATTTATGTGTTTTTCTATTTTCTCCAAGTCCAACTCATGCCATGGTGGGTTATCTTCTTTGAGGCCCAGCCTGTGATTAATGATGAATTTTACTATTTCATTGCGACCATTTTTCAATGCCAAATAAAGAATACTTCGACCATTACGATCGTATACACCGAAACAGTCCATATTATACTCTTCTACTAGCCAAGTAAACTCCTTGTAACCCGATGTTGTACTAAGACCCGCAACACAAGAATAGTGGCCAGCATTCCATCCATTCTTCGAGTCAATTTCATTCGGGTCAAGTTTTTTGTCTTTTATGAGGTATTCGAGCATATTATGACATCCCGCTTGTATGCAAAGATGCAACAAATTAGGTTTTCCTTCACATATGCTCGCGAGGTATTCATATACTGGCCTTGCAGCCTCACAATTCTGATCCCAGAGTTTTTCCAACACTTTCATGATTAATAGAATCAATGATTTGCTGACCTCCAGCTGAAGCATTTCAATCAAAAATCGTGTCATAGAGAGCCTTCCATACGCAACTGATTGAATAAACAGAAACATATAGTCGCGATTCATAGCCAAATCATTGGACAATATATTGATGGATTCCCATTGTATTTTCCCCTCATCAATCTTGGCTTCATCAATGTTGTCATTTTCCTCATTCTCAAACTCTACCTTCATGCTTGACTTAATGCCCTGTAAGGTGCGATAATGACCAAGGAGAACTTTGAAAATGTTGATTCTGTTTCGTCTGATGCACTCCATCATGCAGGCAATCAATTCGTTGTTAGCGCTTCTAGCCAATGCTTGGCGCATCTGATCCTCATACTGAACCATCAGATGCTCTAATATTGTGACCGATCGATACTTGATTGCTGATCGGCAGGCATCTTCAACAATATGATCTTCTATATTCCCTTGTTCCTTTAGATGTTCTATGTTTTCGGGCGAGAATCTGTGGATTGATTTAGTTAAACAATGTAAAAGATAATCATATTTTGCATTGAATGGAAGTTGTGCTGCTATTTGAATAAGCTCATCATAACATTCTCTGTAGCGCGAGCATTCGTCTGAATTCCTTATTTCATGTTTGTCTATGAGGCTAATTCCGAGACGAGTCTTAATGACGTATTCTGCCGTCCAAATGTTATCAACCTCAACAGCAACATGGATAACACTCTTTCTTCTTTCGTTACTCTTGAAGCAAAGCTCCTTGATTTTATTCTTGTGACTTTCCGTCAAGGACGAGAGCGGAAAGTCATCGGATGTGATCTCAAGTACCCGTTTAGTTATGCAAGTCACTAGATGGTCGTTTTCAGTGTAGCAACATTTCCAGCTAGTCTTTCTTGAAGCATAATAGTGGAAGATATTCCATCCATTCTGCTCATTGGTGATCATGACATTGACCAAGTTGTGTGTGATCAAGAACTTGGCCATACAGCCGAGTCTATTTTGTGCTGCAAGATGTAACACATTTGCACCCTCGGCATCTATTTCGCCAAGATTGGAGGTTCGTTGAAAGAGGTATTTGTAACTCCGAACAAAATCGGGTCTTTCGAATGCACATCCATCTGAGTCTTTTGTTCCTCGTTGATAAATATGTGACCAATGTGCAATTACCATAATATCTATGAGAATCTTCCAATTGATGTTTACGTTCAATGTTTCACACAAATGTCTTATCATTGATTCATGTTTCAGGCATACAGCAAGGGCCAAGAGCTTCAATTTACAGACCTCTTCCACCGATCGGTTGACCGATAGAATCGCTTCAACTTGAATGATTAATTCCTCGAAATTCACTGAAGTAAAATCATATCCTTTAGCGTCACAATTTTCAACAATTTCATACAAATTCGCATGTGAATCAATTTCGTTTGGATTGAGCAGCCATTTGGTGACAGGAAGGAAGTTTGACGAATACAAGCTCCTTGCTGTGCAAACTAACCAACCAACATCATAAATCGATGGTGGACTCGCACTAGGGAACTCACGATGCAAGTAGTACATCAGGTATAGGGATCTTCCTTTCATTGCGATTTCGTACAACTTTTTGGCATTCTCTTGGAGTAACAAGTGGCCACTGTTTGGCTCTTGTGATTGTTTGTCGATGGTTAATGAAATCTTTGCTATTTGTCTGACTAACACACAAAGTACTTTGCAATGCCACCTTTTCTCTCCAACAGATTTCGATATCTCTTGAACCGCATGGAAGCAAAATGTTATATTTGGTATGGCATCAGCGCTCAGGTTTCTGATTTCTTTTAAATCATTGAGTCCCAATTTTCGAGTCACAATGAGTTCTGCTATGCCTCTCTGGTCATTTTCCATTGCGAGGTGGAGAATGCTTCTCCCTTTCTTATCAAAAATGCCAAAGCAATCCATGTCGCTTGCTTTTGCTAGCATATAGTGTAAAAAATCCGTTTTATTACCATCAACATAAGAAGAATCGGAATCACCAGAGGTCATTTCTTCTACCCAGATAGGGTGTTGATTTGAAACACATAAATGGAACACATTCCAACCCTTCAGCTCATCAACAGCCTGGAAGTCGATATTGTATCGTTCTATCAGACATTTTGAAAATTGAAAAAGTTTGGATGTTATGGCTAGACGAAGCATTTTATTCACTTCGATGTCGCTTATATTCGATCGTAGGTCCAACAGACATTCATATGCCTTGGTTGGATTTACTGCATGCTCACGATTTAGATTCGAAAATAAGTGATTAGTTATCATTGCTGGAGAATAGACAGTACCAGCGCAAAGATTCAACATGCATGACTCTATCAAATACCTAAGCATAGATGGTCTTACTGTTGCCACACATATAACACACAACAATAGTATGTTTCCATCAATCACGATTCCAGCTGGTATACCCATTTTTGTCCGGCACATGCTATTCATGATTCTGAACACATTATCCATTGCATCAGAATTTAAATAAATCATGAAATAATCAGGATCATCACTTTCAATCGAGCTGGGTTCAAAGTGTTGGATCTTAAATCGCGAGCAGTAGAGATCAACAAAGTATTTGAATTCAATTTTGTAATCATTTAGCGCAGCATACACTGCGCATTTCCAAAGATGTTCGTCGTGTAAAATTGATGAATCTTTTTCCATAAGGTATTTAACCATAAGAATAGAGTTATTCTCCAACATTTTATCGAAATAATTCAAAATTTGTATGCTAGCGAAAAATTGTTTAATTGCCCCCTGTTGAATGACACTCTTCAGCATCCAAACCGCATCATATTCGATAGCGTCTTTCAAGATGGATTTTTCTTTGTCATTGAATCTCAATGAATACATTCTATTCCAGAAGGATGTCTCGTTGTCCGAGTCAGCAACCACTTTATCACAAAATTGCTTCATCTTTTTACAGGCATCATGTGATTCGTACTCGATTGCCTGATGGCTCAGGTATGGCATAACATATCTAGCATACTTTGCAGCTTTACGAAGTTTTTGCTTTCTAGCTGAAAATACTACCTGTTCGTACAGTACATCTATATTTATTGAGGCCCCGTGATGCAAGAGATAAAATATCAGCCGTGGTTTTTCCATATGGAACGCGAAATCCAAAGCCGTCCATCCGAATAATATTTCTTTTGCGTTTATTTGGTAATATTTGATGGAATCTGGTAAAAAGTGTGGCCAATCCTTTTCAAAGTCATAATATAAAGCAATCAGATGCAATGGAGTTCTCTTGCCATCATCTTTCTCATAGAGTAACTTTGGATTAGTAGAAAGTAATGATTCTACTATTGTCCAATCCCTCTCAATAATAGCCAAATGTAGCGGATGGCGTTTGGCAAGAATGGAGTCAATATTCGCCCACAGTTCTTTACGCTCCTCATACCAGAACGACTCAAGGAAATATATCTTTTTTCTGACTTGTTGATTCTCTACCTTTTGCAGCTTGACAATCCACCAAGCAGCCAAATACACAACGAATGTGCGATGAATAAACAAAGGAACCCCATCCTGGATACCATGAATTATTCCAGTTTTTTCACTGCCTTCATGTACTTTTTTTATAAAATCCTCGCCCTCACGTATCTCATTTGCCGATAAGATAATATTCCGCTCAAAGTCGTAAAACCACACCCATAACGCCACTAATCCATTGAGACGTTTCACTTCATCTATCGCTTTCTCAAATCTTTCCATTTCTTCTGGTTTATCTGCTACATTTTTATCTCCACCATTTTTGTCGTAGAGAAGATGTCGGATTTTTACCTTCACAAACTCTTCCACGGTAAAAGATGGCTTTGATAAGTTTACGATCGTCTCAAACAGTTTTATCTTGAACGGTTTTGAAGAAAGCTGTAGGTTTATATTTTCATTATGATAAACACGATCCCCCAGAATGTCCACAGCCATCATCAGGTTTAATGGGACATCACTCATGTCACTTAAACTACAGAGTATCATTATACACAACGATTTATAGAAATCAGATACCTCTTCATTGTCAATATTCCCATTATTCCATTTTACCTTCATCATCTTGAACATAATAGATCCTTTATCATGTAGCGATAGAGGTTTCAATTTAAAAAATGACGGATCTTTGAATTTCTTTTCGAATTGTTCTTTGAACCCATATGGACGACTCGTAAGATACAATTTTCTTACTCCCTTAAATTGTTCAAAATAAGAAAGAAACTCCAACACTACCTCTTTATAATAAGGTGCTATTTCATCAAACCCGTCCAACAACAACACCAATTCTCTTGCATTAAACTTTTCTTTGAATATCATTAGTTGGATTGAGTTGTTTAAGGATAGACCGTGATTTTCCATTAGATCTTCGCTCAAAAGGGCTTCTCCATCCAAAAGATCTAAATATTTCGAACATTTCTCAGCCATTCCCGGTTCTATTCGAAGTGATGAACAAAGCAACTTATACAACATTCTCATCGCTTCCGTTTCATCGATATCCTTTCTAGCCTCTTGTTTTGGGCCAATTGTAAATGGTTTGAAGTCGGAACAATGATCGGATAAGTTACATCGAGCAACCCAAGATGAAGGATTTTGTTTCCACAAATACCAAGCGAACCATGTGAGGTTGGTTGACTTTCCGTGACCCCCATCCTCCAACAATATCAACACCTTTTTACATGCATCGCTTAGTATTGGTTTGTACTCTTGCTCTGAATTATTTGCTTTTCCGAATATTTTTATGAAACCCCACTCCTCCTTTAAATTTTTCATTATTTCATTCAAGCTCATTCCTTCCTTGTGGGGTTCTTTTATGCTTTTCAGTACAGGGGAATCTTTTCTCCACCGTATGATCTCTTCTTTGACGATGCTTTCCTCGTCAACCCAAGGACGATGAACATAAGTGCTTTCGATTTCATCATATTTCTTCGAAATTTCGTTGTTCTCTTCCATTTGCTTTCCCCAATCCAAACATTTGAAAACTTCCTCGATTCGAAGATCTTGAAAATTGTTCAGGAATATCTTGGATGGAAAAATAGTTGTGGTGCATAAGGAAATGGTTTGACCAACAAACTGATTCCATGATTGTTCCATGAAGTCGCGTACACGAAACTCACTAAGATTAACTGATTCTACATGGTTATTTGATTGTGTGTTGCTTGGTTTCTTGATAAGAAACACTTGAATTTCATAATTCATAAACACATCTACTGGCACAGTGTCCATTCCATTGCAGATGATTATTAAACATTTGGCGTGTAGAGGAAGGGAAGAAATAATACTCTTCGTTGCTTTGAAATCGTTAAGAAAATCCGATTCTTCGAGGAAAATCGGATCTTTACCCTGTAGATGCAAAATGTCTGATATTACCGTCGCACCAAATAGAATGTCATATGCCACAACTTCTTGACGGCTTTTAGATTTAACAGATGCATATAAGTCAGAAGCTTTGAGAATATCTTGTTTAATACGAAAAGGTGTCGTCATAACTTTCCTGCGTAGTTTATCAGATATACCCTTCAACTTAATGTGTACTAGAGTGTTTTCAATATTTTCGAAATCCTTTTGTATATCCTCTGAATGCAATGGTTTGGCAAATGGATCCATCAGCCAATCAAAATTCGTTTTAAATAGTCTTTCGGTAGCAACTTTCTCTTCAAGATTTCCATTCCGTTGACCAATAGCCATGTGATCATAATCAACATGCAAGCTTTTCCAAATTTTAGCTATTGCGTCATCCAATCCTTGCTCACTGTAAGTGCCACAAACCAAACGAAATCGATCGCAAAACGATTTGAATGATGCATCCACATTATCATCTGGAAATGAAGCTGACGAAGAATATTGATTTTTTACGTCCAACAGAAAGTCTTTCGCAACATATACCCGTTCCCCTTTTAATTGATCCCATACACATCCATCGATGTTGAACTCTAGTCGGTATTGATCTTCAAACTCTTTTCTAAATGCTTCATATCCTGGCATTGAGTTGGAGAAGGATGAATCCAGAAATTCTTTTGTAAACGCGTATGAATCATTCGTTGAAGCTTCATTCCTATCTATTACATGCAAAAAAGCGTGACAATACTCTTTAAAAAGCGAATTGTTGTACGTTATCTTCTTGTTGGGTTTAGTAGCTTCGACCAGTAGCTTGGCTAGCCTAGCACGCTTGGAACATTTCCGTAATAGTTGATGAAAATTGCTAAACAACTCGTCCGCATCCCATAGTTTATCGTAGTCCAGTTGATAGTATTTACCTCCAATACTATCGAATAATGACGAGATATAGAAATCCAGTGATGTCGCTGAATAGTCGGTGGCAACTGGTTCAACTGTTTTCCATATATCCTTCGCTTTGTCGGTTATATCTGTGTTGGTGCAAATGATAAACCCTTCCAGATCGGTTGTTGATTGTTGTTGATCACAGAATGAGGTGAAGTACTTTAGAATAGCAAAGGGATTCTTCGTATCGCCGGTGGTTGTGAAATCCTTCACCGTTATGTTGGGGGCAGGCGATCCCAGTTTGTGTTTGACTTGTATCTTTAGTATTCCTTTCTTTCCGCCATCTTCGAAGTTATACACGATGTCATCGAATTTTCCAGCTCTAGGATCCTCTGCGGAGATCGTGAAACTGAAACCGTTGGCTGGGTCCGAAGCCTTTTTGGCATTTGCCAGGCTGACAACTATCCCCAGCTTCAATTGATACGATGTTCCATGGAGCGCATGTTTCAGTCCCGATAGATTGCTTTCGACTTTTTGAGTGTCGTGATGCTCGTGAACCTTTTTGCCCTCAGAGGGTAAGGATGGATCTGAAGGCGTCATTTCATGCCTCGAATCTCTCGTACAAGTATTTACTACAAGTTTTCCTAGTATCTTCCAATCAATCGATGCACAAGAAAGTTAGACTAGAAAGAGAAAAAGATGAAATAAATAATAATAGAATAAAGGAATGTCGTCACTTATGGGTCCAAGGCATTTTGTACGAGATGGTGTTTGAACAGAGTATCCAATGAACTTAATCACCAGACGATGGCGTCTCAAGATCACGCGATAAAATCTGATGTAATAAATAGATTTTTTGATTTTTTGAATGAATTGTATGGTATTTAACGATAAAGAGGTTGAATAAGTTGTTGAAAAGGGAAAAATAGAGAGCATGCAGAACATTTGGAATGATGTTGCGCATAACAGCTGCGCTCATCGATCGCCTGAAAGTCAACGACGACGGAAGCGGGATTTGCATCTGATCCTGGTGAACGAAAGAGTCGTCACGCTTAGTGCGAGGGAGTCTCTGCTCCTTGGGAGATGGCTAGCCTGTTGGCCAGAAGATCTTCTGAGAGGTCCCTCTGTGGGATGTAGTAGTCGTGTCAGTCATTATTAAAAGCATCCGAATTGAACTCTAGCCTTATTTTGTTGTTGATTTGGCGAACTCTTCAGACAGACGAGACTCGTCGATATTTTCTAACGCGTGACCAAGTTTACGCACAGTTTGATAATTCTCATAACGATAGCGCTGGTGGAAGTATCGAACTATTGACTCTGCGACGTGATATTAACGGGGAATGATAACCGGTCGTTGCTTGTCTCTCCATACCTCAGTGCACTTTTCAATCCTCCCTCTCATCTCCCTTAGTCTGCCGGTAGATTTGATTTTATCTTAATTCTACAACTTACATAACTGTCCGCCGAATACGCGATAAACTTGGAAATCAAAATCAGTCAGATGAAGCTCAACCCGATGTTGAAACCTTTGCACTAATAGGGATAAGTGATCGCACTTGCTCATGCACAAACGGTACCACTTTAATATACTAACGGGCACACTCTCACAAGGAACAGAACCCTTTGTGTCTCAAGCGATGAAGAAACCACTCGCGCATCTACGTCTTTTTCGCCCGTTCCGATCAAAATTCTTCGCTTCTCAACGGTGTTGTTCGTGTAAGAATGGCGGAGTTGTCCGTACTACATCTATGCGACGGATGGCTGGGACCCTACAATCGACTGTGTTGGTCATGTCGAATTTGTTATCTAATCCTTTTCCAGGTACGGGTGATATGGACTCCACATTCCTGTTCCCGATAAATAAATTGGTTTATCGCTTTTCTTAGTCGCTCGAAAGCCATGATGAATGTTGCACCCGTTTGCAGAGAAGTCGGCAGCGATAAGACAAAACGAACGACCAAACCTACTGATTGAAGTCACGGCCGCGATGGAGACCACTCGTGATCAATTTTACGCCCTGTAAATCGGTCGAACTAAATGCTTATCTTTGCATCTGCTGATTCCGCCTCGATAAACATCACGTTTTGATGTACTGCGGTGCGAAATGCGTTCGTCATTGCGGTGTCCAACATACGCTCTGGTTAGATAAGGTGTTACCCGGAATCGCTGATAAGTTTATGGCCAGCGCGGGGCCAGATTAGTGCTCGATAACGGTTTCAACTGACCTGTGCTAACCCTCGTTGCGGCTTCAATCGGTGTCCAACCGTATTAGAAGCAGATAAGCACATCCCTTCGCTGAGTTACTTTGATTTGTTTCTCAGCTTTTCGCCTAGCAACGATGGATTCAAGAAAAACGGGTTCAAAGTGTGTCGATTTACAGTCCATTTCAATGTCGTTCATATTTGGATTTGGATTACATTCCGTTGGATATTTGGATTACATTCCCATTTTCTTGCCATCTTGCCTTGTCGTTATCGATGTGATACGGTAGCACAATTGCCTTGTACACTCTATCATTGCAGCATAAACCGGAATGTATGCTTACCCTCTCAGTTTTCTCTTTCCGAGTCCCGTTACGTCAAGGTACGAATGTTGCGGAATAATTTTATCGAAAATCAGACGAAGATCACGAAAGATCAGATAGCGGCGATCGCAAACCGAACATCTGTTCTCAATTTAAGGTCCGAGCGGAACGAGAAAGTACAGTCTGGTAAAATCCAGCACAATCAACAAAGATCATTTGACCAGCAAATCAGCTCCTTGTAAGTAGTAGTAGTAGTAGTAGTAGTAGTTGTTGTTGTTGTTGTTGTTTATTTCATTATTTAGAAGTTCACTTTACAAAGTACATAAACGAAATACATGCATCTCGAGACCGTGATCGGCTTCCGTTGAATATCCACCTGCTCGCTGCTCTGTCTTCGTTTGTCGATCGAGAACGATCGGATTGGGCGGGACGCGAAAGCGCGAATCGCAACAAGGGGGCACCCCCGGGCAGGGCGTGGGGAGGGAGCAATACTAACTGATAACTTAAATCGAATAAATTAAAACTCTACACGCAACGGACACCGCTTGTCCAGTTCCAGTTTGCTTCGTCTGCTGCTGCCCTTAGTACTACTACTTCTACTACTACTACTAGTACTACTACTACTACTACTCCTGTTCCTATTGTGTCTGTGTGTCGCAACGGTTTCGTCTTTGCACTACCGATAATTCGTGGGGTTGTCATTATTACGTTTCCTATCCGATAAGTTGCACCATTCGAGGCGTTCTGTTGCGTTCACCCTTCACACTCCTCTATGCTCGCGGTGCATCGCATCACTATAGTGTCCCTCTTACGCGTTCGCGCTACTCGCGAAGTAAGTATAATTTTAACGAACAAAGAAAAACAACTCGTTCAACGATTTTGTTTCCTCCCGAGGGCTCCAAATGGATCCTGATCGTGATCCTGATTTGCTTCTAGTCCGCCCGGCTCGGACCATAAACTTAATACTAATACGTTGTATGATGCACTGCTACGCTACGCGACCACTACTAAAACTCTCTCATTCTCTCTCTCTCACACACACTCACGCACGCACACACACACTCACGCACAAATAATAAACAGACCCCTAACAGGCACCTAACTATGTACAGAGGTGTGAACAGGATCAAGCGCCATTTGCTTGTTCGCGATCATCATCAAAAAAGAAGAAGAGAGGAAAAAAACAATATTCCGCATGAATGAGTTGGACGACTACTACTGGCGAGGACGGGGAAACCAAGCGATTTATAGATAACGGGTGCGTGCGTGTCGCTGTGTGTGTGTTTTTTTACATAATTTAAAGAATCAACACCGAAACAGTACTAGTGGGTGGCAGTTTTCGTTCAAATCGAAGTGGCAGACAAATAAAAAAGAGAGAGAGAGAGAGGCTGTATGTATGCGGGTCCCTAGAAGCCTAGAACCAGTAGGACAGTAGGGAGAATAATGGATCTGCTGCTAACCGCTAAATCGCGCGACAATCTCCTAAAGTTGTTGGGTTTTCGTTTGTTTTTTTTTGTTTTTGTCGAAAAGGAAAAACGGAAAGTCGGGTGGCTCGTCGCTTGTTTGGCCACGATTTGAACACATTGGACAGCTCCTTCTCCACTCCATGCTGGCGTCGAGGTCGCTGGGGCAGGGATATAATACCGGCGAGGGGAAGTGGGGGTTGGTGCTGATCACTGCTGATTGCTGATCAGCTGCAGTTGCTCCTGCTGCTCCTTCAAGTGTTGTAATCGCTTCCGTTTGATGGCATTCATGAAGTTTTTGTATCGCTTATCCTCATCATCCAAAGCTGCGTTCCAGTGATTGCAGAAGGAGAAGGCGTGAAAAATGGAAAAGAAGCGCATATTAGTTAACGATCAAGTCACGTGCAGGTTAAGCTCTTTTTTCTTCTTCTACTACTACTACTACTGCTGTTGTACAGTGTTCTGCGAGCGAGTGCGCACACACACACAGGTCTTGGCTGGTGCTTTAGCGCTTTGGTGTGATTTCAAGGCTATGCGCAATGCATGCTGGTGACGCCCCCTGGTTGGTTAGCATCGCCAAAGGCACACCACTAGCAGCAGCAGCAGTAGTAGCAGCAGAATATGGCAGTGTATGTTGGATAAATATATAGTTTTTTATTGCATATATACTGTAAGCCGAGCGAAAGTAAGGATAAAATGATAATGAGCGGAAAGGGACTAGCAAACAGCTACAAGTACGATGGTGGTGGTTGTATGGTGGAGGTGAAGACTACAACTGTCTACTTCGAAGCTGGCGTGTCGTATGGCACACAGCGATCGGGTGAAAATGTATGGTGCAGTCAATACATACGGCTGCTTCATGCTGAGAGGTGTGAGGATCATGATCATGGATAGGAAGCAAAACGGAACGGGAGACATGAGAGGATACGATTGTGATAATGAAATTATGATCATGTGTGTATGTGTGTTGGTGTGTGTGTGTTTGTGTGTGCGTCTTTTTATACAGGAAGAGACTAGATGTTGTACATAATACAAGTAATGCGTGTGTGTGTATGTTTGTGTTGAAGGATGATACCAAAACTCCAAAAGAGGGATAATGTTATCACATCTTAATGTAGATCTCAAGAGACTTATAAACTAGAGAAGGGCTACATGTAACATATTGTTTGCATACTACGAACATGATACAGGTTGCTAGTTTTTTTGTACCTAACGCCGTAATTCAATTTACAATCATTAATGGTTTACTTATGCCGATTTGTTCTACTCGTACGTGGATCGTTAAACGTGCATCTTGGAGGGAATGTTAACGATCAGTTAATCTATTCTGAGGAATCCCGGTGCACTCCATTCGCTAATCGTTAACCGGCACAATGAAATCGAATTTAAATCTTGATCAAAAGCTGATCTTGCTTGGACTATGGAAGTGCAGGAGGGATCTGCGAAGGATCCGTGCCTTTGAGGTACTTCTTTTGTTTGTGCATGGATAACACAGACAGACAGACGAGGGAACACACAGGTACCTTGTAGGTTGGCAGTGAGAGGCCGCATCCCGCGTACCGGTTTGTCTGGTGTTGCGGACTACAGCAGCAGAAGCAGCAGAAGCAGCAGCAGCAGCAGAGCAACCGCTCTCGCTCGACGGCATCAAAAACATGCACTTCCTCTATATACATACACGCTGGATTAAATATGGTTCTGGGTGGCATTCTGCACCCTGAAGTGTTTTTGTTGGGGGTAACTGTAAACGTGTGTATGTGCACTATTGAAAGGGGTAGTGGTGAACAGATTACAGAGGGCATGCACTTAGTATCGGCGCCCGTTGCCTCGCTTTGGATACACCAGCAGGTATAGCGAGGGTTCCAGGTGTACCTTCCGGACCGTGGACTTATGGTATCCGGTAATATCTGTAAGTACAACGTCGGCACGGCGTCACAGAGAGAAAGAGAGAGAAAGCATGCATCGGGGGCATCGTATGAGGCACGAGCGGTATTTACAATCCGGGCCAACCCAAAACCCCAGTCTCATCCACACGGACAGCGTGTTGTGGTTGTGGTGCACAAACTTTGTGACGCAAATGCTCGTACAAGTGCCTGATTATTTGGTGGCCATATTCTATTGCTTCTTGGTGAGGTTTGTAACGGCGCGTGTGTGTGTGTGTGTGTGGGTGTGTGTGTGTTCCTAGTTCCTATTTCGATTCATGCAGATGCAATGATGTGGGATGCGCTTATGATATACGCTGTGTTTAGAACCATCTTACGGTAAGGTTGTCTTAAACGCTATACTAAAAACCATTACAGTCTGTACAGTACTATATCCGCCTTATCAACTACCGCTTATCAAGTACTAGAGTGTATGAGCTAACGCAATCGCTTACAGATTGTTTGTTGCGGGAGAGGAGAAGGGGAACAGAGTATGTAACAATCGTGTCGAATTTGGAATGGGAAATTGAGCAGGATTTTGTACAGCAAATCCCGGGAAAAGTACAGAGCAAGAGATGTGGCAGAGCATGTGCTAGAGCTACGGGATGCGGTTAACAGGAAAAGCAACACAGGCAACAGACAGGCAGATCGTCGATGGCGTGGAGCGAAGAGGCGCAATCAAGATCGGAAGCGAGAGTGATGCAAAGGCAAGCGCATTCTCTAGTGCTACGCTTCTACAAATGCGACTAGTGCGTATGGTGGTAATGGTAGTAGTATCCCATCATCGGTAGAAAGGTCACAAATGGTAGCAGTTGTAGTAGTTGAAAGTACAAGTAGGGAAGTAGAAGTAGAAGTAGTAGAAGAACAGTAGTCGAAGGTAGTGAGAGTAAGGTAAAGGT
>NC_064875.1:21728966-21843966 GCF_943734745.1 Anopheles darlingi
AGGGGATACACGTACGCGTGGAAGGGACTGACTGGTGTTGTTGTGTATGTCGGTTTGGTCATGGTCCGTACGATTCTGGTGGATTTGGCTTTCGTATTTGATGTCATGGCGAGTCTTGGTGTGGCTTACTAGTGTATCCTCCCTTGGGCGTTATCTGGGAGTCTTGTTTCTTGCGTAATGCAGCGCTGCATTCCGTGGTTATGATTTAGTAAGTTAAGAAACGTATAACAGTATAACAGTAAAGCTTGAAACAACAACAACAGAAACACTAAACTCCGTGGCCTTTCGTTAAGAAATTAAATTCGAAAGTAAAACTCTTAAAATAAAGTAAGGCTAAGAAAGTTACTACAAAGAAAGCGGGAACGACCGGGGGCAGTTAAGCAAAAAAAAAAAATACGTTAAAGCTAAGATTAGCTTGTTCCAACGATTGGTAAGCCAAAGGCGGCAAATGAACTTGAAATGGAACTTTTGGGGGGCCTCGTTTTCCTCCTTTCCGATAATTAGTAAGTAAACAACAAAAAAACGAACGCGAAACGCGGCTAGGAGTTATGCGGTCAGTAAGAACTAAAACCAAACGAAAGCGAGTTGATAACAAAGAAAGAAAAAGAGAAGAGGAGCGAACAAAACATTACCAGCTGTGCCCTTCGTACAGCGGCCACCTTTTCTTCTTCGGCACATATCATACCTGCGAAAGAGCTCGATTAGTGCATACGGTTTTTTTTTCTGGTAGTAGATCACGCGAGATTGTTTGGATTTTGTTTGGGGAGGGGTTGGTGGGTTTTTCGAGTTATTTTGTTTTGGCTTCTGATTGTGACAGCACCGTTGACAGATACTAGAGAAGATGGAGGAGGAGATATAGTCGCACGCACTACTAATGGGAAAGAGACGCAAGACCGGGGAAAGTCGTCGAGTGGAACAACCTGAAAGCTTCACATCCTGTGCGAGGAGAATTCCGTTTTCACCAGGACTCCAGGCAGTTGCCGTTGGTCTGTGTCCTGTGTCGTTACCGTCGGCACCACGACCAGAGCGCCTGCCACTCGTGCGATACTTACTTCGTTATTGCGACGGCTATATCGTACACTGGCAGTCTTCGCTCCCGGAACAGGTACTTGCCCATATCGGTGAGGGCGGCCGCCGAGTCGATCGCGTCCCGGCCCACTCGGTTCCGCTCCAGGTACGGCGTGGCGTCACGGCCCTGCAGGACGGTGAAGAGAGAGAGAGAAATGGAGTGTTTAGCATTGGCTCATCAAAGGTTACTACGATACTATAGTATGCCATTATGCCGTCAAACTGTCAAAATGACAGCCAGCGGCTATGGTTAACTTAGTAGCCCTCTGGTCGAGTCGTACGCGATGAATACGAAAAGTGGAGAGCCCACAGGTTGCTTCGCACAATCGCGCACAACGAAAGCTAACGAGCGCCATCCGTCCGCGTGCATTGATGGCCTTGATGAGCTTTTAATCGAAGCTTCCGAAACCACCGTCTGCGATACGGAAGTCCGCGCCGCCGGGCAATCGATCATGACATAATGCATGCATCCGTCGTCGTCGTCGTCGTCGCCGTCACCACCACTAGCCTTTCCCTCAGGAATCTTCTTTGTTGCATAAGCTTCGTCATTCAGCTCCGTGGAGCCGTTGGAGCCGTGTATTACTTCATCTGTGGCAAGGCCAACCCCTTTCCCTTCGAAGGTCCATTTCACGCGCGCGAGCCACGGGGAATCGTGACGACAAATACCAATTACTACCGCATGGGAGGGAGGAGCACACATCAATGACGGTACGAAAGCGATGCAAAATGCGACCGTGTTCCGATCGCGTCGCCACGTGCTGCCAAGGAGGGTAGCTCTTATTCCACATTTCGAGGAAGTTGCACTAGCAAGTGAAAGTAGCTGGACCCCAACCCCACCCCAAGGCGGCACGGAGACGCCAAAGCATATGTACGGCATATAGTATGCTCGAGCGGCTTGGGTCTTATCATGGATTTTGCATTGTAATACATGAGAAAGAGAGAGAGAGAGGACCTTTCCCCCGTAGTTTGCCCTTCGAAGGTCACTTTCCGGCCAGTGGTGGGTGGTGCTGGTGAACGTGAAAGTGCCACTCGATCGCTGAAATGGAAAAAAAATGTTGCTCTCGAAGCACGCTGCGAATAGAAAGCCACTCGAGAGAAAAACGTCTGAGAGTTTGGCTCCCGGCTGGCTTGGAGCGATCGGCCACACGATCGGCCATGTTGCGATATCATTCTTGAGTCACCCTCCCTCCCCTCCCCCCACCCTTCGAGTGCGGGTTCCGAAACAGCGCTCGATGTTTTATGAATGGACTCATTTGCATACGAAACACCTTTTTCGGTTGTCCAGCGGTGGATGGTGGTGGTGACAATGGCAAGTCCGGAAGGAAGCGAGGAAGCAAAACGGGGTGGTCGCGACGCGCGACGCACTCCCATCGACAACACCGCAACAGGTGGTGTTGTGTGCAGATATGATCCACGATGATGGAGAAGAGTACGAGTTGTGTGTCGGTGGAGACTTTGTGTGGTTGCTTGAGGTTTTGGGGCACCACCCAAAAAACCAACAACACACAACAACGCGCCGCGCCCGGCCAGTGCTGAGGTCGCGCTAGACCCTCCCCTGATGTCGCGCAACCGTCGGATGTGTGTTCGTGAGTGATATGCTTATGTGTCTGCTGCCAGGCTGGCTTGCTCGCCGGTTGACCTTCAACAGTGTGCGGCCGAAGGAAGGCCGTACCGGTGAGTGGTACCGGGAGGACGGGGGTGAGATGGTAATTTTTTTTTTTGGTTATCAACATCAACAAATTTAGACGATTCCTTCTTTTTCTTCTCCTTCTTTCTCTTCTTGATCATTGCTGTGCTGTGGTTTCTGCTTCTCTCTCTCTCTCTCTCTCTCTCTCTCTCTCTCTCTCTGTTTGAGCTCTTGAGCTTGGGTTTGTCGTGAGGTGAATGGCTGCGGCCTAAAACAGCGACGACACCGCAGCGAACACAGACACTGACCACACCGGGAGCCCAGGCCCGCACAGGTGGTTCGGACAACCGGAAAGACATTAAAAAACCGAACCGACCGAAAGAAGGGCAATAAAAGTCTTCGTTCCTCCCAGCCTGCAGAAGGAACGGTGTGTGTGCGGGCGTAAACTCCGCCACGTGATCGGTCTGGGCCAACCGGGAACCGGGGTCTGGCCAGATCGTCGGATCTTCGGAAATACTATCTGCGGCGGGCCGAAAAAGGGTGGAACGAGTGGACGTGCGCTTCGAGTTCAGCTCGATTTCAGCGAATTGTGAAAATGAGCTCATAGCTAAGCGGAGAGCTGTTCCCGCGATCGCGGCATCTCGGTATCTCGATCGCGAGAAAATTCCCTTTACCGGTCACACAGCAGGCGGTGCTTTCATTAGAATAAATACTACAGAAAAGGGTCCGGTGGTCGTTTGCATTCGAAAAGAACGGACACTGGAAGAACAGAGCGGGCGGTTCGTCAGATCGTCGATCCCTCTTCTGGTTTGTCCACATGTCATCGGGCTGTTGATCATAGAAATAGTATCAGCGTGGGTTTCTGGCTTGGGTTCTTGGTTTAAATTTAAAAAAACCCCAGATTAATGTTACTAAATCGTTTGATTTGGAACAGCCCTATTTTGCTTATTACAGCTCCATAAATCGAGATGGCATAGCTTTTTTATCGGTATCCCTCAAAATGAACAACCCTTCAATGGAGTTTCTAAAGTAATAGTTTTTGGCTAAATTAATAAGAAGAAATATTGTCTCCATGTTTGTATTCACTTTCAGACTTTTTATAATGCTGTTCCTGTCTTAGCTCAGTTCTGACTACTGCTCAATGCAGGCAATGCTTTTCTAATAGTTTGTGACACGCCATTTCTTCAGTAGTTATCGATAGATACTTCTACTAACTTTTTTTCGTTTCATTGGCCTATTTTATTGTTTTATTTTATGTCTTTATTTTGGAAAGTTCCCGTTGTTCTATAGTTTAAGTCTTTTCTTTTGCATTTAAATGGTGTGATCGCCATGCACTTTTTAAATTGCATCCGAGAGATTTGTATCTGTTCCCAAATGGGCCCAAATAATTGTACGATCCGTAAAATTCAAACCGAAAATCCGTCACAAGCCTTACGAAGAAAATCTATTAAACTATGTTGATGAGAGTTAGCAATTAAGTATGGATAAAACAACAAGCTAACAAGTTAACAAGAAGCAATTAAGTATGGATAAAAGTATGGTAAACGAATGAAACTAGCGATCTGACACTGACAACGTTTGTATGAAAGGAATAGCCAGCTAATCGTATTCTGAGAAGTAGCTTATCAACAAGATCTTTCGGACAGATCAATCCTTCTCAGACCTATACAATGCTAAGATCATTTAAGGTAGATCAAAAATGCGTCAACTTCAAAAATCAACACATTTTAACGAAAAGCACTATAGAGGAAATTTCAAAATTTCGTTTTGCAAAGTTTTGAAAAACCTACTTCATTCAATGAAACTCAGTTTAATCGACAGAACGCCTTTTAAATCTACCTTTGATTTGCCGCATATCCCAATGTCCCGGTTTCACGCATCGCGGTAGGCGACGCATTTGCATGCCATGCATTTGCATTCTGTAATTATGATTGCCCCTCTTATCTTCCCTTTCTCTTGCCCTCTCTCTTGCTCTCTCTCTCTCTCTCTCTCTCTCTCTCTCTTTCTCTCTCTCTTTCTCGCCACTCTCCTCAAGGTTAATTTACTTGCGTCACGCCGAAACGCATTAAATTACCTCTCGGGAAAGCCGGTTCCCGGTTGTGTGCTTGACCCTCTGCCCTTATTTCCAAGCAATTGGTGCCAGGAACCAGGACGATCAGGACGGCGCACACCAGGGCCAGCAGCACGATGAATAACAAACACCTTCTTCCCGGCTTTACTTTGTTGCATTACGTTGCAGTTTTGTCCCGGTTTTTTTTTTGCTGCGATCACTACTCACTGCGCTCCCCTGAGGTGAGATCAATAAATTCCGCACTCCTTCCAAGCTCACAGGCACCGAAAAGGGCCGCAGCATTGTTTGCTTGTACCGTGTACGTTCCAACAGCAACAGCAGCAGCGGCTTCCATTCTGGCCACTGGTCCAAAAATAAAAAGAGACGCAAAAGACGCTAGCCCCGTAAAGCATGCCGTGAACGGATAAGGGCAGACCGTGGCAGACGTCCAGGCAACCCCCGGACAGGACAGTCCCGGACCGCCGGACTGCGCTCGAGCCGAGAGCCGAGAGCAAACAATTTACGACCTATTCTCACGACATTTAGCGCTTATTGATAATTTATAGTTATCCGCTTATCCGAAGGGGTTCCTGGTACCTGGAAAGGGTGGCGTGCCTTATCGGGTAGGGTCCAGCGATCTTCATTCGCGCATGGTAACTCGGCTACGACCTGGGCGATCGCGCCTCGTTTTTTTGCCTTCTTCTTCAATTTTTGGCAACCGTGTGCGTGTCATTCGCTGCGCTGTTTCTATTAGTTTTACTTCCTCCCAGATGTTCCGCGATGAAATACCGTTGAGTGCGTGCGTGCGTATGCGTGTGTGCGTGTGCGTGTGTGCGAGCCTGTAAACTGAGGCTGGGGCTGAGTGTCGCGCAGTGCAAACAGAGGACTCGATTTGACTCTGCGCGACGCTGACTGACATCATCGGTCTGCTGTCGCTGAACCACCTGACGACGAAGAGAGGAGGAGGATGAGGAGGAGGAGAAGGAGGAGGAGGGACGAAAACATTGGCAAACGGATGGCGGAACCGGCAATGCCTTTGAAATGCTATCGTCACTCAAGAATCGTCCGCCTTCATCAGCATCAACGCCAGATCACCACCACCAGCGCTTCAGCAGCAGACGGTTTTGGGTTCGTTTTTTGTGCCCCGTTTGGATTGGCGATGACGATGACGATGATGATGATGATGCTGATGATTGGCGGAATGAAATAACACCTGTTTTGTGGCAACGGTCAGAACGGTACCGTGGCGATCGACCGATAGCGCGATCGGCAACACCCGCAACACCAAACCGAGCGACGCGATGAGAAGCTGCACCGCGCGAACGAAAAGGATGCTTGTGATCGAGACTCTTATCAACCAGCTCGCAGCTAATCAACGAGCTCGTGAGCGGAAGAGAGAGCAAAAAAGTGAGAGAGAAAGAGAAAGAACGAGGCTCACTTGAAGGGTGAATGATGGAATCCATTTGCATATTCACATTAATTATGCGAATACCCGGGCCAATCGATTAATGAAGCGAAATCAGTTTGTGGACTCGCCGAGGACCCGAAAGTAGACGGTGAACCCCACGAGTCTTCCTCCTTTTTTTTGTTTTTGGGGGGTGGGGGATGCGAAACGAAAGTTGTTCGATCGGTCCCAGGTGGCGACGACGCTGTCGCTGATGCTGCTGCTCATCGCGATCACCCTTTGGTGTGCGAGTTCATAAAAGAACGTGCGAACTCGAGCATAAAATTGCGGTGCATCCGTGCTTCAGGTTTCGGCGATTCGCGATCGGTTGCGAAAAACGGTTTGCTCGACGATAAAAAAAAAAAAAAGGAGCGAACATTGTGCCAAGATGCCAACCTGCCTGCCAGCGATCGAAACGAGCACACGTCCATTAAAATTGGGGGAACACACAAGTTTAAGCGGAAACCAACGGCACTTTGAGGCCAAAAAATCAGAGCAACGATAGCGATCGTTCGCGGTCAGAAGAAGCTCATCATAAATTCTTGCAGCATGTTGCAGGCCAATGCGGACGCACGTCGCGGTGGCGGTGGTGGTAGAATGGAATGCTGACACTTCCGCGACCCAAGGTTCGCGCGCCTCAGTGTGTGTGCGTGTGTGTGCAATGAACTTTACGGTCAACTGTTGCTGAGGGAACTAGCACGCCTTGTCTTCGACTGATGCCAAGATGCCATTATTGTCCATCCATGTCCATGATGTGGCTGGCGGAAAGACAATGTCTTGTCCCCCGAATTCCGCACTTGATTGTGCCAAGCTCGTGATTACGAGAGGAAGAAAAGGAAATACTGAACGGAAAGAAGCTGTAAGGGTGTTGATCTGTTTGTTCCGTCGTCGTCACCGCCGCCGTCGCCGCCTCCGTGGAAACAATTGAGTTGGAATGCACAGTTTGCAGGAGATTGTCGCTTCTTTAGCACCCTGTCACGATCACACCGGTTGCTTGGTGCATTGTTTTGCGAAGATTGCTCAACCGAGTGATCCTCAGCTCAAATTCGAAGCATCCGGGCCCGGAAAGAAAAGAACTCTAATTTCGTAACAGCTCAAAAATCAACCTCCACTGCTACAAATGATTTCCGCTGTCACGTGCCCCTCGGCTACCAGAAATTTGGCCCGCAAAATTATTCATACAAATAGGCTGATTAGGCAAACAAAAGACTTGGAGCGGAAGCGACGAACCTTTCGGAACAAGAACAATTCCTTCCACGCGCTCGGTGTGTGTGTGTGCAAATTGGTGGATGATGGTTCTGGTAGCGAATAAATCTGGCCAGCAGCAGGGCAGAGGTGCCACGAACCACGAACCTCGGTGGCAAACAGATCGTTAGCCTTGTCGCCCGCGCGCGCGCAGTGCGTTCCACAAAAGTTTTACGGCTGACGGAAATGAATACATTTCCTCGTACTCGGTTCTGCCGGGTCTGGAAGGGAAGACGTTACATGCGAAACAGTTTAGCGAGCGCGCGCCTGCGCGAGATAACTCGTCCCAAGCCGCAGGCGAAACGCAGCCACCATTCGAATACATTAGCGAAACGAAGCGAAAGAAGAAAAAAACACTACAACCCAAACCCAAACCCAAACGCGATCGTGAAGTGAATGTGATCGAGAACCGTTTAGTCGCTCGCAGCAGATCAGAGCATACGAGCGAACCGTTTTGCGTTATCGACGACCACGACGACGACGACGACGACGACGGTCAGCCAAGACGACCAAGTGACGAGGTGAGCGATAGCGGCAGGCGAAACGTGCCGCTCAACCGATCTAACCCAGATCGGATGCGATTAGATATCGTCGGCCGGACTCTCGGCTGTTGCAACTCCGCTCTCCGTTGTCGCGCACCGTTGCGTTTTGTTTTTTTTTTGTTTTCGGTGAATATGCTGAATGTATGCTATATGGATATGCTAATGCGTCTGCATTAGTTGTTGTTGTTGTTGCCGTTGTTGCTGTGGCTCATAAAAATGTATCCATTTTTACGATCGAAATCCCGGCCACGGAAATTAGTTCCAAATTGGCCACCTTGCTGCTGCTGCTAACGGCTGGGCTGTTAAGGACCGAGCAATGGCCGAATGATTGATTTTCCACGGCGCAAAAACGAGAAAAAAAGAACATATGATCCTGACCGGTAATAAGGTTAACTTGACGCCTGCTATTGTGGAGGCGATCGCAATGATCGTAACTAGTGCAAGGACAGTGATCACTCAATGATTCTGCAACGCCTATGATTACGTTTATTGGTGCAATTCGGGACTCGAAACATGTGATATGTACGATCGTACAACTTAAAACGATCCGCACAAATGTCACCGTGCGTCCGATCGACCAAATTTCGCAAGACCTTAATTCAATAAATGGCGCCCGATTGCCATAATACCATTTTACAATGGCCAATTCCGGCGATTTACAACAGCGAGCGCTGTTGCAACACCCAACCCGCCCTGTTGCTGCTGCTGCTGCTGCTGCCAAAAACCGGAGCACGTCGGAACAACCTTTTGCATGTCGGCCGGAGTCACCGGAGGAGTCAAGGACAAACCGGGAGACCGACACTAGAAAGTAGAACGTCTGATCGCGCGTGAGGTAACAAGCGGTGGTGTCGCGCTCGACCTTATCATTACCATCCTCTCTCTCTGGTTAAAAAGTGGCAACATCCGCCTTCTTCTCGTTCGCCCATTTTCCTTCGACATACGGCACCTGATAGCGAGCGTAACATCCGGTCCCAGAGCCGGTGAAGAGTGCTTTTCTATGCTGCACTCATTTTGCATGATGTTGCACACTCTCGCTCGATCAATCGATCTCATGTTCGGTTTGTCGCCTTTCGATCACAAAAAATAAAAAGGGAAAGCCATCATCGCGCCATGACTAAGCCATGACTAAGCGACAGTTGCATAAGACAAGTGAGTTGAAACAATCGACGGAATGGTTCTGTCCTGTCCTGTCTTGTCTTGTCCGGCGAGTGCATCCGCGCGACGCGAACACTGACCGATTGGCGCCATTTCCTAATCTACGGTCGTGTCGCAACGACGTTCATCCCTTGCCCGTTGCCCGGTAAAAATCTTAATTGAATCAACAATCGATACCCGCCGGGTTGCATGTAGGTCGCGCACCGTCGTTCCCTTTGCCGTCGTTGCCGGGGTACTGTGCATTCACTAATTAGTGAGTGGCCGCGGCACGGACCCGCCAGAAAGGTCAATATGGGCAAACTAAAGCATCTCGCGAGCCGGCAGACGGTGAGCCGCCTCACGCGCTCCAAGATGTTGCAACTGTTGTTAATGGTTAGCTCGGACGCGTGCACACACACACACACAGAGGGCTGCTGGCATGTTGCCCTTTTATGTAGCCACTCTACTCTCATCAACGCAGGGGGGGAAGGAGCATTACGCTGTATGCGGTGTGCTGAAGCGGCAGATGCAACACCCGGGATTCGATTTGTCGAAAAGTTAATTGAAAAAGCGACAACGGATTGGGCCATTCAAAATGTCAATCGCGATGCAGATTACTTCATCAACCTCGGGATCGATGGAATAATTTGATCACAATTGCAAAATCTGCGATCCTCAGCTGCTGCGCATTGCACCGAGGAATCGGAAGCAGAAACGGCTATTTATCAGAAAGGACAAAAGAAGCACAATATTCGCTCGAATAACGCACAACAAGTGTGATAATGTATGGTAATTGTCACTGCCGGTTGAGTTGACTCGAACGAGCGACCCTCGATACGATCGCGCGCGAGCGCGCGCGATGATTGAGGATCGTCCTAAATGATTAAGACGTAATGATACCGGTTAATGGTAATGGTTCTCCAGCACATGCCAGTACCTGGGAGCTAAGCCGTTCCTCAGCACGTGCACTGATCGAAGCGACAATTAGCCATTGATTGCCGTTGCTCGATCGTCGAATCGTGAATTGCTTCTATATTTAACCCGGGCAACACGAGATCACAATAATGATCAGCAACGTGAACTCAGGAGCATTAGTAGCTTCCAAACGCAGAGCGATCGCATCGTGCCAATGCTGAACCGAGAACGCGTACACCGGCCGGCGTCGTGAGTGACAAACTGTCAATCACGTACAAGTGGCGACGCATCAACTTTGGCAGCGCGTGCATGCAGCTCGAACGATCGCACGCCACCCAACCATGCACCTGCTATGCTTTGTTTTGTTCGTCGGGGATCGTCGCGCGCAAGATGCACCTTGACATCGGAATTCGGGGAGAAAAAAAAGGAAAGGAGAGCTGGACAAACACACGCAACACAGCAGGACCGAGGGTGGGGGGGGGGGGGGGGGGCTCTGTTTGCTCATTACTGGACGATCATTGTTTAACAAGCTCTAAAGGTTACGATCAAACCGGCACCATCAACGGCAACAGCTGCTACGATCACCGTACGACGACAAACAGATGATGCCCGAAAGTTGCGGCCACCATAAGCGACGAACCCCCTCCCCCCCGGCCCAGGGCCTTTAGCACACTTTATTCCAGAGATGATGACATTCTTGGGCTCGCGAATTTCACGGCGAGCCGCAGCCACTAGCCAGCCAGCCCGCCAGCCAGCGAGACGCGATCGCTGGTCGAGGATCAAGTTTTTTGAAATTTTAGGAATCCGCTGGACAGCTCGCCGCCAGATTCGCCGTCGGGTTCGTCGCTTAGCCGGCCCGGCCCGGCCCCGGGGAGGGTAAACCGGTCAGGATCAGGCCACGAGAACTGGCCAGAACTAGACAAACGGGTATGCTAATTTGCACTTCGAAGCACACACACACACACACACACACACACACACACACACACACACAGACAGAGGCGGTGGTGATGGTGATCCAGCCAACTGGTCGTCTTGGTCGTCGTCTTGATCGTCGTCACCGCCACTTGAGAGACTCATCTTCTTCGATTCGGCGCAAAGCGACGAACGGGCGCAAAAATCGGTGAGATTGTGGGGTCCGTGGGAAGGGAGAGGGAGGAGGAAAACCACACAAAAAAGCAACGAAAAGAAGAAGAAGAATAAGGAGAAGAAGAAAACGATTGGAAGAAAACATGAAAGACGAAAGGCATAAAACTGTAGTTTATGTCGCGTCGTTGCTTTGCGAGACGTCTCACGTTCACGCGGTGCGGAGGGGAGGGTGTTGCCGGTGGCCAGATGGTCCTGGATGGCTGGCCGGTCGGCAGGTCTATCGGTGGGATTTTCGGTTTTGTGGCTTTTGGGCAACGCGAGCGCGAACGAACCTCACCCACAGCCAGACATCATCAGGTGGATCATCATCATATTGTGGTCGTCGTTGTCGTCGTCGTCGCAGTCTGTGAATCACACACCAACCGCTACATCTAGACACACACACACGCACACACACACACACACACACACACAATGTACTATCGCTTGTGACAATGTTTTATGCTACCGCTACACGAGGTAATAAGGTCACAGGTAAGGGCGAGGGTGTTCCATTTGCTTTTGCATCGAGTTTGGACTTGAACCTTGAGCTGACACATGATGCGTGACATTCAAGAAGACCATCATGCTGACCATCATGCATACCCCTCGCTGCGGTCGGTATGATGCTGCTGCTGCTGTCGGAATGTAGATCATCTCGCGCGCGGTGATGGAATGAGTGAAAGGGGAGAAGGTGATCAGAAGCGGTCATCAGATGCCGTTGTGGCGTGCGTCCGTCCGTGCATGCGCATAAGGTTGCATGCGTGCAAAAGGTTACCAGCAACCGTTTGCATACACCGAGCATATTCACCCAGTAGGGGTCGCGTGCTGGTGATGCTGATGATGAAATTGATGATCATGCTGGTGGCATTTGGCGCTTGACTGTTATGCCACCGATGACTGCTGCTGGTGCTGCTGACGTTGATGAGTGCGTATCAGCACATCGTGAGGAGACGAAGAAGGTCCACCAGACGGTCCGTTCCTTTGGTGCAATACTGAAAGTGATCCTCGGTGACAAGCGTCAAGGTCTTTGCTGTCAGTGGGGTTCTTTCAAAGAGAGAAGTTTCTTTGTTTTTCCTCCAACACCGGAGACGTCACTTGCTGCACCGGATTCCCACGGCAGTCTGGCGGAGTCTTGACTGGCTGAACGAATTCTCTCGAGGGATCAAGTGGTTTTATCATCGCCGCGGACTGAGCCGCCTGATTGACTCACCTCAAGCCAGATCAAGCCAGAGGAACCGCGGCGAACGAAGAATACATTTACCGAGTAGCGACGCTTCTGCGAGCACAACCGAACCGTTGCGTGTACTTCTCTCTATACAAGGATCACATTCCTCTTGAGCTCGAGATCAGCTACGCGGAGACACGCATAGGCATCGATTGCAACAACAAGAAAAAAGAACCGACGCTAAACGGCAAAGAGTAGGTTCTTTTAAACACGCGCGCAACCTTGACTGAGCATCAGCAATTCAGCGAGCATCAGCGCAATGATGATGATGCATGGTCCGCAACAGCAGCAGCAGCAACAGTAGTTGACCGGCGGCCAGTTGGTCAGGTGTTGATTAATTGCAAAACGCTCCCATTAGTGTCATGTCAATGTGTGTGCAGTGCAGTGCGTGGGCATTCGGAGCAAAAACGAAACGTCTCCGCCGGCACGCACTCCTCACCTCACGACGGAGAGGCCATCCTGGTCGTTTGAGGTATCTCGAACAAGAGCAACCCAGCGATCGGAACCTGCGCTCCACATGTTGTTGATTCATAAACCCAGGGTTGGAAGTATGCATCCTTCGAGAGATGCCCCTGAATTGATGAGTCTCCGGTCCGGTGGCGGCGGCAATAGGGCCAAGAGCAAGGAATGCTGCAGCATTTAGGCCAATCGGTCCGGCATCACGGGACCATTAATCAACCACCAGACGGACACAGTGCTCGGTGCTTCGCGACTCCGATCGGATTCGATGATCGATTCGCGATCATTAACACGATCGATGCAATGTCGGCATGTCAGGTTCGTCTCTCTGGCAGTCTGACGACGACTGCACTGTTTTCATGGGAATCCCACAATCTGGAGGACGCGATCGAGCGATCGATCGATCGATCGTTCTGACGATCATGATGCGTTCGCGCAAAGCAAAATAAAACAAACCATCGGAGTGCGCACTTTCGGTCCCTTTTTTGCCGAATGTGGCGAATGGGGCCCACCAGCCAAAAAGGTGAAGGATTTTGGAGCATCCTTTGCATGGTCGCTACCAATCACCGATCGTCATCGATCGTTTCGTCTGATGTCGTCGATCCCCCTCCGGGGGTGCATGATTTCCCATTCCAAGATCGATCATGATAAGGTAGCCGGGGGCCGATCCGATGTCTGCATCCGAACACAATCTACACACTCGCTCGGAGCATCTCGGCAAATAATTGGCACAATGATGGTTTTTTTTCCGACAACATGTCGTCTCCCGGGTCGGGCTGGCCTTCGACGAATCATGGCTCATTATATGGCTCTTAAGACCGTTTTACGACGGTCATCACGCCGAGCGCATCCAACGCGCTCGCTTTGACCCCTCGCAACCCCAAAACCGGACAAAAACCCCCCTCCTAGGGGGATTTTATAAATATCCGATTCGATTGCCTAAAGGCCCCTTCGGCGAGCGAGATTGCAACTTCAAATGTGCGCCCCGCCAAAATGGCCATCACTTCGCTTCGCTTCTACAGAGGCGCGCGCGCTCGCTGTAGTTGCGCGGATTTGCCTTTTTGACAGATGGACTAATCGCTCACCGCCGCCGCCGCCACCACCACCACGATCGTCTCTATTACCGCTCTGATGTCCAGCAGAACAGCGGACAGAGATCACCGACACTCGTGCCGTTACATCTTCACGAGGCGACATTGGATCAGCGAGCGGCGAGCGCCGCGCGGTTTGATGGATGATGAGTCAAGTCAGACTGCGAGCGATCGCGAGGATCTATCTCCGGTTGCGTAACAGCACCGCACCGACCGTTGCTCGCTCTGGACTGTTGCGAAGCGAAAGATGTCAATTTCCTTCAGCAACGTCAGCCTCGCGACTCTTGGAAATGTCAGACGCTAACGCCGCTGGATTCACCGGAGCACCGCGAGCGTTTATTTTTAGCGAGATGAGAGGTTTTTTTTTCGGTGGCTATTTTCGAGCCTTCATTTTGTTTTTAGAATCTAGCGAGTGGAGTGTGGCGAGTTAATTTGCTTAGGCAGGGTGGCAGGTGGGTTCGTGCCGTTTCGTTAATTGGACAGCACGCGCAGCGAAAGCCAGCCGCCTGGCACGCACGCAACGTACCTCATGTTCGTTCGCTCGTTCGCTGGAAGCATCATTGGTTTTGGTTTGAAAGTAATTATTTCGTCACCCAATTGACCGGAATCGACGATGCCGGTGTCGGGGATCGTTAAGAGGAGAGGAAAGGAAGGAGAAGAAGAAGCGTGGGACGTGTTCAGAGGTTAATTCGATTTGCGTTTCTCCTTTCGACGATCATTGCAACGTGATCTTTGATGTTTAAAAATAGTAGTAAAAAGGCATCTCCTTACTACACAGATACAGATGCACGAACATACTTGATCACTTGGATCACTTGGATCACTCGATCACTTGATCACTTCCCTGCAATTCACTGCTTGCTTTTAGTATGCACGCGTCACCTTAAGATGGCAATTGACAAAAATCCACGCAATTTACGCAACCGCAACACTCGATCGCTCGATCGATCGATCGGCCAGCGATCGCACCAAACGGCCATCGTCTGCCATTCGTTAAATGTCAAAAATAAAAAGTTCTCTTTCCGATCACCTAGATGTAAATGATGGCAATTAACAGAACCACCAGCACCACCACGACTGGGGAAGGTCACTCTGCACACACCAGCGCAGACCCAAATCGATTACCACCCCAGGGTTCGTACGAACGTTCGATCGCATTTGCAGAGGATCTTGGCGATTCTTGGCTTGCTCAACTTACCCGCGAGATGATGATGCCGGCGATGCTGATGCGTATTTTCGGTCCCTTCAGCAACCGGTAGCGCAGATCGACGCCATTCCAGAAGGAGACAAAGTATCGCTTGACCTGCACATTGTCGCCCCCGTGCAGCCGGTAACCGTCGTAGTCGACGATCACCAGTATCTCCGGGTAGATGGTCCGATCGAGGGCCCGCGAACTCTTGTAGTACGCCTGGGGGCTGCGCTTCGATCGAAACCGCTTCTGGAGCCGGTCCGGCTCCATGAATGCTATGGAAGGAGCAGACGAAGAAGAAGAAAGGTTGCTGTGTATTGCTCTGTATCTCTGCGGCTCTGCGGAGGGTTTGTCCAGTCGCTGCCAGTCCAGCTTACTGGAACCTAGGACCTTACCGTAATCACTGAACTGATCGTTGTGCTCGTGGTCGTCGTGCGTTTTGCGCTTATAGATAACGTGATGAACACTTCCATCCTCCTCGTCCTGGGAGACTTCGGTTGGCACTGGCTTTATCACTAACTCGTGACCTATACTACCCTCCTGTTGAGCATCACAGAATGGGAGAAAATGAAAAGGAGATGATGAAGAAGATCGTTAGAAAGTCATTCGAATGGTGATCGTCCAACTGTATTTGTGTGTGCGTGTAAGTGGCACTACTAATGGTACTAGAAACAACGGGGCTACTCTGTGCCACCTCTGAGACACACTCGGCGGGTCCACCTCTTGAAGGTCTCCCTCCGAAATGGATGACCTCGAGTCCGTCGTGTCGTGGCGATGGGCAGACACTGTGAGGTGAGTGTCTCCAAGTAAAACACGTTGAGCGTAAACATGACCACGAAAGCGAAACTCCAAACACAAACCAACCAACCAACAGGTGGTAGGCAAAAGGTTAATGGACGCAATGGACAAGGCGCGCGCGTACTTGGGTGTCCGCGTGGTGGTCGCCTGGCTGCATCCGGCGCATTACGCCAGTGGATGCGCCGTTTGGCCTTTCTGACCTGCGCGCAGCGACGATGAGTGGTTTGACAGAAGAATTTACGGTTTTTATACCATTTGTCGAGTCCACAAATTAACAAATGGTACTCATCATCACGGCACGAAAAGAGAGAGAAGAGTAAGTCGTGGCAGACGTACTGAAGAGTCGTTTCGTTGAGAAGAAGAGATGTGGACTTACAACGTGTCTGGAATCTCGTATCTACAAGATGTTTAATTTTCTTGTAACACTTTAATTACTTTCATTTAATATAGAATATCAAATAGGATAAGAGCTTGTACGCAACGCCGTTCCATTCCAAGGCCAATCAACGCGATGTCTCAACATACCGACGACGATTCCATTCACGTAACACGACGAAACCCACTCTCCGCTGAACCCGTTGTTGGAGTGTCAATTGGAAAATGCGATAAAAAGCATAACAGCATCGCCGTCAGCCAGCCAGCCTTGACCGCAATCCACCGGGAAGACTGCTCGGGCGCTCCCGACCGAAGATGCCTCCTCGAAAGCGTATTGACCTTCGCCAGATGCGGGTCGAAACCGCTTGAATCGCTGCCGACGGGACGCATCATCCCACGGCACAGCGTCTCCTAATTTACACCTCAAACCACCACCACCAGCGAGTCCCCTCGCTCACCAGATGAGCTCGACGTGGGCCGAGGTGAGATGGAATTTCGAAAAAACGCATCCCGCGCCGGAGAGATGGAGGTGCAGTTTTATCGAAATCGATCCACGGAAACCAGCTCATCGGGAGCATTATATAAGCTGAGCTGACACCAAGCAGCTGGTCAGTGGGTCAGTGACTGTGACTGGAAACCACCTCTAGTGGCGTGTCCTTGTCCAGGCGTTGCTGACCTGGATCAACGGCGCGGTTGCGCGAAGCACCGGACCCCGGGGCCCACTAGTTTCTAGATCGAATTGGCGGATATTGGTCCATCACGCAGACCGTGTTTCATGCTGGTGGTGGTGGTGGTGTAGAAGGTGTGAAATAGGAATCACGCAGTCTTCGGGAGCACCTGCTGAGAGCTGCTCTGAGAGGATTATCTAATAAGGTAATGCTGGGTGGTGGCTTCCATTTGGGATGCATTTCTACGTCAGTTGTGTGGCAACTGGACTTAGCTTTGAGGCCACTAATCCACCACCGGAATGAGACCCACATTCGGTACAATCGAAGCATTAAGCATGCATCTTCCGAAGTCCAAAGTGTGAACAAATGCATCTACCAATGGGTTGCTTTATTCCATTAACCGACAGGGAGGGAATAGTGTATAGTGCCCAGTTGCGGTTAACAGGTAACAGTACCCGTAGTCTTGTGTCAGCCTTGCCCTGTAAGCTTTCATCACGCAAAGGGATCTTCCAAAAGTATAAAAGCCCTACCATATTGCGCAAAATCACCCAAGACGCCTCGAGCTGATTGACAGACATCGAGTCCGAGTGCTGTGTCTCCTAGCTGTCTGTCGCCCCTTACTGCCAGACCTCATGATGATGGATGGTGGTCAAGACGATTAGCTAGCCACAAGCCGTCGCCAGTTCGCCTCTGAAGTCGTTGACAGTAGCGTGTCGAAACACATGGCGCATGGCACGAGTTGGTTCGGTTGCGATCTGATAAGCGTGCAACAGCAGCAGCAGCAGCAGCACCGTCCTCTACTTGATCTGTCACTGACACACTGGCGTCCCCTGTCTGTCTGTCTGTCGGGGGACTTGTGTTGTATAACATTGTATCCGAGAAGCTGATAAGAATCGGCTTTTGTCACCGAGAAGACGACCCACCGATATGATACGGGCTAATCACTTCTTCACTCATCAACGTTGTCGGCTCCACTCATCAATCGCCCGCCA
Organism: Anopheles darlingi; assembly: GCF_943734745.1. NCBI lineage: Eukaryota > Metazoa > Arthropoda > Insecta > Diptera > Culicidae > Anopheles > Anopheles darlingi. Next base: position 21,746,920 of record NC_064875.1, read on the forward strand.
TGGAATCTTCGATTTTTTTGGATTGATTGCTTCCGAAACCGATGGGCTGTAAGCGTAAGCTCATTACCCTAGACCACTAGGGCAACGCAATCAACTCGACGGCGGAAGATGTTCCCGTATGATAAACACTTTGTTCTTTGCTTGATTGAATCAGTGATCTCGGAATCTCGGAAGGAGCCAAAGGAGCCAAAGAAGCGCCTGCGCCATGCCTTCATTGCCGGCTGCTCCATTGCTTTGTGTTGTTGGGCTGCGTCAAGTCAATCATTCGATCACCTGTTAAGTGCCGTGGCATACGGGCGCGCGTGTGTGTGTATGTGGTACCATAAAACAATCCACCAGCAGCAAAATCCCAACTTCCTACTTCTGTGATCTGTGCGAATCCTCTAAAGCGATTGATTGAACAACAAAAGCAGCAACAGGTTTGATTAGCGATCAGAACATGGATCGTCTGCTTCGACATTGTATTGTTATCCTGGCCAAACCCCGCACCTACCTTCTTCCCGTGCTGGTATTGTTTGCAATCTCTGTTTGGTCGATTTCAGAACAGTTACCACGATGGTCACGTTCGCGAGCTTCAAGAAGCTTGAAGGCATATCGGCAAACCCCATCAATCTTTTTTCCCATGATCTTTGATCTCTTGCTTGCTGTCGATCGGTACATCCTGCTTTGGCGGCAGCTCAGTGAGCGAGCACGAGCGCACTTCCTTATGGCGCTCCTTAAGTAGCAGGTGTGCTCATTGGCATCCCTTCGATGATGAGCCATAAGCAGAAGGTGTTATGATACACAACACAAAGAGCATTCTGCTGGCGATCTCTGGCGTTGTTTTGAGCAGACATGTAAGCAACATGTCGACCGCTGGTTCCGACACGACAGCTCCTCGACTTCCAGTATGCACAAAGAGGGGAGCACCAAAAAAACAGCCCCAAATGTTAATCATGATTTACGCCAGTTTCCAGTGCGTCAGCAACAGTGTTCGCTCCGTTCGAGAGGGCAGCTCGGTGTCTTCTTCAGGTACATTGCTCTCCCCTCCTTCTTCAGCCATATGTCTAGGGAGTAACGCGAGTAATCGTGCATCGTGACCGCAACCACAAATTATCTTCAGCTCTTCGCGAATGAACGAAAGTGAAACCACCCCATCAGGCCGAGCAAGAGTGTAAGTACGACGCGGATCACGCGTGCGTAAGCAGCAGAAACACCGGAGACGACGCCGCCGTAGCCGCCATTCGTGGAGTAAATCACGAGAAAAAGAGAAAGGCCGCAGCCGCTCATCTTCACCCGGCATCGGCACCAGCAGCACGGGAACGCAACGGACGAGCGCAACCGGCACAAGGGGAAAGTGTGGTCGCCGTCGACGCATCGGCGACGCAAGACCTTGAACCTTGGCGAGGTATATTAACCCACAAAGTGGTTGCCTGCGGCGCATCATCCCACCGGCGAGTGGACGCGATCGATCGCACCATGGTGTGGAGCGCGCTAGGCCAATTTCGTTGTTTTCAGGCAACCGTGTCCATGCTCGCGCGCGTGTGTGTGTGTGCATTTGATGGCTGGAAAATCGATCTCGCGATGAATTATCGATGCATCTTAATGCTAGGATAAGTCGTTATAATAATAACCTAGACCAAAACGATCAACCCCGAACCCCCCGGTGCAGACAACGCAGCAGGCGCCGTTCAACGAACTGGTCGGTCGCCCGCGATTCGTTCGTCGTTATCGTTTGGTGACGGTCCCGGCGGTTGCGTAAGAGTCGCAGCGACAAGCCGACAAAAACAACGCTCACCCTGCCCCGAAACAACGAAACGGAGACAGACACACACACACATTCCGGTAGGCCAAGTTTTTGGCCCGTTGACCCGTTGGCCGGCAGCGATAGTCTCGCTCGCCATCGACCTCTCTCTCTCTGCATCTCGTGATCTCGTTGTTGTTGTTGTTGTTGTTGTTGTGCGGTTTCTCGAAGGCAAAGGCGCGCGCGACTTGACGAAAGCATCGCCATCGGTGATTATGTAGACCCAGGGCAAGTCCAGAGCGCGCCGAACTGGGTCGGCACCGCCATTGGTGGAGGCCACCCAGGAGTCACAGGCAGAGGGCAGTGGGCACAGTGGTGCAGTGGTGCAGTAGTGTGGCTTGGAATGCGGTTAAGGGTGACCCCCTCCCGGTCGTGGCGGGGTCGCCATTCCTGTCTAAATCAGTTACGCAAAATTTCGATTCAAATTCGATTTGCATTCCACTTTTTGGGGTATCATCTATCAAACCGTAGTTTTCGATTCGGCGCTATCAACGGGCTTTGTTTTCGGATCGATCAGCAACGGCAGCGATGATCGCGATCCCGTTTAAGGGGGGCCCGATCATAAAAAGGCTTATTTTTGACGATTTTTAGTGAAGAAACCATTCAACTTAATTTTTTCAAGTGACTGTCATTTTAAACTACAACTTTTCAAGAATATTTGGTTCTAGTTTGGGGAAGAATCATTTAAAACTGTGTTCATGACAGCCAATCTAGAAAGGCAAGTTTGCAAAAATGTACTTTTTGCGGTGCCCATCGTAGCCACGTACCGGGTCATCAGACAAATACAAATAAATATTCTGTTTTTAGAACATAAGTTTATCTAGGTAGCCCCGGTGAGTTTTTGTTAAATTTCCCATTTCTCGATTTTTGGCAGATTTTTGAAGTTGCAGAGTGATGCTGATTTCGATATTGCCTCGAACAATGAGCTTTACTTAATTAAAAAAATTATCTAAAAAAATTATCAACAGTTTTAACAAAAACTCGACGAGGCTACCTAGCAAATAGAGTACAGATTATGTGTTGAAAATTTCCAATCGATCGGGCCAGTAGTTTTCATGCTACGATGGGCACCGACTTTGAAATGGTAGGTTTTGGGAATCGCGATTCAAAGTCGCGAGATGCTGTGAGCCTTGTATGAAAGGTGGATTTTCAAAAATCTATATCTTGGCTTCGATTGATCCCAACACTATTTCACAATACTCCTGAAAGGATAAACACTCATAAAAAAATGTAAGAAGTAAATGCGAATAATTAAAATAAAATATCGAAACATTGTGTTAAAGGACTTAATCATCCTGACACACAGAAAGACCCATCCTAGGTGGATCGGCGTATCGCCGGTAGCCACCAATGAAAGGCAATAATGGCGATTAATCACCGAAACACAATCACGATCACCGGCTAAACAGGCGGAACTACCTGAGAAGCGATATTGATATGGATCGCAGCGACGACGTGGTGTCGTGCCGTGGCGCTGACTTATCATGCCCGTATCTCTAGCGCACTTCCTTCTGTTCTGGGTCTGTGTGTCAGTCACGCTTTACAGGCGCTTGAGAAGAGTGGCACTTCTCTAATAGCACTTCCTGTGCTCGAGGAGCGCTCACTGACCGGACCAACGGCGAGATTCTAATGCCAGACAGCCGTGCGCGATGCAATACTGTGTCCGCGATTGTGTTTACGCCGATGCCGTTGCGCAAATTGTTGCCACTACTGCTACACTCACTAGTGGAATGCCATTCCATCCGATCATCAGGGATGGGAAGATGGTTAATTAATTAAACATTAGTCTCGGTGGTAGAAGCATAATCGCGCGGCGTATGCTGCTGCGCAGCGAAAAGGCCAGCAGTAAAAGGACCGGGCCACATTCTTGCCAGCGACGACGGCTCCGAGGACGCCCGGTGTGTTTGCGCATCCCAGCCGGACCTAGCGGTACTTGATGGGTCGCGTCAAGACGGTTCGCTTCGCATCGCTTGCTGCTTGCTGATTGCTTATCCCTTTCCGCTTGTGTGGGGTCCATCGAAGCAGTCGCGCATGCATGCTTTGCAAGGACATCTGTGTGTGTCCAGTTGAGGGGCTACTAGTCAGCTCTATGCACCGGAACGGAACGGAACGTAACGGGGCGGCCAGTGCATCAATCAGCTTGCATTTGAATAACCATTTGTTGACGGGCTCAACCCGTCGCATGATTAGCATGGTAAATTCTTCGAACCAACCAACCAGGGAACCAGGGAGTATCTGCAACGCGTCATCGCGTCCGAAAACAACGGAAGGTCATCAGCGCCCGGTATTGAATATGCACAATCGTCGACATTAAAAAAAAAGGGGATCGAGTGCCTTGGCGTCCTCGTACAGATTATGATAGGTTTATAATTGTGTGCATCCATACTACTGCCGCATTCACGTTAAAGGTCATCAATGTGGCTGTGTGGCCACGAGTGGCGATCGTACATTGAAAGAGAATTAACCTCAATAAAAAAAACGGCGAAAGCAAGTTCTCGGCTTCCAGAGTTCAGGCTTCGTTACAGCCTCCACATCACACATCATCATCAGCGTACATCGTACAGCATCTTCTCTGCTGGCGCAGTCCCCATTCCCCTGATTTAACTCTAAATTTCTGACGGACTGACCTTTCCCACGATTTTTTCAACCATCTGCTCATCTGCTCCGCTACACGCGGACAGTGGATTGCAAAGCGGTGCGGATCGAGTAGCGAGGTGCGTGCGGTCGAATCACTTTCGATTAGCGTCGTCGCACCGCCGTGTGTGTGTGTGTGTGTGTGCAAATCGCATCGCACCGATTTCGACAGCTCATCGATGAAATATGGCTTTTAATCGATGGAATGGCGCACAGTAGACGACGCCAATCGTGGTTGCCCCCGGGGCTTCTGCGATCGCGGATCTACCGTCGAGGTTATGGTGCCCGGAGCATGGAGCAAAACCCGGAGGAGCTTCCTGCGCTCGACACACACACACACACACACACACACACACACACACACGTTAGACATGGCGTGACGCCGATTCATTAGAATGTGTGTACTGGCACCTTGGGAGCCTTCGGCGAACCTCGTGATCGGAATATTATAATTGGCGCAACGCGTTGGCGCGTATTGGCGTGTGTTAGGCGATTGGGCACAGGATTGGCCACGAGGATGGAGGATCGCAGCATGATTACGATCGCGCAAATCGCGCATAAAACCCTCCACGCGGTTGGCCTTTTGATTTGCGTTCGTTCAGTTTCAGGCGCATCCGTGATCGTGATTGGATTGTTATTAGAACGGTACGGGAATGACCATTCTCTGCGCGCGGTGAGAGGGATGGAGGTGTCCCTAACCTTAATTAATACAAGGAACCCAAGCTGACCGATCACCGTGTCGCGAGTGTCTCTTGGATGATCAACAATTCAATCCGTGCCGTGGAGATGTTTCCCAGGAGCAGCATCGAATCAGGATATCGTATATGCTTTCCACTCCAACCGATCCAATCCAGTGCTTCATCTGCCTTTCTCAACCTTCACTCGTTACTCATGATCACACCGCTTCTCCTTCTCCTCATCAAGCGAGATTTATGGACAACAAAATGATGGAAATAAATCAACGAAAAATTAAAATGCCGCATGCCGTAACGTTGCTGCTGCGTTTGCGAATTGCATTATCGTGCGCATCTGTTTCTGCAGCCCTCCCCCTGCTCCCCATACCCTCATCCACCATTGCCAGTTCCAGAATGGCACACTGCCGGCTTGCTTCCTTTCTCCCTTTTACACCACACAATATGGTGAGGTAATATCCATCGTCGTCGTCGTCGTCGCCATGTTCGTAACGCGCTGTGTCGCTCCGGTCCGGGTGCCCATTGGGGGTGCTTTTTCCATCTCACAATCTCACCTAGATTAGTGGCGCGCGATAGCACTACTCCTACACCCGCCTGCGGTTTGCCTGCGGTTGACGCACTGACTCTGACGATTTACCGACACCGAACGAGCGATCATTAAATGTCCATTATTTGCGGTGCGATGTAGAGGTTAGGGGGGCAGAGAAAGGGGCTCAGGGGGGGCAATGTTGGTTTTTGCTTAATTCCCAATTGCTTCTGCACCACCTCGTTACCGCATCCTTTATTTGGCGTGACGCGATCGCGATGCTGAGAAAGTCGCAACACGAAAGAAAGGTTTCGATCGATCCTCTCGGTTCGTGTGTGTGAGTGTGAGGGAAATGATGTCGAGAAGGATGATGCTCCTTTCCATGGGCAGGAATCGTGTCCCGTGTCCAATTAAAACGATGACGCCGTCCGAGATACCGTCTTCTCAGTCTGTGCCTTAAAAGGATAATGTGACACTTCTTGTTTCGACGATGATCATCACCGTCATCGTGATCGTTCCTCGCGTCATCCTCGGGGTGGTATACAAATTGTGGTGGGTTTTAGCATAAAAAAATACCCGCTTTCAAGCAAACGCTAAACGAAAAGGCGGACGAGAAACGTCGTAACATACAGAACGCACAACAAAACAAACGACCAGGCTTGGCATTGCGTAATGCCAACTGGAGATCATTAAAATGGAGTACGCGAAAAGACCTACTAACCGAGTTTTGCGAACCGCGAGTGTGAGTTCCGCTTCACCAAGACCGCAGGCCAGTTTTGGAGCTCTCTGTCGTCGTCTGCATCGTCATCGTCAACGCTGCCGCAGTCGTGCTGCTCGCCTCGATTGTTGTTTCCCTTTTTATGCATCTGGAGCAGCGCGTGCTCTTGGATTAGCCATGCAGCCAATGGTTCGCGCCATGCAGGCGAAGGTGAAGAGTCTTCTGCCCCCCCTTCCCAGGACGAGAGCTCTTGATTGACAGCGAGATGGAGTAACGTGGATCACGCGGGTACAGCACCCCCAAAGGCGCGCATCTTGACTCAATTAACCTTTTGGAAACTCGAAGCTAATTATTCAAACCTATTCTAGTGCCCGGGAGAGGGAGGAGGCAGGCTCGCAAATGGAGTATTCATGTCCGAGGTCAATGCCGGAGTTCATCTACTGCTGCTGTGGCTGCTGTTGCTGTTGCTACTGAAGGCCAACGATTGGCCACTGACCGCGGTGCATGATATTTCGGATGCTTTTTCCTATGCTAAAACCTCAACTAATTGCCGTTCTCGTCTGTGAGGGTTGAGGAGAAGATTCGAATCTGGTGCATCGACGTCAGTCAGCTTCGACAAGCTTCGAAGCTGGAGATGCTAAAGGCCAACCTGAGGGCTGGTGGTGGAGGATGGTAACGGCGACCAACGGTGGGAAAGTTGGAATCTTGCATTCGTTCGGCCGAGACCTGCCGGACCTGATTGAGAGATGGTGCGCGCGTTGATTGCGTTACGCACGTCAATGGCTTTGGCTTATTGATGAGCGTTATAAGCACTTGGACTTGGATCATTGTTAGCTTTGTTACGGTGAGTATCGCGCACATGCTCGTGTGTCTGTGTGTGTGTGTATGTGTCCGTGAACGATCACTTTGCTTAGCTTGCGTGCTAGCTAGCTAGCTTATTTGATTAACAGCTAGCTGCATGATCATCATGGTATGATCATGAACAGCAAATACTAGTGCGACCCTTCTCGCCAGTAATGGCGGCACTCGCTCTCGGCCGTGCTGCCGTGACAAGTGCGCGCTGGTGCGATAACAGAATGTAATAAATCCTTCACCTGCCTCGAATCGGGGCACAAAATCACACAAACACACACAAACACACACACACGCACGCGCGCTGTCTCTTACGAAATCGATCATTACATTCAATTACCGCTCGAATCGATCGAATGGCGCTCCTTTCTGCACCCACCACGCTTCGAACTAGCAGGTGAATTATGTTGTATGTTGTATGGCAGGAAGACCTTTGCCGGCGTACAAATTATGAGCCTGAGAGATGATTGGAAAATCAACCGCTCCGCACCCGTCAGCTTGCAACACGGGAGTCAACATTAATCCAAAAATGGTGCAGCTAAAGGAGGCAGGGAGGGAGGGAGGCAAAAACATGCTATCCCGGTGCTAGTTTAGTCGCGGTCGGTGCAGCGCCCGATGTTGCGTCATGTTGTTCTGCCAGTGCACCAGATTATGCTGTTTCGCGTCACTCGAACCGATCGATCGATCGATCGTTCGACCGGAGCGGAGCGGATCGACCTGACCGATTTATCTGCAACGATCGGTCCCCCCTTTTTTCGTCGCACCACAAGCAGACCAAGGGGGGACACCAGTTCAAAGCGAGTACATCCGAGGGGTGCAATTCCAGTTTGCGATCCACGTTTTTTTTTATTTTTTTTCCTCTCTATCTCGCGCCCACTTTATGCTTTTGATTTATATATTTGCCACACAGCGCGGTGAGTGCACACCACACACCCCGTGGTCGCTTGGTAGAAAGTGAAATGCAACCCCCGGGGACGGGGCCGGGTGTTAATTAGTTTCCCGGGCCCGGCATTTCTTCGAAATGCGTCGTCACAGCCGTTGGCCAGCAGCAGCCAGGTGTGGCAAAGCTCAGGGAGGCTTTTATGCTCGCGCAGGTGCCAAACGGGGACTCGAGGCTGTACGCAACAATTCACGGTTGTATGCCAAAATTGAATTTCAAACTCGACTCCGGAGCGAAGTTGATGCCGGCGAGGTTCGCGGTTCGCGTTCGATGGGGGAGATATCAGTCTCTGTGACCGAGTGTGAGTGCGTCTCTTGTTGTTGTTATCTAATGTGGTCACATTAAATGGCCACGCGAAGCTGCTGCTGTTGCTGCTGCTGCTGAATGCTGAATGAATTGTCGAGGAGTTTTATAACCTGCGCAGCATTGCGTTTTTGGATGGAATTTTATGAATTTTCAGCGGCAAAGGCGCAGACGGCCCAGCCGTTTCCCAGAGCGTGAGGTGGGCGAAAGTGTGAAAAGAGTGTTTGCCGGCCCAGTGGTGGTGCATACGGATATCACCCTTGTACCCCTTGAAATTGGAAGCAAAACATCCAACCGTTTCATCAGCTTTTAATGAATTGGAATGTCAAACGACGTAACCAACAACGGCTAAAGGGCGCTAGAGACATTTCTTCCATTTCTTTTAGCTGGAGTAATGTATTTTACTTCGGCTGAACACACCAAGTGAGCTGTTTGGAGGTATCCTCAGAAACTTACGTAATTTAGAAGCTTTTGATGGGAAAATACATTCGCTGTCGGGAATAAATATTAGAAACAGCGCGAGACAAAGTTCTAACAGCCTAGGAGTTAAATAAATCCATTGTGTATGATGTTCTGAATCACTTCTATCAATGTACAGCACTCCACTTGGATGAAAATCTGTTATCGAAAAGGATACCGAGGATGCAGGAACAAAGCAAAGTGTTCAAACAAAAGCGACTTTTTGATATATGCTAAAATACTTCTTGGCCTGGAATTTTAAAAGGTCACAATTTAAATGCAGTGTGAACTTTGTGAAAGATCTTTTTTTATGAATAATTTACCAAAAAGTTTCTGCTATGGCCCCTGAAACCAAGGTTCTCATAACAAACCGGACAATAGGCTCGAACATGTAGAGAAACAAATGTCAGCAATATTAAATTTATCAAACCATATACCAAATTTAACGTCTGTTGTTGCAGTAGAGCATTGGTTCAATAATATCATGATAAGAAGAAGATCTCAATTCCTCAAATTGCCACTCATTTGGGCCAATCAAAAAAGGCTAGTTGTTAACGAACGAATAAACATTAAGAAGTAACTATTGATGGTACACTCATGAAATCTTCGCTCAACAAAATAATCGCTTGAACAAAACAGCATCCGGCAAAAGAAAAGTCTTTGTAGTGCTCTAGTTATCATCATAATGGAAAAATTTTTTAAATTCGATTGAAAACAATTTTTCGCATTCTGATGCAGAAAACCATGTCCATTCCTTAACAAAAAATCTGGAAATACAACATACGTTGCAATTCCGGATTCCATTTGTCTCAAGGTCCACTCATATCTGCACTACGTTGGTGTTCCTTTTACTTATCTCTCAGACACCGTGCCCGGAAACACCACGGTCCATGTTTCATTATACAATCCAACGGTTCTCGGCGATAAGAACTTGAGGCGACAAGTGCCATTTACCCGCTTATCCACTTCCATCGAATCGATCGATTAAATCAACTCCATCTAGCACTTCGATTGACAAGTCTGATCGATCTAGCGGGAAGCGAGAAACAAAACCGCTTCAATCCAACGAAGCGGATCATTCGATCGAACAGACCAGCTGATCTGCACCGAACCACCGACGGGCTGGCCACGTATCGATCCATCGATACCAACCGAAACCAATGTCACAGACAGACACACAAAAAACACACACATTTGCCAGCGCGTCATCGCCGGTATGATAATGATCTCGGTAAACTCAGTGTTGTTCCACTGGCGGACGTCGCAAACACATCGAAACCCGGTGCCCCGTTTCAAGTTCAGATTGCGGCGCGCTGGTGGCGATTGATTCGAAAATATATGTAAGAAAGAGCTGCCATGTTTGGTGCAAATGGAGTCGAGGAGTGAATTATGAGAGGGCACATACGCGTATGCGCCTAACATTAATCAATGTCCGAACCCCATGACAACCGGAGAGCAAAATCAATGTGCGCTTTGACGAGCTGACGAGCGACGAGTTTAGACGGTGATTGCACACAAACACACCTTGTCTACACTGTATACTGGCCATCGGTATATTGTAACCATTTTTTAATGGCCGCCTCTCTGGCCGGACGGTGCAGTAATGGGAGTCCCCATAGTCTGCGTGAACGATGGGGACACATTTTGATGAAAATTGATTTGGTTTTTTTTTTACACTAGACTTGGTAGTCGAGTCCTTCTTCGTGGAATCCTTGACTGATACAATGTATGGTAGCAGCACCGGCAGCACCAGCAGCATTAAGCACACCTCCGGTAGGCAGCATAGCTATCGGCTATGATTGATCGCAAGCAATTTTCATCTTTTCGAAGCAGCGAACTCGAAGTCGAAGTTTGAAGAATAATGGCGATCGCGGTTAGCAAATGGATGTGAAGCCACGGTACATGGTGCAACGGTCTGGAGAGGAACGCTCGTACAGGGTGGCTGCGTGCGGTGCATGATCGCAAGGTCGGGCGCAAGGTACCACCGAAGCCCTACCGAGAGGCGTGCGCCAGTACTCGTCGATCAGACGATCATGGGGGGGGGGGGGGCGGTTGAGGGTGAGGGGACTTTGGCGCCCCCAAACAGATTCGATTAGCGCCAGCACCAGGCTCGGGCCCTGGCTAGCGGGCAGCACAGCACGCGGTATGCGGCATGAACTTGAACTAGTTCTGTCGCTTGGTTGATGGAGGTGGAAAATCGGTTCGGATCGGTTTTCCCTCCCTTGTCCGTGAGCCCTAATATCGGGCACCCCCCGGAGTTGATGCTGACACTAGACCGCAGGAGATGTAAATGTAATCGCTTTGGCGCGCGGTGCTCACGGAGAGGACTTTACCGCACTCGGTTGGTGGCTTGTGGCGTGTGGATCACGGATCACGACGGATTGGCTTGAGGAGATAAAAATAAACCAATTTTCTACCCCGGACAGCTGGGGTCGGAGTCTATATGCAGCTGCATCGTGGCCTGGGTTGCACCAACGAACGAAGTGTGCAATTGTGCAATAGTTTACGATCCGCATTATTTTATTACCCCGCCAGTTCGATCGGTTGGTCGATCGAGATGAGGTCCGCGCGATCACCGTGGGCACGCCCCTCCACCAACCGTTTGCATTTAGATTATGCAAGTGTGAGGGTAGGGTGTGCGTGAGTGAGTGAGTGAGTGAGTGTGCCGGTTAGCTTGTCATGCATCGAGTGAAAACTGAGTCAACGACGCAATCGCAAACCCGGTTTCTCGGCTCCTAACGGCCACCATTAAACGGGCTGCCAGAATGTCACTCCGAGGTGTGCGAACGTTGCTGCAGGTGCGCAACCTGACAGGACAGTAGTTTATGGTGACATTATTATCTCGCGTCGCGACTATGTATGAAAGAAAATCCTCGATCATGGGAGAAGAAGTCATCAACAAACTCCAAAGTACGAAACTCTACTACCTTAGTCATCAATGCCGGAATACGCAACCGTATTTCCAGTTGATGTTGAGCGAGGCACACCCCTTATGTTAAACGAAATGTGTAAACTCCACGGTAAGCACACATGGCGAGGCTCCAAAAACCAAACAACTTAAAGGATGGTTTACGCCCTCCGAGCGCTTCGCTCGGTTTGCCATTCACTCCCCCGGTTTTGGCCCCACACTTGAGCTGCTAATTACAAATGGAAACATCGACCGTTGCAACGCTACATCGCAATAGGAACGGCTACTTTCAATTTCGTTGGTTGCGAGTTGTTCAAGTTCAATGGTGGTGTGAAAGGGGCATGTATAGTAAGGCTGCTGCTACCTTTACTAACGAAAATCCGCCCACAGCTCGTGTCGCGATAACCACCGAGGATGACTGAAGATGATGCTTGACTCTACGCTTGAGACTCCTCTACAAAGCAGCGACGTACGTCTCGTTGTTCGTTGAACTTGAACGAAGATGAACTCGCGCAGCTCATACGCAGCAGCTGCATACCAATGAGACGGGCGCGAGAGACAGTGATCGACCGATCATTAACATAATGCCACACCTCACAGCTCGCGATTAGCTCACGTCCCCGGCGGATATACCCGGCATCTCACCGAGTCCGACAGACGAATCGAGGATGCGCGCCCGATTGTCGGATCGGATGCGATTGTCTATGCGGGACCACGCACCGTCGAGACGCCACCACGACGCGAGAAGGACGACAAAGAATGTATCTTGTGTGTTCTCCCGTTGCAGAGCATTAGAAGCCAACTCAAGATCATCGATCGACGACGACACGGCAGACTTCTTGTGGGCGCGATTGTGTTTTTGATCGATTCGATTCCCGTCAGTCACCGTCGTTCGTGTGGGCACTAATCCGGCTTGGCCACACCACGGCTGACGAGGATCGACCTCCCCCTAGCTCTGTGGGTCCGTTTAACCGGGCGAAACGAACCGAATTAATCCGGACATTTAACGTCCTATTTCATGGCCACTCAGTGGTCAGTAGAACACCAGCTCGTAGCTGGATTTGAAGCTCGATCATCGATCTTTCGCACCCGTGATCGGAGTGATGCGTGTCGGAGTGATGCACGTTCGTGCAAGAATGTTGTATACCGAGGGAGAGGGATCTGTTACGAAGTGCGTGTCGTAAGTCGTCGAACGAAACAAAATGTCGGAGACACGGTTCCGAAGGCGCTAGTCATGCCGCTGCCTGTTTTTTTTTTTTTTTCGAATGCACGGCTCTGTGGCGCAGTCGTTCAAGAATGAAACAGAATCTGGGCCAGAGGAAGAGTGCCAGAAGGGGGTGTGAAATTCCTTTCCTCTGCTCTGTGCTTTGAATGTGCTCTCTAGATACTACAACTTCCGACAACACTGAGACCGAGACCGAGAAGGATCCCACGGTTGCGGTGGTGGTGCCCTCGAAGCACACAATGGTAATGAATTAATTAGCCATCCACCTCACGTCCCAACCCCTCCTGGTTTCCATGTCGAGCGATATTTTGGAGGGTGCTCCGCCCGGTGCTCGGACACACATTACGCCGCATGTTTACGAGGTGTTTTCCATAATATTAGACGCTGTTTATAGCATCTCTCGACACTGTCAAAAGCGTCGCGCCTGCCACGCGAACCACAAGAACCCACGAAGGCCATGTCATAATTCGCTTAAATTTATTAATTTTTGCAAATCTTCTTACAGACCCGTCCCCCAGGCACGGTCCCAAAAATGGATGATGTCGAACACTCGAAGATGGTTCGTCTTCCAAGACGGCGTCGGCGACGACGACGCCAGTGGGAGCAAGGCCCCACTTAAAAGATGATTGATCAGCTTTCGTGGCCACACAGGGGAAGTGGGGAAGGAACTAGTGGGGAGGGGGCGTCGAACACACCGTTGAATTCCCCAAAGCTGGCGACGCCGCCAGCCGACATTGACCTCCATTCGCGTGACGACGCGGGCGATGGGCGTCGCCATCGTCATCGCCGTCGCCGTCGCCGGTTTTTATGGAATCGATTTCACTTTCATTTCGACATGGCATCCATCGTCGGACCGCGCACGATCGCCTTGTACCGTGCATCATCACCGTGATGATGCCCGCGATGACAGGCCCGCGGTCCCCGCCGGCGGCGATGAACGATGACGATGAAATCGATGAAAATAAAAACCCGTCCTTCCGGTCCGGTAGAAGCCTGCCCGGAGACGGCTGGTGTTTAAATAGACCAGAAGACAGGACCCGCTGTGGTTCCCAAAACCGGTAACTCCGGGAATCCGCGCAACGTGATCGTGATCGTGATCACCGTTTTATGCCATCGTTCATCTTAATGATTTATTAATGCACAAGCGAACTCCAGGGAGGATGTCCGTGCAGCCACCTTGAAGGTCCCCCGGGAGGATGCAAGAAAGCCCATTAAAGGATCTGATGGCCTTTTACAAGGGACCCTTGATCATCAGCCCCGATCAACTCCGATCAGATCGACCTAGACTGCGATCGGTACAGAGAACCTTAGGGGTTGGTGGGAGCGAAACAGAAGGAAGGGTGGGGGGGGAACTGTTCCAAGTGAAGGACTTCTAGTGCTCCTCCTTCTCTTCCTGGATCCTTGAGATGCCCCCCTCGCCCGGGGCCCGGAACTGACGGTCATCGCATCTCGTGACGTTCTTAATCCCTCTCCATACACCCCATGCACCTTCTGGGACTATCCTTGTAGGCACATAGGCCCTCCAACCTGTGGCTGCTGCAACGGCAGACAACAATTGCTCATAATTGGCACACGAAAAGCGCGTCACAGCGCGCGAAGGTGAACTGCTTCATCGGCAGCAGCAGCAGCATTGAGAAGATCAGGCTCAGGAAGGGGATGATCACGCGAAAGCCACAGCCACAGGGAGCGCAGCGTCTTAAGCAGCACCCCTGTATGTTGTTGCTAACAAAAGACGTGCAAGAAGAAGACGCCGAGGACAATGAGCCTACGCCAAAAGGGTAATCCGACCACCGGCGACGGACGACGGACGAGGTCGCATGGCAAATGCGGGCCACCGGGTCAGCAGGTCACGCGGAAGTGCGGTACTTCCGCGTTCACGCGGCTTCTTCTTCTTTTACTTCTTCTCCGCCGAAAGGGCCAGGAGTGTAACGCGGAGGGACGACGAGACGGGGGGCATTTTGTCTTAATTCGATTGCCATTATTATCTTTTGAGCTTCGGGCTTGCTGGAGGAGAGGAGACGCGATCCGCGGCATGTTTATGCAGGCTACCACCACCGGCCACTGCCGACGGGGCAATTACAGGTTACGGCTAAGCACTTCCTCACGTCACTCCCCTGGTGGCTGCTAATAATTGCGAACAATTTTTTGGAGAGGACGGACGGGAGGGAGGGTTGCCGACGAGTGTCCTTCACGGCCCCTCGCTGGGGGTCTCTTCAGCGAACGCAACAGTACAACAAAGGCAAAAGGGCTCTCGGTCGGTCGGTCGATTGTTGTTCCGTTCTATTATTGCTGCCTTTAACAACCTCTCTTTGGCTTTTTTCTGGCCCGCGGCCGTGTGTGTGTGAAGGAGTGTTTGTGGAAGATCTCAAGACCTCGTCTAATCGTTTTTAATGCAGGCGTCAAGGTCTAGTACACGACGCTCTTAGATTAGCGTTCTTTTGGTTTCATGTTTTTTTTTTTATTTTTTTATGGGTGCGTCTCGAATGCACATCATCGATACTCTGTTATAAGTGGTAGTACACGAAAGCAACTTTCATTACGGATAAACTGTCATTGGCTTAGCGCTAACTGTCATTTGATTCAGTTTTGTAAGAAAAAGAGAAGTAAAAGAATGTAATGCAATGAAATTATTGCAAGTTGACTTCCTACATACACGAAAACCAATTTTAAAAATGACGTTTTAACAGATTGCATTTGTGTGCTAGCACATAAGCTTATGGTCATAAGTTTCCCCCCAGAATTTCATTCACCAATTTGATAGAAATGTATGGCTAATGCCAGCTCCTCAAACGACTTCCACCATTCAGGCGTCCTTCGAGTGACCGATACGTAGTGAAGAAGACCACCACCACCGCACCCTGGAGGGGTCTCGCCGGAATGGGGTCAAAGTTGCTGACACCCCGTACGATCGATCGTTCGATCGATTGTCAAATTTGTTGCCAAATAACGACGCGCAAAAGGCGTGTGGCGGGCGCACGCACGCACGCAACCATATAATACCGATCCGTCCGATGCCTCGATTTGGCTGCTCTGCCCATACCTTAATGAAGCTCGTTAACAGCAGCACCTCTTCCAAGGTCACGCACCATCTCACACCCCGAGCCCGAGCCAGGTGGCCACTCCCCGGTCGCAACTGTGGTGCGACCGGAGAGACGTTTCAATAATTGCACGAGACGCAATGCCGGCGCAGGTAAGGACGGAGAGGTGTCGCATTGAAAAGGCGCAAGACGCAACTCACCGGCAACAGTCCAATTAGCATAGCAGTGCGGATCGGCTATTACGGTAGCCCCTCGAGAGCCTTTGAAGAACGAGAAAATCATGCAGAGAGGCGTTGCCGGAGAGATGGCCAACGGATTGCCTTATTTAGGTGTTCTGTAAAAAGACCAGAGGACGCCGGCCACTAAGAAGGTCTTTCAAAGAAAGTGAAGACACCGTCGGACCGTCCTGCCCACAAGCGATTTCGAAGCGGGTATCCGTGGTGTCCTTCAAGCCGTGTTTCAGGAAATCTCTTCAACCGCTGCAGCGTAATTCGAAGATGCATTGCGTCGACGTCCAACAGCATCGAGCAGCGTTAGACGGTTATAGGAGGGGGCGAATTGGCTATCATTAGAGGGTAGTAGTAGGACCAGCCACCCCCCTCCCTACCTGCGCGTGCTTTGCTCCGGCAGCTGATGTGATTGTACATTACGCATTCCACCACTGCGTGCATGCAAATGCCAATCATTTACATACCCGATGGTGCGTACGGATTACTCAATTGATATTCTTGTCGGTGCTGGCGTGATGATTGAAATGTATCAATGTACGACGAGCACTTAGGCCGCTCGCATCGGTAATCGAGTTTTTTGACAAACTAATGGCGGTTGAATTATGTTTCTATCTTTTTTCATAGTTAAAGGCATTAATATTGAATACAGCACACCACGTGACAGCATCAAAACATGTTCGGTGAGCCCTCAAATCGCCAAGCCATTAGTGAATCATTATCAAGCGTAATTAATGCAGTACAATTAAAGATGATTATTCAGTTTCAACTTCATAAAACACGCACAGACACACACAAACACTAAGTAAAATCGTTTGAAGCGAGAGAAGTAACAGCGAAAGTTGTTGTTTGCAAGCCTCGTTTCGTCCGGATACTACTCATGATACCGACTTGCCAAACACGCGACTTGAGGCCACGCTACAGGTTATGCATTATTCAATGTCGGAGCTCACTAGAGACCGCGTGATCCCGTACCTATTTGGCACGTTAACTCATCTTCGTGCGAGTCGAGCAGGCACTCTCCGAGACCCTCCCAAGGACCCTCCTCGTAGGATACTCCATCTTGCGGGCATTTCTTTCAATTTGCTAAATGTCCACCGGCCCACGGTGATCGTGATCGCAAAAGGGGCAGCAACGCATCCAGCGCAAAAAGGCTTCATTACTGACACGCGACCGACCGAGCGAGTCCTTTACGCGTGCGAGCGAAGCTAATGAAGTAAAACTCCCATTAATCAGCGCGAAATGACGCGTATCATCATCCGCATCATCATCGGTCATCAGTGGTGAGGTTGCGCAGGTCACGAACGATGGTTCGAGGGGCACGAAGCAAGAAGAAGAAGAAAGCCCCAACGTCGATGCTCCATCCAAGCGATTAATCATTGTCTTTTATAGGTATTGTTGTTCGTTCGTCGGGAGTACAGAACGCAAGAGGCGCGATCCGAGGCATCCGTGCAAATGACTTGCAATTACGCGTGCGTGTAAGGTCCTCTGCTTTAAGGTCCGGGATGCTGCATCGTACTACACAGAGAGAGGCATTAAGCGGCATAGAGGATAAGCCGTTCGAGGTTCGTGAAGACGAGACGATGTTTGCAAGAGACCTACACCAAAAAAAAACAACCCCCGGGCCGATAGCATCGACACCTTCGTAGCAGGTCGAAGGTCAGATGCAGATTGTGGTCTCCGGGTGGAGGCAAATGGCCCCCGTGCAATCCATTAGCCGTTCCCACCGCTATCACCGATGCCGATGCGACTAGTGTCACTGGAAGGAACCAGCAAAAAAGCAACCAACACGAACGAAAGAAGTAAACTGATCGCAACGAACCGACAACGTCTGTGACCTAAGCGCTAAATGGTGTTCTGGGCGATCGTTGTCGCCCGTTGTCGGGCGCGACGCCGATCGCCGTCGCACGATTAATTGCTTCATCAGGAGCGAGCAAAAAGGAAGAGAAGACAGAGCCTGCAGACGCCGCCAATCAGGGGCAACAGGATACCCGGACCGGGTATCGCCTTGAGTCTTGCCGTCATTGCTATCGGCAGATGAAGATCGGTGATCGCCGGTGATGTTGTGCACTGATCCGGTGGAAGATCAAGCGGTGGGCGACGTAATTTGTAGCTTCGGTACCGGCAATTTCCGAACCGACGATGAACCGAGAAGAAACCTTAAGACGGCTCATAGTAGAGTTCCTTAGTAAGGTCGCGATCACCCGATCGCTATATTGGGTCAAGGATGTTGGGCGGGTTCGAGCATCAGGGAGGGGGGGGGGGGATCGTCATCGTCTCTTGATGCCCTAAATAGCCCAACCTTACTGAGTGCCTTTTTGCACCACGATGCTGTGTAAAAGGGTCACAAGGGTCGAAAAAAAAGATCTGTAGATCATCGCTACAGAGTCACAGAGGTCCACTGTAGCGGTGCTCCAAATGGGGAGGTCACGTTTTGGGGTTTCGAGTTTCAATTTACAATTTGTAGAATTTAAAGCGATGATCCCCGGCTGCAGCAACAAACGACTAACAATGCTACAATTGGATTGGACGCCCCTTCCGAATTGTGGCGTAAAACCCTGGGAGCACACGGAATGGACTAGAAACAAATGGATCGCTGGTCATGTTTTGATAGTGGTCCCCTAATGGTCGGTGCGGTTGCGATGGCATAATAAGCAGTTGCACCCCTGTGTAACCAAAGACGAACTCGCTCCTCACGGATTGTACTGGACTTCAATCCGACCCCTAGATCTCTGTTTGTTTGTTTTTCGTCCATAAAATTGTGGATTTCTCCCGCGGTTACGACATGGCCTTTTGGGTAGAGGTTTTGCGGTTAGTAAGTGGTTTGTGTAGTGACAGATAGTATGTCTGTGTGTGAGTCATCGCTCTTTAGTGTCGACTTACCATCATTAGGTCGCCACTTTCCAAATGCTTTCGCATGAGGATCGCAGCCATGTTTTCCTCATCCTGGTAGATGTCACCGAAGGAATCGGCGTCCTGTGGCTCTGGGTCCTGCAAAGGAGAAAGAAGATTGATTAGAAGTGATGCATGAAGGCAATTACTGCTTGAGCAGCTGCTTGAGGTGAATGTGATTGCCGACAAGTTTCACCGCAAAGAAGGCTTCATACATCATTAGACGGCAGCGTACTGAACGGTCACCTCAAAGGGCCATTTCGATCGATCATGTCGCATGTTCGGTGCATCTATCATCAAGCATTCGATGTTTCGCTCGGATGCAATCGGTTTCTAAATGTCATTCGCTCCTGTGCCGCGTTCTATGATGCAACGAAAGCGAACGCATCAAAGAAAGTCAATCCTTTGGCCCTTCGGTAAGGTGAAACCCCGTTGACCTACGTGTTCTTGTGGGTCTTGAGCCCCCCAGGAGAGTGAGCAAACTAATCGCCCGTCCCGTGAGATACGTCCTCGATTTAGATGTTGCATAACACCGCTGACTTCTGTCACTCTGGAAGGTCGTCCCAGGCAAGTGAGGCAAGCGCGTGCCCGACGGCGGCATCACTTTGGTATGGCATATTTATGATGTCCTCGATGTCACGAACTGTCCGAGAAGCGGGGCGAAGAGCGAAACAAAACAACAAAATCCACAGGGGATCCCCCGGTAGCCACACTATCGCGACTCGTGTATCTCGCCGTAGTCGGTTGACTAACCCGACACGAGACGAGACTGGCCGTCTAACTGACAGATATTGAGGTTAGTAGCCTCTGCGGACGCTCCAAAGAATGCTGACAACAAGATGGATCAGCTTGTCAGCCGCATCGCGCACCGTTTGACGTCAAACGCGGTAGAGATGTCACGAATGCAGACCAGGGCATACGCGGATGGTCTAGAGCAGCAGTAGAAGTAGCAGAGCCTTATGGTCGGTCTCCAAGAAAAAAAAAAGAGCTTCAAAAACTATGACGGCAAATTCGGAGCAGAGACACCTTGAACAATCTAGCGGATGGCCCCGAAAGCACGCTCTCTCGTGGTGGTGGTGGTGGTCCACTGTCGCACTTGGTGCACTGTCCGACGATTAGTGTGCTTCCTGATCACGCCGAAAGGTTAGTGATCTTAACCTCAAACGCTCGGCTCGCTCAGCTTTTTGGGTCTAATGGGAAAGGGGGAATCGTCACAAAAATCGGATACGACGTCGCTTGACGTCTGTGGAGCGAAGGTTATGTTCTGGATCGATGGATTCACGTCAATGGAATTAATGTAGCACGCAGCTTAATTATTAGTACGCGGCCGTAATCCGTTCTTCTCGACCTTCCCAACCCCTGTTTTGGAATGATTAACGAGCAGAGCTTCCCCCCGACGAAGGTAATAGAAGGTATAAATCATACAACTTCCAACTTCTGCAGAAGCGGTTATATATATACCAAGTCTCCAACTTGCACATACTTTGTGTCGCTCACAGACTCTCACTCATCCGCTAGGATAACGCCACGATGAAAGTAACCATTTCCAGCATCACGACTAAACTCTACAATGATTGACAGCACAGAAAGGAAGACATCGGGGCCTTCGCCTCAAGTTCCGCTGAATGCTCTGCTCTGCACCCGGATCTGACAATCACATGTTTCTGTGTGTAGTACGAACCACCAACGATTGACCGTGGATTGCACCGTGACAGAGGGCCGAAGCGCTGAAACCAAAGTTCACGTTCGAGTTCAAGCGAGATGGCAACCAATTAAGCTGCACTGCAATGATGCCCCAATGATGGGGATGACGTGGGACCTCCTTTCGCCTTCGCCACACCGGAACATTTCACTTTATCTACGGCATGTCCATGCACGCGTCCGTGAGCACCGACGACCATTGTTGCCCGGACACTGTTTGATGAAGCAATGGTAGCAAATTAACCTATCATATTGTGATGAACTGGTCTCCACCACCGGCTCCCCATCCGGTAGACCAACGGTCACCATCGCGGTCTGGTTCGGGAACAAAACGGGGCCCAAGACATCCGGCAGGCGACTACTATGAACTTGACATTTCATACCATCCGGGGCCCAGCAGCAACAGCAGCAGCAACTGTGACTAGCGAATTGTTTGCGTAGATCGTGTCAATGGTGCTTCCGACAAGGTATACGGCGGACCAAATCGCCGACCACAATAAAAGCGAGTAGTATGCGAGCAGTAACTAACCTCTCTTCAGCTATCCAGTACCTCGAGGCAACGAGCCTTCGGTTACTTCGTCTATTCACGATTTCTATCATAGGACATTGGGGGGATGCCACCTTCTCGTTTCATTTCAACTCCAAAATCGTGACCAAAAATAGACATACCAATGCTCTAGGGGCTAGTTGAATTCGCTTTTCATAGAAGTATTTCCAGCGATCCAGCGGTTGGAACATTCGGACGTAACTTTCATTCCGGACGCCGAACGATCAAGTGTCCATCTCTCTCTCTCTCTCTCTCTCAGCACCTACGCCTGGGAGCGTCACTTCGCTATCGAAATATGTAACACTGCTTCGTCGGGTACACTTCAATGTTCATCACTTCCACACGCAAACGAGCGGCGACGGCTACGTTTCCCCCAAAAAAAAACATCTCTCCCCGTGTCGGACGCTCCAGGAGGAAAAGGTGGTGGTGATGAGGGGGGAAGACGCCAGATGATGGCTTTTACTTTCCCGTTTGCTTGCGAAACCTGCTTGCAGCAACCAACGCCATCACCATCGCCAGCATCATCATCATCATCGGGAGCCACCTCCGGGAGCCACTTCCGCCATTTCCGCAAACGCCAGTACGGACCGACGGAGGGAGGGTGGTTACAGGTTTCGCTCACTCGTTCCACTCCCGAAGGCGTTCGGAACCCATGAAAGGGAGTCCATATACTTTTACGCCTCCTCCAAACCGGACCATCACTGCTTGGGGGACGACGGCAGAATGTGACGGCATTATGGGGGCCCGCCACTTTCGTTTTCCACAGACCAACCAGCCGGAAGGTGTTGTGGAAGCTGTGCGCCAAGTCATACGGGTGGCCCCTCCTAGCAGTAGCGCTACCCTAGCTACCAACTCGATGGAGACAGCAGCAGCTCTTCCGGTTGCGCGCCGTTTGCTCACCTGTATGGCTCTGTATATGGTGGGAGCCTCCGGCGTGAAGGAAATGGAAGTATGGCGCGCGCGCGTGTGTTACCGCATCGTGAGAGCACTCGACGGCCAACCTGCGGTCTCCAATTCGCTTCCCACAAGAAACCGACGGTAAGCGTGATAAGAGAGGGAACCACGAGGAGCAGGTGGGTCTCATTTGTGGAGCAGCGATGAAGCACCGTGTGGAGCGAAACATACCGGAACCGGAATGTCGAATGTCAAACCATTCTCAGCTTAGCTGGAAGCGCCCTAGTCTGTAGCCATTGTTTGTATACAAGGGAAGACATTTTGAGAAGACTTCTCCCTTGGTATGTTCCTTGGGCATGTTTCAAACTCAGAAACAGTTCTAACGTTTGCATTAAAAAATTAAAGAGACAACATTTGAATGGTGATAAGAAAAAAACTAAGACAGATAATTGAGATCTCTAAACTACATTTGGAAGATAATTTTATCAGTTTACTCGCAAAAATTGTTTAAATCTCTATCAGTTGAACTCTAAAAGTGATGGCGAAATTCCGTTCCGCCGCGCCGGAAATGGACATCATGTGCCACTTTGTGGATGCCGCGGAATTCTGTCTCGGCATCTACAGCATCTTGGCACTGATGGACAACAATTAGAGCATCGAGAGATGGTTCTATTCCGAATGGCCGACGCTACGAGTGTCAAGAAGCTCCAAAGGATGCTAAAGAGGAAGACGGACAGAAAAATGGATACACCGCTGCGTGCGATTGTCCGGTAGGTCGAAACAACTAACCAAAAAATGTAGAAATACCTGACGAACATAGAGATACATGTTAGAAGGCAAAAATACCGTCCACTGGTTTAGGATCATCAGGTAATGTCACAGTGACAGCAGCTGAACAAGATTGCCAACCCGATTTTGCGTGGTACTCGAAGCGATCGTTTGATGAGATGGAGTGGTTAATATCGATATGGTACCCATGTCGATGAACCCGCTCCACGTCCCCCAGCTGAATCCAATCGAAAAATTCGGTGCAAACCTAAATCTTAGCATCTATTGCAACATTTTTATGGCGAAAACGGAGAAGGAGTTGATCAAAAAAGCACAGAAATATCTGAAAAACAAGTGCGCAAACGTGTTTTCGACCTTCATGTCCAAAAATCCAGCTAACTACCGGAAGGGTGCTCGGAATGGCGCAATCAGAATTTTGTGTGAAAAGTGATAAAACTACCTTCCAAATGCAGGTTACAGGTCTCAATTATCTGTCTTAGATGTTTTTCTTATCACCATTCAAATTTTGTCTCTTTTTTAAATGCAAACGTTAACGTCACACAGCTGCGTAGAAATTCTAAACAATGTCTAAATACCAGGTTCTTGTTATTATTTGACGAGAGTATAGACCCCAGCGTCCGCAAAAGGGATAATCAATTGGCAATAATAATAAAAAGGCGCAGCAGCACCAATCTGGCTCAATCAGGCCACTGTTAGGCCACCAAACACTGTGCTGTGGTAATGTGTTACCGAAGCGATCTACCGTACTTAATCAACCCAACAATAAACACTTGCTTATCAGATCGGCAACCAGCGCCCTCGGGCCCGTGCGTGAACGTGCGATGCCGCAATTTCCATTTAATATTGTTGTCCCATTGTCTCAGTCCCCGTTGCCTCCTCGACGCGTCTGTAGTGGAACGGGGCCCTGTACTAACATGTGTTTTAGTAGCTGCCAACATGCCATGTTATTGTCGTCCGCGCTTGCTTGCTCCGTTGGTGCTGGTTGCTGCTGGTGACAAAAAGGGCAGCAATTAACACTTGCTTCCATGCTTGGAGAGGAAGCCTCTCCCCCTCTCATTTGCGTAAACCTCTCCGGGGCCTTTAGCAGCTAGCAGTTCCCGCTACCGCAGGTTTCTGTAACGGTGCCGATGCCATCGGCTATCGGGCCGCCACCAACTCCGCAGGATGTAATTTTACGTTTTGTTTTTTCCTCTGGCCAGGGGCCAGAACCAGCCGACGTGTAACGAGCTCGCCGCAGTCAGTTGCCTCCCATTTGATGTTCCGGTAATTGATGGTGATCCCAAAGACGTGATCCGAGCATGTGCATGTCCAGCAGCAGCCATCGGGCAAACGTTTATGCAACCACCAACCACCGACGACGACGACAGCAGCAGTGATCCTTCCCATTCTAATCCAACCTTTGCCAAGGTCACCAAGGAATGACCACGAGCGCTCTGTTTCCGCCGATGCAACACAGATCACAGATCAATCACTCGAGTAAGAGGATAACGCTTTAGCTGGCGCCATTCCGGACCATTACAAACCACTGCCCACACGTGGTAGCATTCCTCAAGAGACAGACAGCCAGCGGTGCCAGCGGTAGTGATGGTATGTGCGCAGAACTACAAAACGAACTGCACTTAGAACGCTCTACCTTCTATCCCCGCAATGGCAAGGTTGTTCTAGGCCACCGATTGTTGTTGGCAGCTGACCAACTTGTAAATGAGATATCTCCTGCAGCACCTGTCCAGTTGGTGCGCTTCGAGTGTTGGAGTACGGGAGTGGCACCATGGCAGCGGCAGCCTGCCTGGCCGATGCCTGGCTGATTTATGACTAATTCTATTCGATTCTAGGCGCATGAAACCTGTTCCAACGGGCGTATCCTAACACAGGGGGACCACGATCGCGAGTGTTAAGGTCAGCCAAGGCCTAGGAGGTAATGGAGAACCGGGGGAGGCAACTGATAGTGGCCTTCTCCACCCACCGGCAATCCCTCGTTCCCCTTCGCAGAGGCAGTTCTAAGTCAAATGCTTCCACAATTAGCATTGACGCGGGCTGTTCTGTTCAAATGGTTCAACTTCAGCTATTCGCTGCATACGATCGGCGGCGATCGCACGCTGCACACGCAACGCAAGGACGTACAGATACGAGACAGGTGGAGAGGGGTGCGGGGTGACAATAGTGCATTTATTTATGGATGCTGGATGCTGTGTCACAGACACAAATAGCGGCCCCCTCTTACACGCTTGAGACCTTCCCCGGTTGGCCTTGAGCTGATCTCTTGCAATTGCACACCCGGCCGGCAAGCTGGTCAACTGGCGATGAGACGCGATGTAGATACATAAACAGTACCGCTCAAGGTGTCACAGGACCGGACCTTACGCGATGGACGCGACGCGCGGTTGTTGTTTATGCATTTATACTCGCAGGGCATCCGTGGCAGAAGAGATGAACGGCTGTTAACAGCACCAGTGCCAGTGGTCTGTTGTTTGTCGAACGTTACGCATCTCCGCATCGTTCCCCTACTCTCTATCGCTACTTCCGATGCAACCGGCAACCGGACCACAGAGCACAGAAAGGGAGCCGCAAACGAAACGGAACAACACTTTATAGCTCAATCGAGCATAAAGGCCCGAGGCCCCCAACCGATGGCAAGCAAGAGCATGGAAGCATAACTAAGTGAAAAGCGCAGCGCCCTTGCGCAACCTTCACTTCGTGCAACACAATGGACCTCCAGTCAGGCCCAGTGGCCGCTCTTCGAGAGACCAGTCGTTACATGTCGCTTAACAGTCGTCATAACTGTCCGCATGAATTTACTACTCATACTCCCCGCCGTAGCAACAGGAGAAGGAGCTCATCGTTTATGCGTTTTGCTTGAGCGAATTTGGAGCGATTAGTGGCGAGAGACTCCATTGATTTCGACGCAAAGGCTCAACACTGTTGGATGTCTCGATTCGATTGCTTGAGTTTCTCTATTGTTTGTGCTGACCGTTGAGAGATGATGCTCGTTTTGGCCGTTTCCGAGATGCCCAATGGAGCGGAAATGGACACGATCAGCGCGTGTGTGTATGTACGTGTGACACATTGGACGGAACCGAACCTTGGACCAAGCTCAAGCCTTGGAGAGTTCGCGCCCGTAAATCCCCGGACTTGCAACCTCTAAAGATGGATGGATGTCTTCTGTGGCGGCCTCTCTCTCTCTCGCTACTACCTACTTCACGATGACAAGACGCAACCACACAGAAATGATGTCACCATTGTCAACAAAACGATCGCCATAGGATCGGGAGGCCATGGCTGAACTCATAATTTGATTCAATAATCAGCCGCACGCTGCTGGCTCGATCGATCATGCACTCCAAGATGTCCGGAGGTGACAGATGAACACCACAAGACCGACCGCAGCAGCAGCAGCAGCAGCAACACCCGGCGTGTCGATGGTGACAGCATCCTTAGATCTGAATTCGTTTCTTCCTTCATCCTTGCTCCAACGCGAGTGGCTCATGGGCCTTGGCATTAGTCTCGGTAGTTCCGGTGCACGCACAGTGGACTCCTTCCTTCCTCTCCTCTCACTCTGGTGATGAAGATTGATGCCACTGATTATGTGGTTGGTTGGTTGGTTGGTTGGTTGGTGGCTCTGGTTCCGGAATGGAAACCACAAATCGACAGACACACACACACATTCCCTGCAAGCAAACCGGAATTCAAGAGCATCGGTGGATCGGATTGGTGGTAGCTTCCGCCCGAAAACCAATTGGAACGATCGACAACGACGACGACCGCACGGGCTCTCGGCTTTATGGATCGGAACCATACCCTTTCCCGGTTCCGACGTGCACGACGCACGAAGATGAGCTGAAGCGAGGGCCGAGATCATTACGGTTTGGTCATCGATCGACCGATCGATCGGACATTACGAAACGACGACAACGACGCCGTCGAACTGGTTAGTTGACGCTTTCGTTCACTTCCGTCATTCCCGTCATGCGCGACAGTCAGTGAGGCAGCCAGTGAGGCAGCCAGTGAGCCAGCGCGCTCTACTCGCATGATCGTTCACTTCCGGCCGCACTTACTGACTTACTGGCACCCTATATGCCCCCCTTTAACATCGGTGTGCGTACCGGACACCGGAGTATCCGATGACGACGATGCGGCGGCGCATACAAGTAATAGGAGGAGGCATCTCCTCTTCTCTTCCGGACAATAACCGGGTAAGCGTAGCGTAAAGTGACATAATTATGTCGTGGCCCTATGTTTTGCTTCTCCTTTCTTTCTTCCCCTTCGCTTCGATCACCACCCCTGATCGGCTCTGGTCAGCTGGCTAACTGACTGGCTGGCTGGCTGACTGGCCGGAAAGTGAAAACTTCACGTAATGGACCGATGATCGGTGAGTCGGATTATGGCGTCATCGGAACATATGAACGCCATAGTGGAAGGTGACAGCTGGTGACAGGACTGGCGATTCTAAGGCAGTTTGTTAGCGAAACCTTGAATTCTTGACTGAGTCTGCTCGGAGCGACACCTTCAATTGTGTGTTCGGAGGCGTGAATGTGGTGCTGCTACTGCTGCTGCTGCTGCTGCTAGTGTTAAGCAGTGTTTGTGTTGGAGAGGCTTATGATCAGCGGAACCTTTTTGTCGTGTCATTTTATGAAATGAGCCTTCGGATCGCTAATCTGACGTCCAGAATCTATATGCTATGATGTATTGTCACCCTCAAGGATCGGACTAGCTCGTTTGCCACATATTATCAGAGATCATTCTTGATCTGCTTATGATCTATTCTATACATCAAGCGATACTTCTCGGCTAGAGCCACAACAAAGCCACACACACACAGCAAAGGTATTCGCTTTCGATTTCCTCCTCCAAACAGCACGCCGACAATCGTGAGCTGTCCATGTCGAACGATCACGATCTTCAATCTTCCGGCTCGCAGCTGACCAGACAAACGAAATTGCATAACTCCCGCCAGCCGCTAAGCAGGGCACTTTGGATAGCAAAACGGAAAAATGGTCGTCACAACATAAATCGATCGAGTCCTCATCAAAGAGCTCGGAAAAACTATCCACCAATGTAGCTCTTGGTGGCACAAAAATGGCTTCCGTGAGATGATGCCGGACAAAATTGGGTCCGGCCGTCTCGATCGCGTCAATTAAGAGCGTTAAACAAAAAACCCTCTTTCGCGGACCATTATCTTGTAGCAAACGGTGGGAGCACGATCATTAGCTTGCCCGGCAAACAACCCGGCAAAAAAACTAACAAACCAGATATCTGTGACCAGCAGCAGCAGCAGAAACCAAACCGAAGCAGTTGGCCCTTTGGTTGGCGCATCGGAACGATAGACATAATGCGGCCATATTAACGAGCAGCGAGCAGAGCGGATCAGTGGCGTAATGGCAATGCCAGCGGAAAGTGCCTGAGCCACCCCACTCCAAACGGAAGTGTGTGTGTGTGGCCGGTGAGAAGCCAATGCGATCGAGTGACTAGTGAACAACCCGATGGTATTTGGTGGTTATGTCTATGTTGCAGCTAAAGAATGTGCTCAGCTTTGCAGCGCAGTCTTTACCTCGTTTGCAACGAAGTTTGACATTTCGATGAAATTCCTCACGCTGTCAGCAAAACACCTGGTGATCGTGGTTTACTCCCGATTCAAAGCATAACTGTTTGGATCAAGATAATTACCGTTAAATCTTCTTTCGCTCTCTCGCATCTCTAACCTGAAAATCGCTTCGGAAGGCTTTGAAGTGCGCGTGCGCAGATGCCAATCAGGAAACTGTCAATCTGACAAGTAGTGATCACCTGTCATTAATCCTCATACTGTTGCTACTACTTCCTCCAGACCACCACTACTCCATTCCATTGTTTACGACCAAACCAAAACGCACGCACACACCCAGAGCTCGCGTGACCAAAATACACCAGCCTGTAAAGGTGTGTGCGTCTTTTACACAACAAACAACCGAATAGAGCGCGCGCGCCCGTCCACACCACGACTGCGGCTGCTCGACAAAAGGCGAAATTGGTTGGGAAAAAGAGTAAATCCGATTACACAACCTAACGACCAATTGATTTGCTTCGCTCTACTTCCACGCCGCGGTTTCGCGATTCCCAGACCCCAGCTGCGCAGTTTGTGGTAGTGGAGGTAAGCCACCGAACGGGTAAGTAGTAGTAGTTCCTTGTGTTTACTCATTACACGCGCGCAGGCTGTTAGCCGTTTCATCTTGCGGCCTTTGATAGCAGTCAGTCAGTCAGTAGAGATTCCGTTAACTTTGCAAAAAAACCCGCTCTAAAGATACGGCTTCATTAGGGAAGCTATCCGAGAGTTGGACTTGGCCCACAGCATTAATTTAATTTATTTGTCAGATACACTTCGAATCCGTGAGTGCCGCAGAAACGCACCCTCCTGTCAGGATGAGGACGGATTTTAATTTATTTTGTTTGTCACGATCAGTCCGCGCAGTTCATGCGCAGTTCTCGGTCTTATCGTTTGACCGCTTTGGATCGTTTTTGCGGTGCGATCGATAAAGATCGGGGTTCTTCGGCGGTTTTTTTGTTGTGGTGTCGTCGCATAATCAGTTCAGTTTTACGGTCCAACCACAAAACCTCCACTCGAGGGCATACTCGAGGCAACGAAAAGGATGCATGATGATGATGGTGAGGGGTACAGTGTAGAAAGAATTCGATTAAGCTACCTCGCGGTAATAAATCTTATCGTGTCCTAGTACCCAAAATGCTGCTGATGCTGCGCAGTGGCTTCGGTCAATCCGAAGACAGCAAAAACCCAAAACACGGAAGGGGGAGGAACCGTTTTGACTCATCTTCCTCCCCCTTCTGCCGTCGGAAGGCTTCGGAATCTGCATTCATATTTCTCCCGGCCAAGATCTGCTGCTTGGACTGCTAGACACACACCTGCTAGACACACACACACGCACAGGCTTCACAAATAGACGTTGGTTTCCGCATGCATCAGAGCGTTTGAGGTAAAGATTGATTTCACGATAAACCGGAGGCTGGCTGTGAAGGCCAGGCCGGCCATTAAATAAGTATACGCCTATAATCACAAATAGTGTGTCACACACACGCACACACACTCACACACACGCTGGACTATGAATGTCATCAATCGCTACGAGGCGAGACCACGGCGAATGATTCATTCCCGCACACACATTTCAAACCAAACAAAATCGATCAACCCCCGAAACGATCTACGACCCCCGCGATTAGCATAAGTGGAGACCGACCGAAATGTGTCCATCCACCGAGCTCGGCTCCTTTCCTCCTTCCGCGAGCCCTTTTTTGATCCTCTCTCTTTCTTACATAGTGACCGAAGGTCCAAGGTCCCCATCGGTGGTGGTGGTGGATCCCTTTTCAACACCAACAGGACAGCCGAGATCAAAACATGTAATTTATGCTCTCCTCTACGCGCGCGTCATGGCATCGGGTGTTCCGCGTGCCACTTCGGCTGTTTTTTTTTTCTTTTTTTAGAAGAGGAGAGCAGTCTGCATCACATGCATGAAACCAAAACATAAATCTCTTTTGCTCTGCACACCACCACTACCACCACCGATCGTTCGATGATCGATGCTGACAGGTGCGCACATTTCGTCCCTTGTTCGAGTAAAACCTTGCCGCAGGTAAGGATCACGGCCAAGGCGTTGCATGCCAATAGGGAGCACACGCGAACCAAAGCAATATCTAAATATCATTTCCATCCGTCCGATCACTGAGGGAGTTCGGAATCGATTAGCTGGCAAATCGGTCACCCCGAAAGACACATTAAAAGGACGAGAACAACGAGTTGAAGGCAGAAAGAGAGAGAGAGAGAGAGGTGGGACCTTCAACGATGGTCGAACGATCGCTTGTCGCGTTAACACCCTCCTTGGCCTCCGGCCACGTGATTAGGATCACCACCACGGGCCGGTGCTCGGGCTGCCACGGACTGTCGAAGGACTGTCACCACCAGCACGGTGACGTGCTCTGCAAACCACCATTCGCAATGACAGTACAGCGGTTATGGGAATTAATCCCTCCTTGCTTGCAAACGCAATGTGTGTCAACATGACCGAACTGTGTGTGTGTGTGCACTCGCTAAACGATTTACGAGTTCATGTCAGGAGGCAGGAGAAGGAGGAGGAGCTGACATTCTCCTAATGCTGCCTAATGGACGTTTGACACGGAACATGGAGTCAAATGAGGTGCCCGGTTCCGTCGATCGTACTTATAACTTCAATGACACACACACGCTACGCCGGATCGCTCCTCTAATGTAGGTTCTAGGTAATGGGAAGGCGGATGGTGTTCTTAAGAACAACGTAAACAGCATATCAGCAGCAGTAGCGGCTGCAGCTGCAACAGTAACAACACGCTGATGGCCTACCCGATCAGATCCCGTACCGTTCTTTTGCAGCTCAGTTCTTGACATACATACACATTGTCGATCTGTACACCTCACCCTCACATCATTCGGACACTTTGCGCGCGATCGCGATCGCGTCCAAACATTCCACTTAGGCCATCCGGAGAAGCCCAAAACAAATAACGGTTGCAGACCGGATTAAGCGGTCTGCCACTGCGGTGACTGCGATCACCGATCACGCGTTCAGTATACAGTCAGCTGCAGTCAGCTGCTTGTGTTGTATGTTGTTCCACAAGTCAGCTCTCTCGGACTCTCGGAGGGCCTCAGAAATTAGAGCACCTCGTCCTAGAGCCGAGCGGTGGTGCTGCGGAGGTGAGTTGAATTATTTAAATTATAAATTAAATCAAACGTCGACCGACCAGAGGAGTCGGACGGAACGGAACGGCTGCTGAATCGGTAGCTAGGATTCCGACACTCACAGTACCTCTTGCATCTTGCATACAACAGCGTGTGAAAACCGAAGACCATGCGAGGGATATTTAGAGCAAAACGAGCGCCGCCATGTCCATTTGGACCTCCCTCGGCCCCCTCACAAGTGGCCAAGTGGTCCACGACCTTCAAACTAATTACACCTGGTACATATGCGCGTCCATCGCAAGAGATGGAGCTGGGAGCGTAGGAGCGCTGGGGCCTGTCTGCTTCTGCAGTAGCCACCGAGATTGAATTGTGTCTGTGTGTGTGTGTGTGCTGGAAGGTGCAATCGATCTCAGCGCAGGCTACTCGGTTGTAGGCTACCTATAGGGAGGGTCCTTGAAGGGCCTCTAATGCCGGCCAGCCCGGCCATTGGCCAATGAAATCGTACTCAAGCCATCAATCAAGGCGATCGCGAGTGTGCTGCTGCTACTGTGTCCATTGCCATTGCTGGGACTTCGAAATTCGACTTAATTACAGTGCGCGTCATCTTGCGACTTGTCTAGACCATCTCTGCATCTGCACGGCACGGCTCCCGGAAGCTGATCTCTCTCTCTCTCTAATAACTTTCGACTTACCTCATCGTGGATCTCCTCGTACACCAGACCCTGCGTCGAGTTGGGATCCGATCGGACGTTCCACATGCGCAGCGAATGGGCCGGACCACCGCGCAACAGTCCCTCCGTCTTCCGGAGCGTCAGATTGACGTTCTCGCCGAACGCCTCGAACGACACGCGGTGCTCATCGATTTCGGCTATGCTGGGGGCGGGCCGCTGGCGGCCGACCGATGGAACCGATGCACCCGGCGAACCCTTGAACTGTCCGGCCGGTCGCTTGGCCGGCAGTTCGCTCACCTTCTCGGTGAACCGCACCTTACTGAGGTCCTTCTTGACGTGGTGCTGCTGCTGCTGCTGCTGCTGCTGCTGTTGGTCACCGGCGATCGCATCACCGTTGACACCGTTCGACACCGGTCCGGTGGTGTCGATGCTACGTTTCCGCCGACCGCTCACGGCCGGTTGGTTGGTGTGGTGCTGCAGTTTGATCACCTCGTAGTGTGGCACCAGGTCGGGATGATCGACGTGAAACACCTCCTGCAGCTGCGCACTGGACATGTGATGGTGAAGCTGGAATCGAGAAGAGCAGCAAACGTGATCATTTCGTGTCCTGGAATGTTCGGATTCACAATGGGTACTAATTGGAGGGGAAGGTTTAACGCACTAGCAACGGTGCAGAGGAGAGATACACTGTGTGCCTTTGCTTAAAAAGGTCAACCCGATGGCCCATTAACAACGAGATTAAGTTCAGAACAACCATTTTTCTATAATTCCTTAGAGTTGCGTGTTAGCCGAGTTTCAACTGGAACCCCCAGGTCCTAACCATGTGCGCACCTTCTGATGTGGATGAATAAATTATGTCTTTCGCAGTCCTAAGCACCACCTTTTTGATCTCGAGCTCGGACAAGATCTCGGAGAGCCTTTTGCGAGCTCACTAAGCCTCCGCTAAGTCTATTTCGTAAATGTGCGTTTTGGTCTCCATCGCACCGGGGGCGACCAGATGCTTGAGTCAGCAGCACCAGCAGCAGCAGTAGCTCGACGTGTTAATGGACCATTTGTTACCGATTCAAATGTAATCCCCCCTGGCACAGGGGCGAGGCAAGCGGCACGACGTTACGGCACGGTCGGATCGGATCGGATCTAACGCAACGCCACGCCAACCCACACCCACCGATAACGGGGCGCGGGGCGCAATTGTTCTCCGCAACCGCTACTGTGAGGATCGACCTTGCACGCCCCTATACCTTGAAGCGCAGGGAAGGCAGAGAGAGAGAGAGGCACTCCAAAGCGGGGCTTGGCCGATTTGCACGCAACAAGCCGAGCACATGGCACATGGAGAACAGGTTCAACTCGCGTCGCGCAATTCCGTTTTCGATCTCCTCCTTGTCCTTCGTCGGTTTCTGGTATCGTATTTCACTTCGGGGTTTTTTGTTTTTTACTTATCCAAAGTCTAGTGTGCTGCTAAGTTTGTGGAAGCATTTCAAACACACCATCAGACACGAGAGACACGCCAAGTGGTTCTTCTAATAGCGCATGACAGCATGAGTTTGAAGAAGGAACAATCCAGTAGCAGACCACAACTTGACTCGAGATCGACAATCCCGGAAGGACTCGCGCATGCTCCAGCGAAACACAAAAGGAACGTCAAACAGAAGTAGCAGGGAGTGCGGCGTAACCTTCGGCGGGCTATCGCAACGTTTCCGCCTGGCGTAATTCGCACCTCGCGCCTCCCCGCTGAGGTCATGCAAGGCGTTGGGTGTGCGCGCGCCGATAAGAAATTCACACACCACACCGCCGATTGCACCGTGCCCAACCCAAACACAAACATCTCTATTCTCTCCCTGGGTGCGAGAGTGCGAGCGCGCGCATCGAGGTCAATTATCGAGTCAACGGCGGGAATTATGCAAACCGCGAGGAAGCTGTGAGGTGGATTTGAAGGTGCGGAAGGGGGAAAAGCGTTCACAATTCATGCCCGAACGTGATAGCGCAGGTTAGAAACTGTTTGTCGGAATTTCGATTCAATTTTGCAGTGAATGAAAACAAACGACTTCAACGCGCCAGCAAGTGACGAACCTTTTTTTTTTTGTTTTTTAAATAAAAACCTCACGAAATTAGTCACTGAACGCTGTCCGTTTCATTCTCGGTATAAGCATCGTGTGCTTATGCTGCTTTTAAATTCAAAACCAACATAACCGCGAGTACCAGCGTGCGTGTGTTTATTACGAAGCAAAGCGGCCTCCAAATGGTGTGCTCACATCACCTTTTATTTGTTCCAGCAAATTCCAGGGCTTCGGGGCTGCGTTTCGCGTGCATCCGCGCCCCCCTCTCCCTCACGGTCACGCACCCTGTCAAGGGCTTAGTGACATAACAAAAAGCACTCCAATTTCATCGAAAAGAAAATAGTGCGCGCGCGCGTCGTATGTCGTGGCCCTGTGGCCCTGTTGCAGTGATGTCACATAATTAGTCGCCGATCGAGGCTGCGGTGCCGCCGTTTTGCACGAAGATACAAAAATATCTCATCCAAACCTTCCCAAAAAGGGTGCCGATTACTGGCCGAGAATGGTGCGCGGCGTCATGCCTGCTGCCGGTGATTTACGCGCCGGTCCGGTCGAATGTGACGTCGCCGCGGTCGCGCATAATCATGCCGCTCAGCGCTCAGCGCTCAGGTGAGCCGATCATTATGCCCGTACAAATCGGGAGTTCATTAAATGTTTCCACTAAGGACATTACAGGTGTAACGCGAGCAAAACATGCACCACGAGCACGAAAGCCTCAGCACTCAGTGGAATGTCGACTGGCACGAGAAGCTCAAGCTGCTGTTGCTCGAATCCAACTAACATTTTGTTCTTAAAAGTGGTTCAAGAACTAAGCGTTTTGATCATAAAATAAAACCTATCCGGTACTACGGAACACGAAAGACACTGGTGAAACATGATCTATTTTTAAACGTACTTGACATTACCGCTCCACCCAAAACCGGGCCCCATCGTTCATTGAACGAATTGGGTCTGGCCAGCGGGATAATTGAACATGTCTTTAACAGCTCGCGAGCAACAAAAGGCAACACTTCCTTGCACACTGCTGCCAAACAGAAAACCAGTCTCGCGGGATCATTACGCCTAACCTAGACCCAGACCCAGTGGAGCTGTGGAGTCTGTGTAGCCTTCGAGCACATGCAGCACAGCGCGCGGTCTGAGCCGGCACCAGGCACCAGCGTACGGTGGATGTCCTTCTCCGTGCTGGTCAGCGATGCTGGAAATCCTTGTCCAGAGTGCGCACCCCAATTCGGCTTCGATCGGTATCGGTGCGGTGCACAGACACGCACACACATGAGCATTATCACCATCGGAAGCAAAACTGGATCTAGTATTCTTTTAGATACAATTTGGAAATGTTTTAAAAAAATATTATCCAAAGTCCATTTCAGAATGAACTATTCTGACAGAGAGACTTCCAGCACAGACGATGTGCTAGATAGTTTCTGCTTTACAGAACTTCTTTCACCGTTCTTACTGTAACCGTTTCACACATCTGCTCGAAAACAGAGATGTTAATCGATCGTTGTTCGCCACACATCTGACAATAATGTACCCATTCTCGAGCACGAGGCAACCGTCGTCACGCGCAGTCGTGACTAGCGCATCATCGCGCCGACGAGCGTACGGTGCCTGGCCTGCGCCTGCGGATGACGTCAAGACTTCCGCTATCAAAGGTGCGTGTTAAGGTGCGCGAGGAAGAAGCAATTAATTACCGACTTCGGGCCAGACCTAATGGCCGCGAGCTGCGACGACGGCGCTGGACGGCGCCCAGGGGGCTCTCGATTCTTCGCTCTCAGATTAAGCCATTTGGTGTGCGGTACGGAGGGGCCACATAAGCCGTGACAGATGGCCGGCATCGCAGTTGACATCTTACTTTGGTGCAGCGTGCGCGATACGCGCTCCCCGATAACAAGACAAGCCAAGGTTTGGTCTTTATTCAGTAAATCACACACACACACACACACACACACACACACACACACACACACAGACACTCGAGTGTCCGACGAGGTGGGCCCTGGAGCGGAGAGGGGCAAGATAATTATGGGAAAACGGGAAACCAATCATTGACCGCGGGCTGGTGATGCAGTTGGACGGATTACTCAACCACCAGAGTACCAACGAGGCGGTCTACGAAATTCGATTGGGAGAACCGGACACGGAGCGGTTGCATCGCGGGGAGGAGAGGGGCCAGTAATTACCCGCCAAGGGTGGCCACATTGAATGACATCGCGATCTCGTCGTGGTGATCGTGGTCACCGATGTGCCGATGGTGGTGGTGGCATTTATCGTCGAAATGGAACCATAAATTTGTACCGTTTGTAGCAAGATGATTGTTACTTGAGTCATTCGTTAGTGACTCAAAGGAAAGCATTGGTTACAATGTTTGTTCAGTTTTGTTTGTTTCTGCTAGCTTTTATACAAAGCAATTTAATGCCGCACTACCGTTACTAGCTGTCGCACTTATAATGCAAAGCGTGAGAATGTACATGCTGGACGCAAGGGATGGAGATATTTTATTTTGAAAATCACAACCAAATTATTAGGTCACCGGGCCGGAGCTGGAAAAAAATGTTGTCTGCGGTTGTCGGTTACGTAAAGTTCATTTGCAACCGCTTAAGCCTACACTACGGATCGGCTTACGCACTCAATAGCCGGATTACAAGCGAAGCGGGATTTTAATCAACTTTTTTTCCTTGAAAGTATATCGTTTTTTCTTCTCTTGCTCACTCTCTTCTACCTTTCCAGTATGGAACAGACAAATTGAAAGCTTGTCAGTTGTTTGCGAAAGGAAAAGAAAACGGTATGAAAGTGGAGACATAAAGGGAAAAAATGAAGAATAAACACATACTTCAATGATTGCAATCTGATAAAAACCACAGAACGGAACATGCAGCAATCAAAGCTGATATAACAGCGGGTAAGAAGTGCAAGTTGCAAGCAATGCATGTTCACTCAATAATGTATTTTTTATTAATTTATTAGTTTTTCAATTAGCTCACGGGAATACATGTCTCGAGTAGGAGAATTATCGACAGTAAATAAGTAAAAACAAGTAAATAGCACCTTGGCGCTATCGTTTTATGAAAGGAAGTAGTACAAAAGTGCAGACATAAAATATATAACCAAACAAGTAAATTGAAATATAAACTGATAAAAACAAAAGAACGGAAACATACAACAATCAAACCTGCTGCAACAGCGAGTAACAAAGCAGTACGAGGAAGTTGACGGAATACTGACCGAATGTCCTCACCGAAATGTACATCTCACACCAGTTAATAACCTGTATAATTATCACAACGATTTCGATTGAAACGATGGCCACAAACCAAAAACACCAAACCAAAAGTCGTTGGTACCTTGAGTGTCACGACCGGGACCATCTTCATTAGCCAAACGAGGCATTTATCATTAGCAACGGCCGGTAGTTAATCACCGCACTGGGCCGGGCATATTTCGGCACTCCGCTCGTTGGCTTTGGTCCTGGGTATCTGAGGGTATCTGGGGGTATCTGGGGATTCAATTTCATACCGCCGCTGTGGTCCGCTCCAGCACCAGCGCATCGTGCACCCTGTTCCCAGTTCGAAAACCATCCAACCGGTATCGGTACGGAGCAGGCGAGTTTGATGATAAAAGCTCATCGACGACATTTGATCTTTTCATCAATGTTTGTTTCGCCACGAGTGGCCAGACCTACGGCTATGGCTGTATATAGAATGAATCGCCAGCACGCAAACACACACACGCGAGCGCCTATCGGTAGCTCCCTGCCTGCCGTCAGACACAGTCAGCAGCAGCAGCAGCACCGGGAAGGCACCACAGCGGCTGTAAGATAATACTCCAGCCAGCCGCTTGATGACAATTATCATAAAACTTAGCATTAGAAATGCTGATCTACGAAATGGCCATCCGTTCCTGTCCTGAACGGGGACCAGTGGACACCCCGGTGGTGGCTGTGTTTTGCTCATTTCCTCTACAACAGGATCGAGTTCCTCGCGTGTTCGTCGTCCGAGTACCGGTCGGGGAGTACCAGCATCCGGCATATTGCTCGAAGTAATTAAAATTTTACACTCCAGAGCGGCAGCGCTCGATCAAATTGTACCTGCTCCCGGTCACTGCATGAGGTTTGTGAGATGATGGCAAAGTTTCCCTCTTTGCAGGATCCGAAACCGCAAGACACGTTCAGATCGAGCGGATATGATAGGAAATGTGTTTTTTTTTCTTTATGGCGCACAACGTAACACTCTGCAATCACGTTGGAGACGGAAATGGATGTTAGTGCTACCAAGTCACGATCGTGTCCGGATCGTCCGGGAAGCGAACAATTCTCACAATTCAGCTAAAGGTTGAGATAGCTTCAAACCTTCAAAATGGCCATACCCCAAACCGTTCAAGTCTGCAACAATGTGTCTATTCCTCACGTTTATCAAGCGCTCTGCTCTGCAAGCAGTTTTGGCCAGCTCTCGGTGCTGGGACAAGAAAAAACAAATAGTCGACTGTTTGCACACGCGCGTCAGATCTCAAGAACAAACGCGCCATTTTGTTGTCCGTCTTTTCCGGCCTGCTGCGGTCGGATCGGATTAGGTCGAAAAGGTGTTCTACGCGGATAAGGGTGAGGCACGTGCTACCAAGAATCTAAACCGCGGGCCGCAGTTACTTCGAAAAGCAGCAGCAGCAGCGTATTTGTAGCAACAGAGAAAAGTGAGATAAGACCGTAAAGGCCGATGTGGCACGTACGCCAGTCCAGGATAGGATGGATTTCCGTTCTCTCCAAAAATACTTACATCGGGCATCGCTGCGCTGTAGGTGCATAGTAACGTCCATGACGCTGCCAGGTAGATCCCGAGCCGCATCATCTTGGGGCCGTTCGCCTGAGAACGGCTAGGCTGGAAGGAAAAGAAGAAAAAGAGAGAGAGAGACGTGGCCATTAGTATGACAAACGATCGACAAACGTCACGGACGGTCACAGATGTTTTCAATTAAGGTGCCCCCCAATCCCCGGACCACCATTCACCCGGGGTTCGCTTCAGTTTACGCTCCTGAGTTGAGCACTCACTAGAAGAGAGGGGGGAAGGAACCAGCAGCAGAGGAGCGCACAGAATGGAGATCAAAATAAAATCATAAATTCAATCCGAATAATCCCCCCACCGAGCGGGGCCAATGCAAATTGCGACCGGTTCCGGAGTAGCACCAGCACTAGCAGCAGCCCCAACAGCAAAGCGCTTCCCTCCAGACACGGGTTAGACATCATCGACCGGCTTTTAATCAGGTTTTCCAGTTGCTGTTGTTGCTGATGCTGTTGATGCGGGAACAAAACGGCCAACACGGGATCATCCCAGAGGAACTGGCTACCGCTTCAGCTGGCGGGCTGGATCCCGTCCGAGATGCTGACTGAGATGAGTCATTCACACCCTCGTTTCGGTTCGGGGATGGAAATGGTCCTGTGTACGAGCACATGTGCCCGGTTTCCTCGTGTGTTTCTCCGGAAACCGGTTGTGTCGTCCACATTGGATGGACGACAGGTCAGCGACAAATGCCGCCCGGAATACCGGAGAAAGGGTGCCGAAGGATCGGAGGAGATCATCGTTCGCTCTAACATTTTAGCAACAACAACAACAACAACAGCACGAGGCGCGATCGCGATCATCTCGTGCTGGATCGTAGCTCATTAAGCGAAGCGGCACCGGCCGTGTATGCGTGTGTGTGTGTGTGTATGTATGTTGCCTAATAAATCGGCGAAACCCCCTCCTTCCCTGTTTTCTTTGGTCATAAAGGAGCCATAAAGTTTTGCATATTCTTTCACGCTGAACCACACACACACACACGCGCGCGAGTCTGCTCTTCTCACGATCCACGATCCCGCCACCCCAAAAATACCCCAGGAACACACGGTTGGATACCCGGTGAAATGGCGAAAACCTACTGCAACAACCTGTGCACGATACTTCAGACCTTATCCCATGGAATGAATGCGGAAGGAGAAGCAGACCGAACCTGAACGGAGACCAGTCCACGGACAGAGAGAGAGAGAGAGAGATTCTTACTCGGGGTGACGGGGTGGCGGTGGCGGTGGAAAACTTGTTTTAATTTATCCGCTTACAGAACGGTCCATATGCAAAGTATCGTGCGACTTCTGCGGCCGAAGACAAAGTTCCAGCGGGCTCCCACATGTCTTCCGCGCGTTTTCGATTTCGTGGATCGTGAATCGTGGCAGCCTCCCTACCCCATTCCAGCCCCTACCCTGGGACTTCGGGACCGTTGCTGCCAACCATCATTCCAGCTTAATTTCATTCATTTCGATCCTTCTCCTGGGCGGGATTCGACGGGGGGGGGGGGGGGGGGGGACTCCAATGATGTTGATGGTATCCCCCCATCCCTCCCCGAAAAGGGGGAACAGGTTTTAGGTCCAGAACCTGTCTCATCAGCCTGCCGGGAACGATAAAGTGGAGAAAGATATTCGACAAGTGGACACGGCGGAGCGGAGTCCTAATCCAAGAAGCGTGGAAGGTGCCGAGTCGAGGAAAAGACATTCAATCGTCGCGAGCGATGTGGCCGCCTGTGGCGTATGCGGTTGTGGCCAAAGACCATTGCCAACCGTGGGCCATACGCACCGTGCGCGATTTCCGTGCAAGAAGCCACCACCAGGGAGTTATGATATTTCATGTCCCAAATTGGCATTCGAAACAAGGACTTTCCCTCGGCCAAACGGAAGATGGGAAGGGAAGTTCTTGGGTTGTTCCGCAGCGGGTTACAGTAGCAGGGACCATATTTGTCGACGTGATTAACTGAACTATTGCTCCCTGTATTGCTAAGGTATATAGACGCTTTAATTCAATTCGATGGCATCATCTTGTGGGCATCACAACCATCTGGGGAGAATTCAAATTTAATGACCGCAGTCATACATCACGGTTGAAATATGATCCTCAATTTGTTCCCCAACATTGCTTCTTCAGCTTGTAGATCATCAGAATTGTCCATAATTCTTAACGAAACCTTGCGTATAACAATTGTATAACAGTATACTAACCACGAACTACGAACAAATCCCTTTGGCTGCGTGCTTGCGCCGGGCTCTCAACATAAAAAAAACCTCATCTCTGATATCAATCAGCCGCTGTAATGAATGCCCATAAACGCCCTTTTTGATGGTTCTCGGGGGCGCTGGCCCCTCAGGCACATAAAACCACGCGCACACACAAGCACGCACACAGCACACGCACGTGGCGCTGAAGGGCTCGACGAGGGTAGCCAAGCCATGCCCGTCGTCTTCGGTCGACCTTCGACGGTCGAGTTGTAACACCTGATGACAGCATGGCCGTAAAGGCAACGATGGCGCTGGTAATTACCCTGTTATCGATGCTAATGTAAGACCGACGTTGTGGATATGTTTCGAAACACATGACACACCTAATTACAGCCATCCGGGCGGGGTGTGTAAGGCTGTTTACCATTACCTGCACCTCTCTTAGCCTCTCGAAAAGTGCCCAAAAATTGCTCTTGAGCACGACCACACCCGCTTAAGCGCTTGAGCTTTTGGCGTCGAGCACCTTTTTTCTCGGCGTTTTTTTTTTTTGGTTTTTGGATCGATACTTGACAGCATGTATGCGTGACTACAAAATATGATGTCTGTACGGTGGCGGATGTCGCCATCACTTGCACACCAAACCGATACCACCACTCGCCAACCGGGGTGTCGACCACCCGGGCAACAAACGTCCTAATTATGTACGCAACTTGATTTGCATTTGTCTCCATCTCGCCTCCACGTGAATGATCCCACGAACGATCTGCCTCCAGTAGATTCCAGGCTCCAGGTTTAAACGGGAACATAAATTTACCCAACGACGACGCCGATGCGGTTTAATTAAGCGACGCTTCTGTGGGCTGTAGCACCCGTGGCCCAATTCACCTATAAATCGATCGCCGGTCGTCGATCGCCTGCGGCCTGCGGAGGGCTGCCCCATCATCATCATCATCAAGGAATGGTTAATCCGAAACCGCTCGGCAACACCGGTGACGAAGGTGTTTGGCCGGTTAATTGATGGCGAGTGATTTTACGACACACCGTTCGCCGCTGCGGTGAGCTTCAGTTGTTGTTTGGCGCGGCGACGGCGACGGTGCGGACATCATTCCACATTACCGTGATTTATCGCGGACACTTCTCACTCTCTCTGTCCCTTCCTCTATTCCATTCTCGCTCTCGTTCGCGCTCTACCTTGCGACTGTTTGCGGACTGATCGACACCAAGAATCGCTGGTATGCGTGAAGCAAGAACCCGATCAAGGTGTGGTACTGTCGGATGTCGATTCGCGCCGATCGCGATCGGAGCAACAAACTCACTGAACCTGAACACGCTACGCTCTACGCTCTGACACTGACTTTCCCTTTCGCACTATAACTGTACCTCTTTGGATCGCCGACTTTGGAACACTTCACCTTTCGATCAGCCCCGATGCCCGAGGGTTTTTTGTTGTGGTCGTGTTCAGGTGACATTGTTGACAACGAACGTGAACCTGCTCTAGTTTGTTGGCTACGGATTATTGTAGCGATCGATCTCCATGCCTTACTCACTAGCATCAATCATCACCGTTTCTCCTGGTCCCGGTTCCTTTCTCCGTTCCTACTGGCGATCAGAATGCAGGAACTCGAGTAATACCTTGGGACAACCTTGAGGTACTCGTGACGCTGGAGCAGCGGTAGACCAGCAGTCGGGCCGCACACCACTGGACACGATTGCGGAAGGAAAAGCCATGCTCACACCAAGTCTCTACACCTATGTGTCCCTCTTTGTTACGTCAGTATGCTGTGGAGGGATGAGTAATAGACTTAGAATTCCCTTTCCGCTCCCTCGACCCCTATAAACGGTCCAATTACGTGGCTCTTAGTGTTTAACGAGTTCTCGGAACTCGGATCTAGAGAGGGGGCAAGGGGTTTGCGGAAGAGAAAAAACTGTTGTAACGACCATTTTAGACGCTACTAGTGTCCACCACCAGAGAAGCAAATCACCTTCTCGCCTAGAACGAGACTGGCACTGGCAGCCTATCGAGTGAAGAATAGAACGAGATCATGAGGCAGACTCTACGAACACCTCGGCGAAGGTACTGGCTATACCGTGCCCTCTAATGTAACAGCGCTTCTCACTTAAGCGGATTAGACGGATTCTTTTATAGCCCATCCTCGTTAAAAACGAGCCGCGGTTCCACCTGCCGGGTGTCCTAAGCACCTAGCACCGTGACGGAGGAGATCAGAAGATTTGTTCAAGTAAGAAGTGAGTTATGGTTTATAACTTCTTTAGAGCGCGACCGCAAGGCGCAGATCAGAGGCTGGCCAGCGATCAGATTGTCGTCAATGGCTTGTCGTTCGCTTTATGGACAATCTGGGGTGAATGGCTTTTTACGACCAAAAAGGCCCAGCAGACGTGTGCACGATCGGGTGTGGCTTTCAACGGTGTTTAAGGCGACCGACGTTGCCACGCGGTAAGGTAACATTTGCGAACCCTGTGGCAGGGCGTTGGCCGTTTTTTTTCTTATGGAATTGACTCATACGCAGACACAGGTGGGCTGGCTGGCTGTTGATCGAACCTTCCAGTTTTACCGGACTCCCAAAAAAACATTCAACCAAATCCGGAGTCGTAAAAGTGTTCTAGCTTTTATTGCAGCCGACGCGACGTACCTGTTTTACATATGATACATATTCCGATTCCGGAGGGCCTCTCATATCTCCACAGCCCAACGCTGATGATAGTCAGCATCATTCAATTCCGCTGATGCTGCTGTTGCTGAAGGTGCTTCGACCTTCAGGCGAACTTCTTGAAGATCACGCCAGATCACGCCAGACCAGGGAATAGGAGAATTATATAAATCAAATCTCCTTCTACTGATTGTGGCAGACCTTTTTCTCTCCTCCCATCTCTGGAGTTGTTGCGGAGCAACACAGATTGCGCCATGCGCCGTCGTTGAACCGCAATCGACGTCCCCACAACATCGGGACCGAGAAGGCGAGACCAAAAGTGAAATGAGTCGATTCGATCAGCGCAATCCGGAGCTCAAATTTCCCTATCTCGTGCTACTGCCTCCGCCACCACCTCCTGGACCTCTTGAACCATTCAATACTGCGTCTGGGTCGGATGGCTTGCCTGTTTGCCAATATTTACCACCCCGATCGCCATTCCGATGCCGCCTATCGGACGAGTCAAAACAAGCCAGCCCACGAGCACCGGGCATGAAGCGGGCGCTATCTAGCTGACCTGCTTCTATTTCACTATGTCCTCGCTCACCACAGGAGGCCACCGTCGGCCGTCCGTTGGTTGCAGGAAATTGGGTTAGAGACACAAGAGATTTATGAAGCCGATCGGTC
This sequence comes from Anopheles darlingi, assembly GCF_943734745.1. NCBI lineage: Eukaryota > Metazoa > Arthropoda > Insecta > Diptera > Culicidae > Anopheles > Anopheles darlingi. Next base: position 21,791,812 of record NC_064875.1, read on the forward strand.
GGTCCGGATCGGTAGACACGACCGAGGCGAGGGGGCAACACACGGTAGCCGGCAGGTCGATCGTCGCCCCGTACACCCCGGATCGGATGGTGCAATCTATGGGCGCGCGCGACAACTTTCGGGGTCCGTGCAGCTTACGCAATGCGCCATCATCTCGACCAATCTGGTTGGTTAGTTGTTTGGTTGTTTGGCGTGCGTGCTGCGATTGCGATTGATACCGGGAGGAGGCGTGGAGCCTCGACATGCAGACAACGACAATATCAATAGAGGTACCCGACACCGACCGGCACCGGGTCGGGGTGTGTGTGTGCTTAAATATGTCACGCCAATTTCTGCCAAGATATGCATAACGTCGCGACTTGTTTTTTTTTTTTTTGGGTGCGTGAAGTCGCTGACAATGGAAGGTTGCCTTTTTTGGGGGTTTTTTTTATGGTGTCCACATTAATCGAATGGTTTGACGATATTCAACTGGACCTCAATTGAACAGGGCTTCGATCTCATCACTTTCGATTGTTGTTGCGGATCGTGACCGATCGTAGCTGCCAAAACATCTTTTGCAAAGACCGATATAGAGCCCGCTCTAGATTTGTGGGACTTCTTTCAATCACACGCAACCTTTCGCTCTTTAGTCTGGATAGGACTATGGGCGCCAATTTGTAGTTTACTTGTAATGCGCCTTTGCATACAAAAGATCGAGATTGGTGTCGAAGAAACGAAGGCAGCACTCAGCATGTCTGTAGTAGAGAGAAAACAGTTCAAGCGAGGCGAACGACCTGTTCACACTATCAAATCTTCATGTAGTACCCTGTGTCTGTGTCCTCTACTTCACGAGCTCACTTAAATACCTTCGCCTCGACGACGAGATCCCCAACATCAAGTTTAGAGGCTATTCCGTGTAAGCACCGTGTTTCGGACGCTTTACGATTGTTTTATCGCCTAACGTTAAGAAGTCGATGATGACCGCTGCACGCCCGCGAGTTTAGTGAGCCGTACCGTACTTGATCACTAGTTGAGCGGTAGTAGAGAGAAGTTTTGGGAGAATGATTTGTTTGGACTCTTCCAACAAAGCCCTAGCAAGCAAACAACAAAAAAAGGCAAAACTGTTCTAAAACTGAATACCTGAATACTGAAGACTATTTTCGACCAAACCGGTCCGGTTATGCGATTTATCGGAGCAACCGCTAACGCTGGCTATTCTGGAGCGTGGCGAGGGAAGTCCCACAAATCATAGCCCGAACCATAAATCATAACTAGTCCGGCACGGCTTCTGGGCCCGCAAACCGCAACCGGCAACCACAGAGTTCACATTTTAAAATCTGCACAAAACACGAGAATCGAGGCGGTGGTCTTTGCAAACTCTTGTCCAAGACGAGTGACAAATCACAACTCGCCGCTAATGAGTGCAGGGGGCGAGGCGGGCGAGGAGCAGCACCACCTTTTTTTTGTGAAATTAATTTCCGTTTCTTTCTGTGCGTCACGATCCGCTAGCCAGCCTTATCCGGACCATCCGGACGGTGTGGACGATGATCGTGGGACCGACTTTGCGAAAGGTGGCCTCGCAGGACCTGCCAAGTTCCTGCCAAGTTCATGAATTATTTAGCGACATTTTCGTTGCGGATTTTCGGTATATTCCAAAACCTCCACCAGCACCAGCACCAGCCCCAGACAGTGGACAATTGGAAGTGATTGTTCGCCATTGTGGTCGCCAGCGTGGAGCTTCAAATAAGCCACTACTAGGCAAGGTGCTGTGTTCTGGCTTCCGACAGAACGGAGGCACGGCCGTCAGAGACCGATCGCCAGCTGGCTTATCGCGAGAACTTTTCACTTTCCGTCGATCGAACAGACGGGCTCCGAGATTTTGAGCTCGGAAAGTGGCAAAACCATGATCACCTGGCGGCTGCTGGATCGGTCCAACAGCGAGGAATGCGTCGTCGTCGTGCAAGAAGAACGGCCACGGCAAAAGCCACGGGCACTCACACAGAAAGCAACAGGGAAAACAAAAAAATCCCGGCAAAATGTCACACCAAGTGGCCAGCAGCAGCAGCAGCAGCAGCAGCTACGGTCAGCTCGGCAAAGAAGAAACCGTACCGCATATCATTTCGCTTCACCGCCGCCACTGCACCGCTACCTTCCTCAACTGGCCCATGAAATCAATAAGTTGAAAACTTTATTCGATTTTTATTCATATTTATTCTATCGGTTTCTTCTCACATTTAAATATTTGCCAGTGGAACTGGAACTGGTTTTTTTTTTGCTTCGCGTTTTTGTCTTCGCCGATTTCCCCCCCTGTCCTTCTCTTCTCCTCAATGAGGTTTAACACAGAAAGAGAGAGAAAAGGACACACACTAAAAGTGCGAGAGAGAGATCTGCAAACACACAAAAAAGGCGAAAATTTTCCATCCAAACTCCTATATATCGGTATCGGTATCGGATTACAATGGCCCAGGGAGCAAGAGCCCGGCCCAGTGTGTGTGTGTGTGTGTGTGTGTGTGTGTGCGCGTTGGGGGTGCTTCCTCGCTAGGCCACTGTCCGCACGGAGTCGCCGGTGGGGCTTTTATGACACCGTCAACATTCTTCAATTTTGTCACGCAGCGGAGGTAAACACAGCAAGCCAGCCAGCCTCCAGCAGGATGTCCAGCGGGACCGACAAGACACAAACCAAGAGAAGGGTGGCCTATGGTGAGCTGAGGCAGCAGCGGTCCGTGGCACGCTTGTTCACCGCAGGGTGTACGAGAGAAGACATACTTCGTTGGACGTTAGCCGCCGCTCAGAGGCTAGTGCTCTGGAGCTCCCAAAAACCTGCCAGCAGCAGCAGCAGCAGCAGATCCAACCTGTTTCCGAAGATTCCTCTCCCTCTCTCTCTCTTTTTCCTCTTTCGTTCATCCCCCCCTTTTGTTTGCTGTTTGTGCCTCCCTGGAGTGTCGTCTGCTTCTAGCTCGGACCCATTTGCTTAAATATTCAAACATATGACGACCCCGCCGTTCCCGTGACCGCGCCTCTCTCTCTCGCTCTTTTTCTTTGTCTTTTTCCATCTCTTTCTCCCTCTCTCTCTCTCTCTCTCTCTCTCTCTGTTGGTCACTCGAATAATCGCACCGAAATGGCAACGAGGGTGTTGGTGCACCGCAGTACGCCACGATATGATTTGTGAATTTAATTTTGTTTGATTTGTGGAGTCTACAGAACACACACACGCATACACACGCACACCCGGAGTCTTTATTCCCCTTCCACACAACTGCAAGCGCACACGATCGCAGCGCTAGAACCGAAAGATAGGAATGATCGTCGCTCTCGATATCTCGTCGCATTCGATCGCGGACGCGGACACCGATTAGTGGCATAATTTGATCACTTCACCACACACACACACACACACGCATGCAGACGAGCAGACAATCAGTGACATGGACACGCACAAACACGCGTGCGCATCGTTGTCATGAGCCGGTTAACCGCTTCGATAAGAAACGATGATTACGATCACGAGCGGACCGAAATGGTGGGGAGGAGATCGAGGGTATAACATAAGTTTCGACTTTTTATCGCCTCCCCCCGCACCACCAGAGAACGTTCGAGCCAGATGTTCGATTCTACTTTCAACCGGCCATACATTGGCGGCGGCCATGTTGTTCGTGATGCGCGTCGATCGCGCGCTTTGACGCAACAGGTGTTGCGGTCGCAACCGATCGAGGGAACCGGGCAGGGATGCTCGCTTGCTTGCTAATTGGACAACAACCTCGGGGAGCAAATAAATTTCCCCTCTCAGGCGCAAGTCCCCAACCCTGCCGGGAGGCCAGCGGTCGTTTTGATGCTGGGTAATATATTGGATTAGCTTATTCGTAAAATTAAATTAGAACAAAAACAAAGCTCCCATGCTAGCTGGTGATGGTGCTGGTGTGTGTGTGTGTGTGTTCTAGTAGAGTCCGGCCGAGAAGTTGTGCTGGTAAAGGGTCTCTCCCCCGTTGAAACTTGCTTCAGGAGCGAGCATGCTTAGCGATGACTAACAAACCGGTGAGCAACCCAGCAGCCGAAGGGAGAATTCTTTTATAAATTATTCAACAAAATTGCAAATTTCACCGCCGGCACCACCACCCACTGAGGAGGCCTGTTCTGGGTTTAGCAGCGAGGATACTGCGAGGATCATCAACCAGCGAGATGACTTAAGGGCTGGGCGCGCGTTAGGCTTTTGAATAAAAAGAAAACAAATCTATCAAAAGCGCGCGCGCACACAAAACGCGCCAGACGTCTTCTCCAATCATCAGCATCATTAATGCTAATGCTTCTGGGCTGAGCGAATGCGGACACACACACACACAGCCAGCTTGACAAATGAAGGAACCCTTTTTGACAGATCTTTCGATGAGTGGTACAGACAACGACGATGACGACGACGACACAACCAACGTTCAACGAACGCTTCTCATCATTCCATACCACATTCCGCGAAGGTAGTAATCGTGTCCCCTTCCCGCGCCCTTTTTCATACCGTGTGCAATACCGTCCCCGGGGGACCATTGTATTCCCTTCCTAATAGAGATGCTTTGAGTGAGAGAGAGAGAGAGCTTTGGATACATTAACGAGTGAAGAATGTACACCAAGATGGTGACAGACGGATGGCACGAGATGAGTGCTGAACAGCAACATACATACAAAGCATCGGCCCCTTCTCCCTAGCCTACCTACCTACGGATTTCGTCAGTTCCCGGGCCCTTTGATGCGCCTCCAAGCGAACACATAACCTCAAACGCGCGATCTACGCGACGACGGCCAGGAAAGGGGCTGATGTGATCAAAAAATAAAATTACCAGACACACACACGCACAGTCGCGCACACACACACACGAAAATACTCATTGTCCGCGCCACAACAATCCGGTTGCCAATCTTGTCTCGGGCCATGTGCTGCTGCTTCTTCTTCATCAACACCCCCCGCGTGACCCTCGACTGTACTGTCGAAGGAAGAAAAAAAAACAACAACACCTCCCATGTTTTGGGGAGGTTTAAACGATGGCTCAACCGCTAGAAGCGAAAAATCCACCAGTCCAGAGTACCGTACCGTATGTTGGCCTCGCGATCGGTTGCGATCACCTCGCAAAACCTCGCCGCAACAAGCCGGTGTCCGTTTCTTTTTTGCGACCCCTCAAGACGATGCCCGATAAACGAAGCCATGTTAAGCGCTTCATTCTATGTTGCAAGCTCAGCGCGAAGCTAGCGAAAGATTTGAGAGCTTTTTTTTTTGGCCAGAAATTGGACCAAACACCAAAACCAGTTGCCACATCGCGCTTAGCACTTTGGTTAGAGACTGGATTGGATTGAGTCCATCCATATCGTAAGCCCCTCTCGGTTCGTTCGGATTTGTGTGTGTGTGTGGCAGCTCATGGTGGTGCTGTCCAGCCCCGGAGTGTCCAGAGCACGTGTCGTAGTGATTGCTTCATCAGGCGAACCATCGGCGGATCATCGGCGGTGTACGATCGCCGTTAATCCGATCGACCGACCCCCCGGGAGTGGATCAATTCATCCGGTAATCGTAATCCGGGGCTATCAGCAGCCACAAAGCAGCAGCAGCATCAACAGCAGCACCAGCGGTAGAAGGACATAAACATGCCGTGACGAAAGCATCCATTTATCTAGAAAATGGCAAATCGAACTCCACAAACACACAGCCACATGCACACACTCGAGCTGTTGGCTTGCATATTTGCTCAACACTTGGCGGCTCCTAACGGGTCCTAACGGGCCTCGCTGCCGGGTGGCCAGCAGCTATAGCATAAACGTCGCCAAAACGGCCAAAACGGCGCGATCAATCTTTACCCGCCGCTTCACACTCCTCACTCACTCTTCCTTCTCTCTCTCGCTCTTCCTTCTAATGGAGTGAGTGAGGTGATTCGTGCAAACATCGTGTCCCCTCCGCACGTACCTCGTGGCATCCGGACTGCGATAAATATGTTATCACACTTTACGATCCTAATCCGCTTTCGGTCCGGACATCTCGTCAGGCCTAGAGTCCCGTTTTGAACCTCCCCTCACCGCGCGCACGACCAACCAACCCGACCCGCTGCCAATGACGATGATCTCGCTTAATTGCCGCCGGCCATCCGATCCGATCCGATCCGATCCGATGAATCATCGTCGATCGTTCGTCGCCCCGGAGCATCGTGCTTCGGGGTGCTGTCTTTATTAAATTGTTTAATATGTTGGCCAAAAAAGGCTAATGAAACCAACAATAGCATCAGCATCAGCAGCAGTCCACTAGGATCGATATTGCTGCTTATGGCCGAGGGTTTCGATAACGGCATCGCCATCGCCAATCGTCGATGCAAAGTTCAGGTTTTATGGTCAGACAAATCAACATCTTAGGTTCATTGTTTTTTCACGTTTTCGGTTCGGTTCTACGAGCAGAGGGTGTGAAGATTGGAATCTACACGGAATCAGCTACGGGAGGAAAAACAGAAGATGAGCGAAAATACTCCCGAATAGTCAAAAGAGTTTAAGGACCACTAAAAACGCGAAGCGAAGCCCAGCATCCATAAATTACCGCTTGGCTTAATTTTGCGAATTTTCAACTCACACCATCGCCACACGCTATGCTCAATGCTCTCTAATTACAATGTCACATGCTCATTACCATGCAAATGCGAGCGAGCGCGCCCAATCCACCAATGTTGCATCCTGCTGCGCCGCGAACCGGTGGAGACCATGGGAACATAGGCAGCGCAGAAACTAGAGCACCCGCCGGTACGAGAGCCCGCACACACACACACAGATACACACACAGTCAGAGACACGGTCACACACCAAGTATCAAGTCGCGGGAGTTGAATGGAGCAGCATAAAGCAGCCAGCCATGAATCGGTCATTAGCCGGATTCTGAAATTCAAAACCATTTCTAACGACCTCCCCCATCTCCCTCTTTTGCACATCCAAAGGGACAGCAAAAGGGTGGTTTGGGGTTCCAGTTTGGGTGTTTTACTCCCCTCCATGCCACCCTCTTCTGGTAACTTTCGGTTTTTTTTTGCAAAAAAATTGCTTTGCGCCACAGTCGCCGGCCGCCGTACTGCAGCTGACGAAAGCAGAATTCATTGCCTCGCACGAGAGACGACGGTACACGGGTCTCTCTTTCAAGCGCGAAGCTTATGAGCTGGCAAACGGGCCACCGCCCGGTCCCCTTTCTCCCCCTAACAAACCCACTATGATGGGTTTCGTGTTCTTCAAGCTACGTGCACACCATCCCATGGTCTTCGTGACAGCCGGAGTAGTAGTAGTAGTAGCAGCAGTAGTAGAATGCAATTGTCTTTGCGTTCAATAGCGCGGACAGACCGCGGCACCAACAGGCAGCAACAGTTTTTTCGCGGCCAACCATTGTGCTTGTTGGTTTCATTTGTTTTTTTTTTTTCGCGCCGCTTTAGAGGTTATGTTACCAGCATAAACACTCACACACACGTAGTACTGCTGATCAGTAGTTTAGTAGTAGTCGACGGCACCACACACTCCAGCGCGCCACGCTTTTTGGAGGCCAGTTGCCCAAATCTAACGGTTTCGTTGCAACGGTCTGGTCAGCTGGCCACCAGGCACCAATGGCGGTGTTCTTCTGGAGCACCGTGCGCCAATCAACCGAAGCAGCAGCAGCTGCAGCAGCTCCAAGACGACTTACGATCGCGGTGGTGTGGAAATTCGAAAGAAAATCAAACGGCCAACACCACCACCACCACCAGCGCATGTAATGCAATGTTTTGGGAAAGGCCGGTGTGCAACACCAGAACACGGTTTGCTGCGGTCTCGGCGTCGTCTTGCTCAAGTCGTCTTACGTCTAACGCCACCCATACATGAGCAAATTGTTCGTCAAATTTATCCGGGTTTTCAAATGTTTGCCAAGCAATATAATCCATCTAGTAGCCGCGCAACCAACTAAATCTAGCTACACCGACATTTTGTTTGTTGTATAAGCCTTGTTGAGCGCGCCACAAATGTTTGCCGTAACATTATAGTAGGCTGCGACCTGTTAAATGTTTTAAAGGAGCAAAGATTTTTTTCCGAAAACTGAGCCTTTGAACTGTGCCGGTTGTAAACGAAAAGACTGTATGGAGAAAAGACTGTATGGACTGTATGCCTTCACGAATCTGAACGAGTGTAGGCAGCCAACGCAACTGTTTGGTCAACTCGTTGTTTGGCGAATAATTTGCCCATGTATGGGGAGGAGGCTTAACGTTTTGCATTAGGTACCAGAGAATGCTTACGAACTTGAGTAACAACACCACCGCCGTTTTCCGACCTTCGCTACATCCGCTGTGACAGAAATCAAATGACAGAAATAATGTCTCCGGCGAAACCGATTCCAGTTCCGAGAGCTCCAAAGCGCCAGGTGCGTCTAATCAACCGTAATGACATGGACAAATGTTTATCATCGAGGGGTCTTATTGCATGTTGCGATTGATTTGCACGTACAAACCGCGACTGCGACCGCGACCGCGATTGCGGCAGTAAACGAAACGCCAATCTCAAGTTGTCAGTATCTTGACCTATTCCCTCGAGTGCTCGAGTCAGCGGTTGCCGCAGCTGACACTTGTGTGGCTCTTCTTCACTTGAGTTTCACGATAGCTTGTTGTTCCTGATGTTCTTTGGTGTATCTTTGGTCGGTTTCAGAAAGGAATATCACGACTATTACGTACTCGGCAGAAGAAGAGCCGGCATCCTAACAAAGCGACCTGATGGCCTGTAAAGGTGGCAAAAACATCCTCCAACAAATGAAGACGATCATTCTGGTTCCCTTCTTGTGCCAATCCGCGTGATTAAACTCGAGAACATCGCACGTTGCGTTTGCGGAAACAGCGACAAAGCAAAAAAAAACGATTTCTTCCCAAAAACCATAGCGTGCGCGCGTCAAGTCCAGTCTTCCTGGCACCAACCACCCGGGAGGGTAGCAGGAACAGGAGGGCGAGTGCTGACAAACATGGACATGGATTCGTCAATTTTATTGACTCTCAATGACGGCGACGAAGACGACGAAGACTCGAGAGTCAAGTGAATTCGCACATTCGGCCATTCGGTGAGAAAGGTTAACAAAGTTCACTCCCAAAGGCACGACCGGCTACAAACCCCTCTAATGGTGTTAATATTGTCTGCCTATGCCTACATGGGTCCATGTGTGTGTGTGTGTGTGTGTGTGTGTTTGTCTAATTTTAGAAGAAATCTTTTGCACAAACTCGCTGGCTGGCTGGCTGGCTGGTTTGCTGACTTGTCAATCGCGTCAGCAACGACTATTGGACGTGCAAAGCATGCCGTGCCTCCGGAGAGACGCCATAGAGACGCCAGTGTGCCAATACACCATCGAGGGTATGTACCGGGGTCCCCGGAATACCGAAATGCCACGAGAACGAGCCCTGGGGCACGACAACACCAACACCGGCCACACCTTCCAACCATATCGTGTCGTTTGTCGGTGACTCTAGCGTCTGTCCGGAGCGTCTGGCGAACCGAGGAACGATCGCCGTCGTCGTCGTCTGGCCACAAATGCAAATATATCGTTGGCACTGCAACGTTGTCACGTCGTCGTCGTCGTCGTCGAGAAGAGGCGTAAATGGGATGCCTAAGCTTCGTGGCGCGATGGAACAGAATCAAGCTCCATGGAAGTCGACTCCAAGAGTTCGACGGTTCTGCGACGATTACTTAACACACATTGAAACACGCCCGGGGAGGGGGCTGGCTATTTGTTGTGCTGTTAACATCGCCATTTAATTGCCAAATCGCATGTCCATAAACGTGGTTTGGCAAATATCGAATATACTTCGAACAGTGTACGACGATCGCGATCGCGCTTTTCCTTCCTTTTCTGATCCTCATAAATCGCGTGTGTGTGTGTGTGTGCGCGCATGTAGTCCCAACATGTTATGTGTATGGGTCAAATTAGTTGTGGACAAGTGTTGAAAGCAATTAAAAACATAATACAAAAACATCTGTAATGCGCGTTCTGTCCCGTTTTAACGAGCAATTATCTGATGTGACGTACTATAACCGATGTACATCTGCCCTGTTTACCCCCGTGTTGTGGCTGTGTATTGGGCTGGTGTATTCTACACGCAACCAATGCCGACCACGAAGACACGAGCGACTCCGCAATCGAATGCAGTTTGATTGAGTAAACTACAGGCACACGAACCCGGCAACAAAAAAAAAGGGGGCGCGCAACCTGAGGCACGCCAGCCAGCCGTCGAGGCGCTCGAATCCGAAACGAAATTCGCTAAACAATACCCATCACGAACGCCACAATTGTTGCACAAAGCGCACACTACACTAAACGAGGAGATGGAAGGGAGGCTAGCTGGCGGAAAAATGCACTTGCTTGGTATATGATTAACCAGCGCTTCGCAAGCTCCGTGTTCCAAGCTGTTTCGGGTTCGGGCACGCAAACCGATCAAACGGACTGTTGCATTGCATTGTAAGACGCTCGAGCAAAATGGAGAATCCCTCTACCGTGTAGTTCACTTTCAAGGGGTTCGAGTTTGACGTGACGCGATCGTCGAGTTCTTGAAATAAAAACAAAAACCCTCTACAAAACAGCTAAAGCTCCTTAAGAACCTTCCAATCACTTCTGAGCTGAGATCGAGCAGCCCGAAACCGAAGACTTGTTCCCCAAACCCGATCGCCACACCACGATCAGCGCATCAGAGAGGAACACGGAGGAAAATGCTGATCGTGCGCCGTGCATCGAGAGCGAATTTCGATTTCCATTCACGCTCGACCAGTTAACTCCCAGGCCCCAGGCCCCGCATCTTCACCGTCCCCAACGTGGGTTTCGGAATTGCAATTTCCCGCCCAGCAACTCGAACACGAAAGGCCAACAACCACACCAATGGGCACGCGCGTGTGTGTGTGTCTGTATGCCACAGTTCGCTGGCGACTCGCGACTGGCGCCAGTTTGTCCGTTTGTATTCAATCGAATCGAAACGCTGGACAGAGACGCAGCAGAGCCCATGTTGGCAATTGCCAGGCGTCATCATCCATGATCATCATCATCATCGTGATCATCAATGAACGGTATCTTCCTCGGTAGGCCTCGAGGCCATCGGAATGGACGTTGGGGCAAAGGTAGAAAGTTTAATTGGCTGGCAGCCCTGGCCAGCCAGCCGGGTACCAGATGCCAGCTGAATCCTAGGTCCGGCCTAGGTTCGGTTTGTCCAGCTGGTTTCAACCCCTCGAGAACCACCCCTCCCCTTGTGGTAGAGGATGAGTCGACGAAGATGAAATCGAAACCCTGGTGGTGGTGATGGTGGGAGGGTTTTCCCTCGATCGACTCGATGGAATCGATTGAATTACGAAAGCCATCGCATGGAGTGCTGCTGCTGGTGGTAGTGGTGCAAATTACGTGCAAAAACCGTGATCCATCCCCCCGGGGGTGCGAAATGTAATCCAGGTTCAAGCGAATTTCCATCGATTTTCCGTCCATCGAAACACCACCAACACCAGCTTCCGATGACGTCACGATCGCGCTGCTCGGTTGGTGGCGCACTAAGAAACCCGTAACTGGTTCGCTGTTCGCGAACCGTCGAGTCCGGTGCACGATCCGCTCTGGGATTTTTACTTTCATTTTCACTCCACTGCAGTGGCCGCGTTGGTAAGGTGTTTGGATCGCCATCGTCGTCGTCGTCGTCATCATCTGGTGCGCATGTTTTAGTGCAAGTGCTTTCGGGTGGGCCCGGTGTTGGCGATGCGCGTTGCGAATCGACCCGTTCGAGTCGTCTTCCGATTCCGGCAACTCCGTTACGCCACACCTTCCACCGATCGATCGATCGCGCACACACACATATACGTATTTTTTGATTGAAATGTCTTGGGGTCTCTCTTTGGGGGGGGGGGGGGGGGGGTGTAAGACGATCGTCGATGGCGCCACCAACACACACAAACACACAGCAACCAGTGAATAGTCACGACGCACGCGTGCAACATCTGACATTTTGTGGGATTTTCGTTCGTTCCGATCCAATCCGAGGCGAAAAGGTTGCGTTGCACGCCGGCCGCCTTCCCGAACCGGTCTACATAAAAGGCGCCCCACAACAACAACAACGGCTTTGACAACAGCCGGAACCAACGTCCGACGCGGGAACGTAGAGCAAGCACTTTCACGGTCGCACAACATGCACTGTTGGGGACCACGAGGGGGAGGGAGTGCTAGGAGTGCGCCTTTCCCCTAGAACAGCTCTGGGGAATATCACGGACCCACCCGGCGCCGGAAAAGTTCTAGAAATCGGCGACAGGTAGAAACGAACCACCGGCGACGACCGGCAAGCAAATTTGAAACCCAATTTGAATATGTGGCGGCTATGGCGGCGCCTGGAGGTTCCTCGGCCGCAGTTTGCATAAATTTGCAGCACCAGAGCGCGAGCGCGTGCGCGTTCCGAAAGTTCCCAATTCTATTCTGAATGTTGTTGCTGTTTGTTGATGTATTGGGACGCGGGTTTTTGTTACATTTTGGTCCGGTATCCCATCAGTGGAAGTCAAATCCGATGGTCAGTTGTGTTGCAGTTGTATGCGATCTAATCCAGCCAGTCCAGCGTATCGTACGAGCGCACACACACACCCAGAACACGCTGTCAGATAACCGGTCGCCAGAATCGGGGCCTTCCACGGTTTGTATTGATAGCAGCCGAAATGTTCGGAGGAGCACAAAAAACGATCCCACGGTTATCGGATACGGGAGAGAAATGCTCAACGCCGATCGGGGTTTTGGTACCTTTTTGGTTTTGGGTTGAGAGAATACATAAAGAAAACATTCAATAAATATTCTATTTATCTCCTTCGCGGACGGCATCCAGCGAGTGGTGTTGCTTTTAAGGTGGTAGGTACACGGTAGCAACTTTCATGGGCAGTTAGCTTTCATTGACTTAGCGTTAACTGTCATTTGACAGCTTGCAATACTTTATGTCAGCCTTTCATAAGCATACACGAATGCGAGATCGCTTTGCAAAAAGGATTGACTATCAAAAACATTATATCAAAGATATAATGAGCTGTTGTTGCTGCTATTAACTGCTTACTCCTGGTTAAAATGCTTTCTAGTGAATTCTAAGCCGGGCTGTATAAGCTAAAGATATCAATGCTATAAAGTTTTTGCTTGTTTACTTCTCACACGAACGCAATACAATAGCATCTTGCTTGGGCGGTTCTTGGTGTGATATGAAAACTATATTGAAGCAAACACAATCAGATCCAATTAGCAAAACTGGACGCTGCAAATATCTATAGCACAACAAATCAAGTGATTTGAATGCCCTTAACAAATACGTCATCAGCTTAAAATGGAGATCTCGAGTCCCAATCAAAAACCTTGCTAGAAAGTGCTCCAACATAATGTTCCAAACACTCGCTTGAGATCACTTTTGGTATCTAAAATGGTCCCTAGCAACACGAGCAAAGCAGGGGGCTCTCGAGTTAATCTGCGAACCCGTTTCTAACTTTCAATTTCCTGCAAGCACCGAAATCTGTAATCCCGATTTGGTTTTCCTTGTTTTTTTTTCTTCACCTGGAACTGATTACTCAGCCCACCAACGAGCCTCGCCTCCGTGTCTGCCGGAGAGCCCTCTAGAAGTGACAATAAACCCACCGCCTGGCCCGGCCCGGCCCGGTGTGCTCTGATTTAATCCCGGCATTCCGGGGGGCGCGTTCTTCGCTCCGATCGGACCCGGGCTGATCAAGATTCAAATGATTTATGGTAAACCGCGCCGCTGCCACTAGCAGCTGCCAGCCATTCCGCTCTCGGTTAGAGGCTAAAGCGACCTCTAACGGGGTCCCTGGAAGGGCAATTTTGATGGTTCCGATCGAACGAACGATCGCTCCAAACGGCTTACAACAACCATTAACGGGTGTTAATCCGGAAAGGAAAGATGGATTACAATTCCCTTCCCCCCTAAAAACAATCTCGTTGCTTGAGAGTCTTCATGGAGCACGAGAGTAATGGCCAATGTTGTGATTCGGGCACAGGTTGTATCGTACGAACACAAACGACTAAATGGTTTGTCAGGAACCACACACACAGATCGTTTAGATGTAGAAATTGAATGTTTTTTTTTGGTGGTACGTTGCTCACATGGAAGGAAAAACTGGGAATGTATATTTTTTCTCTCCATAATTTAGCGACGATGATGTGACGCTTCAATTGTTATTCAAATGCATGCCACATAAGACATCGCACATATGACTTTCATCGCATGATGACCCTTTTTTCTCCATCCGTCATTCGTCGCCACTGCTGGTGCTGGCCTTAGCACCACACACTCCAAGTCAGCGTCAGCATCATCAGCATCATCATCACCTTCGTCATCATCGTCATCTCATCGTCGATTTTAGGTAACTGGCGGCGGCGGCGTCGTCGTCCATAAACCCACCAATGGCACCTTCCATCCAATGTTACTCAACCGATCGCGACCGACGCTCGAAAATTCAAGTTTACGAACTTTCACCTTGTTACTTAAGCGCACGGTAAATCCGTGGCTCCCCAAGTCAGCTGTCTGGTAGTCTGGCTCGGTTTCGTTAAAATAAATGCTGAGCCCGGCGCGTTTCATAATATTTACCCGTCTCTGCTTCTGCTGTTTTGTTCGATTTAATTAAATCATAAAGCATAGCAAGACAACGGCAACGGCACCAAGGTGTGCAAACAGTGGAACGAAGCAAGTGAAGTGTTTGGTTGAATTCACAAATTCAATTCAATCCCAGCGGAAATAACTCCAACTTTTCAAACAAACGTCCAATGGCGGCAGTTCACATTCGCAAGAATGCTGACTGCTCCGCGGCGTGAACCGGCTCAAAAGATGGCTCGCAAGAAGATGATGAATACGGGAGAGAAATGAGATGAGAGATTGAACGGAGAAAAAAACAAAACCAACCAATCATCATCGAAGCGCCCGCAGTATTGGAAACAACTTTCACTCTCAATCGGAGCGCGAACCCTTCCTAAGCACGGCGCGAGAGGTCGCCGCGACGCGAGCTGCGATTTTCTTGTTTTGTTTCAGTGCCATGCCCCCTTCTTATGCTTCCATTTTTTACTGTGCTTGTGATGATCTTCCTTCCCGATAAACGGTGTGAAGATTTATGCTCCGTCATTCCCCGAATCAGTGATCGCAGTGGCCCAGGGGTTCTTTTTTCCTTCCTTCGCGTGCAGAACGCGACTTGGCGAATGAAAACACATCATCGGTTCATCGTCCATAACACTAAAGAAGCTCGCAGCAACCAAAACAAAAAAACACTTACGTTTATCTCTCTCTTGTCAGGACCGGCAGGGGGGGTTGTTAAATGCTCAATAAACTAAACATCGGCGGTGATGGTTTTCGGTGGAGAAATCGAACGTCAATCGTGCTGATGCTATGGTGCTGCTGTTGTGCTCGATCGGCGATAGTAGTGGGCGAAATACTTAGTTGCAGCCAAACAATTTCTTTCTCAACTGCACACATACACACGGTACTGCGGTGCACGCACAAAACACTAACACACGCACACGAACGCGTAGAAGGACACTACTATCTGCAACTGCAACAGCGGATGAGAGCACGTACGGAAAACGGAAAAGCTTCCTGCGAATTTCGGGCAAAAAAAAACACAAAAAATAACGTTCGCGAACCACACACTTCACTCTATGCTCTGGTGGGTTATCTTTTGCTGCAGCTGCTGCTGCTGGTGGAAGCTTTTTTTGGGCAGAAATTTATGTTTGCTCGCTTTAAATAAAAACGCGCGCGCCGCTTTATCGCAATCACATAAACCACCGGGCGAATCTGGGTGAGTGGCGGCCTCGCGGGGCTTCTCGGGGCGACACTAAAAATCAACGACGATGGTGACACTTACACACCGTACCTGCCCGGCCCGTTATTTGCCTTAGCTTCTCGCAGCCGGTAAGTTCGTCGTCTGCTCACCGATCGAGCTCTTTCTTCTCTGCGCAAATGGGCGCGTTTTGGATAACTACTTTTTTTGTTTCCTGTTATCGCTGCATTTGGTACGTACGTGGTACCAAAGAACGAGCAGAAGACGATCACGGCTCTCGTTGTCGGGCGGTCGGCACGAGAATGTTTTTTTTTTTTTTTGATCGCCAGGTGGAAGTCTTTTTCGGTCACTTGTCGCACACGTTTGAGTTGTTCACAATCTTCTAACCTTTAACCCCTGCACCGACTGGCATATATGCACACAAACACACACAGACACACACTCCCGCTCTTTCACTTGATGCTGCTGGCCACAAACACCGTAGCCACGCCGCGAATCGCCGGTTCCATTCCGTTTCCGCCAGTCGCGAAGCCGCGCGTTTCGTCGCCGTTCGATGGAGATCGTTTTCAGGAGATAAGGAGCCACAGGAGGATGAAGAAGAAGGAGGACAAGGGGGCAGTCGAGGCTCGCTGTTAAAAATTACATAAATTCACATTAGCCCAACCGTGGCATGTTGATAGACCTGGACCTGCCTCTCAACAGGTCACAGCATGTAGCATATAATTGGAAATTGATTTGAGTGGCCTGCCTGGTGCGCAACGCTTCCTGCACATCCTCTGTAGCGTTTAGCCTGCTACGTTGCTGATCCTTATCTCTACTCTATTTCCAGCCAACTATCGAACCAGATTTATCATCGAAAAGTTTCATGCAACACCATCTTTACGGTAATGCCACGTTTTTTTTTTCGTCTCTCGTCTCGCTCAAGCAGCCGCTATTACGGTGGTTACTTCATTTCAGTAGCGACCAGAGCAGCAAGCAAATGGGCGTCGTGTGCAACAAAGTACCCTCCCCACACCAGGTGGCCACCACTTTTCATTTCATTTGGAATCATTTCAATTTCATTACTACTACCACTACCGCTCGTTTCGACTGCGCTTTTTTCTGCTGCTGCTGCTGCTTCTTCTCCGCGGAAAAGCCCACCCCACAACAACAACACCCATGCCCAGGTACCGGTCGGTTCCAACCCTCCTCCATCGAACCACTCTCTTGGATCCGATCATGAACGGTCGGAGTAGTTACTTGCGCTTTTTTTTTGCGTTGCGCGTCCTCCATACCCAGCACGCTCCACGCCATTGTGCACGTTTTGTGCCGTGCAACACGGCATTCCTACGGTATTCCCGCATGCCCGCATACTTTCCTCCAGCTTCACCACTCTCCATCCCTTTAAAACCCTAGCATCTACGCAGCACAGCACAGGCTCGGCAACAGTTATGTTTGCTTCGCCCTAGCCGGTTTTGCGGCGCTATCTCGGATGCTCTTCTCGGTTTTAGTTTTCCTTGCTGTCTACCATTCGAGCCTCCGCTTGGTCGGTCCGCTGCTTGGTCGAGGAGTGGATTTTTCACTTTCGTTCGTGCTCATCTGCTGCTGCGTGACGCCCAGGCCCAGGTCATTCAGCTTAGTTTTCCATTTCATTTCAATTATTGTTGTCTGCTGGCCAACCGTTAAGCGTTAAGCGGGAGGCAATCGTTGGTGATCGCGAGGCGTTCGATTCTAATCCAAACACTGCACTCAATGGAAGCCCGTTGCTTTTGAATTTTTGGAGGCATTGACTTCCGTCAATTCCAATTACAATAAGGGTGTACTTAAAGGTGTTGGTGGACCACTACAGAAGAGTGGTACTTTGCGGAGCTAGCATAAATGCTCCGCAAACAAAACACCAAAAATAAACCGTCATTTGCTGATTAATCATCATAGTCACAGCAATGGATCAAACTTCAAGTAAACTCTATTTTTGCTGCGATTTCCCCCCACAAAGGCAGTCTTTACGGTACTGTTTTCAGGGAAAACCAATCACACACACACGCACACAGACACTCAGAGTCCGCAGCACTGACACTGCGGCAGTAAAAAGTTGGCAGAAAACCTTCAAATAGCATCCGCACCGCACACAATCCGCCTGCTGCTTAGCTTCGCAACACCTTGATCGAAGGAAAAATCGCCAACAAACACACACAGGCACACAGACACACTCACACGGTGGCACACATTAATTGAAGGTAGTATGTATCGTGGAAACGTGATTCCAGTGGAAAACACACCAAGCGCTCCAAAACAAAACACTCGCAGCACGCCGGACAAGAGGACAAGAGACCCCCAAAAAGGCGGTTCCATCCAAGCATTTTTGCCATTTTGAAGGATAGGCAGCGGTGCGCCCGGTGTTGGTGTTTGCGCGGATCGCGTTCGAGGGCCTGGCCGAGGGTTGGTGGAGGAAAATAGTGCCCCGCCAAACAATCGCACCTCGCCTGGCCTGGCTGAGTGTGTATGCGTGAACAGGAAAAGCGGAAAAAATGCGTGGAAAACAAAGCACCCAAAAGCAACCAGTTGGTTCGAAGGTGTTTTCGCCATTTCTGGCTATTGGATTGTGGGTGTCTTAGAGTTTCCTTGTGCACCAAGAACACAGTGACAAGTCACGGACCCATTCTGCCTTCAAAATATTCTTAATAGATCCCCAAAAAGTGCACAAAAAATTGAGAAAAAAAAACGGCTCTACACACGACTTCCACCAAAGACAATGTTCGTTAGAGCAAAGATAGAGAATGCACACGGAATGCACACTTTGTGCATTCTGCGCACGCTGCTGCTACTGCTACTGTTGCACACTCACGATCGATAAGCAAGAACTCCAGAAGCGTTTGTGTTTTTCTTTTCTTCCGAGAACGAACGGTTCGCGCGAGCCAAACGACACGACGGCTAAACGTAAACTGATCCGCGAAGATCTGCCTGAAAGCTCGAGCTGCCTTTTCGGAGGCTCCTCAACCTGCGCTGTGGTGTGGTGTAGTGTGATGGTGGTGGCCAACGCGCGCCTCGCTAGCGAATGAGTTGAGCTCGGGGTGCCGCGGGTAAGCGGGTGCAAAAGCCCGAGAGCGAGAGAGTACCTGCCTTTCTGTATGTGTCTGTATGTGTGTGTGTGTGAGAGAGAGAGGGAAAGGAACAGCCAAAAGGGTAGCGACGACGACGACGACGACGACTGTGGTGACCTGCAGAGTGACGGATCCTCGGAGAGTGATCTCTGGAGGCTACTAAAGCTCATTTTCTCTCTCTCTCTCAGGTATCGCTCTCACGATCGCTCTCCCTCTCCTATTCTCTCTTTCTCTCTCTCTCTCTCTCCGTTAGCTCAGCGACTACTAAGGCGTGTAGTGTAGAGTAGTGTACCTACTAAGCCCAACAGACACGCACACATACACACACAAAAAGCAATCTAGTGAACCACAATGCACGCTGCACCTTCTCCTTGCGATCGCGAACGCGATCACCACTAGGAAGCGAACTTGAGGCGTCCGTACACTACCACACCGCTAAGTAGTTTGCGTGCCAATTCACTTTTTCACACACACCACACACACACACGCACACTTCGAGAGTAAGTAAGAAAAAGAGAGACGATCACCGATATGGCGGAACTATTGTTTCACATTCGCAAAGCAAACTTGCTGATCCTCTGATAAAAGGGATCGATCAGACTACACAAAAGGGACTTCGAAGGAAGCGCCAGAGATCACTTACACAACAGTAGGACAACGCAAAACGGCAACCAAAAACCGAACAGCGACCACGACGACGGCGACGACGACGACCACGGAACCACACGGGGCACCTGGTGCGTGTCCACTCAGAGACTGCTCGGTGTGCTCGCGGTGGCCAAACAGTGGTGGTTTGCTGGCCTGCTGGCCCCGTCTACCACAGCCCCTTCCGTTTCGGAGTGGACGATTTGCTCGCTCGCAACAAGAGAGCTCCGGACACTCGCAGAGCTTTCGCGTCCCTCTCGTTGTCGTCTGCGTCGTCGTCGTCGTCGTCGTCAGTGTGTCCACCTGTGGTTGTGCGTCTGGCCTGGGCCAGTATGGTCCGGGCCAGACCGGGCCAGACCTGGTTGGTGGTCGATCGAATCGAAGGTAGAAAAAAAATCAACAACCAACAACAACAAAAAACACAGAAACAGTCTCCGAGGTCCACAGGACAACACACAGAGGGTATCTCGAGTGAGAGCGAAAGCATCGAAAGTGAAGGGTAGGGTGAAAGGGGTAAAATCAAATGGGGGTAGACGCAAAAAAAAACCGGAGGGAGAAAAGAGCGTAGTCGTCGTGGTCGATGGTGAGAGAGAAGAAGGAGCGTGATCGACGCAATCCACGGTCCTCTCGGGGGTGGCCGTGCGGAAGAGAGTGAGAGTGCGAAAGCGAGGCGAAAGAGGTGTGCTGGAAGAGAGATAGATAGAGAGAGAGGGTCCGAAACTGCGCTCAAGAAAGGTGAGCTCTTAAGACGGACCAATGCATGGGACAGAGACCATAAGCCCCAGTTGGAGGCACAAGCGAGACGTTCCTTTGGGGGAGACCAACAGCGAAAAAAGAAAAACAAATGAAACAATCCCCCCGCGACACACTGACTAACACTAGTGCATATGCATGCATGCATGCCTGCACTACCCCTTCTTCCAGCAGCTCGATCGCATAAATGTTGGACCAAGGCAGCCAGGCAGCCAGGCAGAGAGGCAAAGAGGGGGGCAAGGAGTGGTCGATTACGACAGCGCGACACACAGCGACGGAACCGCGACCCCCGAACAGAGTGACTTTACGGTCGATTGTTGCTCTCTCTCTTTCTCTCTCTCTCTCTCTCTGATTCGGCTCCTGGCTCCGTGAATTACGGTTCTACAATGTATCCACCTGGAGTCGTTCGAAGAAACTGAGGATCAATCGATTTAGAGCTTGATGAGGACGAAGCAAAATATAGTACTTCAAGAGATCAAAGGTCCCTACATTGTATTTGCTTCAATTAAGTACAAGGAAGCTACTAAATATTGGCTAATGTTTGAATCTTATCCGTTTGTAGTTCAAAACACTTAGACAAATGCAACTTCAATAACAGAAAAGTTGAAGATTAACTTTAGATGTTATTCTACCTCGTATTATTAAAGTAGAAAAAAAAGAAGCGGAATAGTTACCGAAAGACAATAGTGACAATTGCTTTGCCCTTAAACACTCCCAAGAAAGTGAGCCTAAGATAGAGAGAAAGAGAGAGAGAGAAGCCAAGAAAATCACTTTCCATACCCAAGCCAAGAAAGTAAAAGCCCTCTCGAGCGGAACAACGTAACGCAACTGCGGGCTCGATTGGCGGCTAGATGGCCGCCGATAGCCTAGTAGCACATTTCATCCCCACCCCACGGGCCCATTACCGGATGGCGACCCATGCAACGCATATATGTAGACCGAACAGCAACACGACGACGACGACTGCATGAAACTGCAAGTGCTTGTGTCCTGCGCATTGGCGGAGCGATCGGTTTTGCGAGAGCGAAAGGCTTACCGTCCACTACACCAGAGGGCCATAGGGAAGGGTTCGTCGTCTTCCGTCAACTCACCACAAACTCCACTCAACGCTGAGCGAGATACTAAACTCACCACTCGCGCCGAGTGGCCCCGCGGCGGTGGGCCGAGCTCGGTGTGAGAGGCTCCAAAAGTGCTCCCCGCGATCGCCGAGGGGTCCAGCAAAGGTGATGGAAATGTTCGGTTTTTTTCGTTGATTCACTCCATTTGAATAGTAGCATGGTTTATTAAACAGTCTTGATCAAATAACAAATTACAAATATTATTGAATAATTGATAAAGTTTCTGATGAAATAGTGCTGTTGATTTCTACACTGATTTGATTTTCGATTCTCTACCAAAATTAATCGTATGATTAATAAAAAAAATAATAGTAAATTCTTGAAATTTGAAAACAAGTCTCGCGGGCAGAATGCTTTCGCTCAGAAGATTTTAATTATGTCACGTAGCTACTTTCACCAGCATAGAGTACAGCGAAATGATAAATAAAGCTAATAATAATTTGTCACCGAGAATATTGCTCTTGAATCACAATTATTATAGAATTGTATCAAAAAATTATACAGAACTTACTGTTGCGATATGACAACGAGATTCACAAGATGCTTACAAAATGCCATCCTGTCAAAACAAATAAATCAATATTAGTAAATATGTAAATTTACCTAAAGCTTTAAAACATGTTCCTGAGCAGCAAAAATTAGATAGAAATTTTCCGAAAAAAAACATTACCCCGTGAAAAAAGTACTGTGGCCCATCCAGACAAAATCAACAAATTCTGTTCCAAGTCAAATATGAGCGAAATATTCTAAATCCTAAAAAATCATGTTATAACAGAGAGAGTATAACGTATAACTTCACAAAACTGATAAACAATTTTGCACTTATTAAGATTCATATTTGAACTATTTTCAAGCAGAAGTAATTAAACAGAGAATTCCCGATTTAAAAGTTTCTAACAGTAACAAAAAGTTTCAATGATCTGTTGAGATGGGAGAAGATTGATTTGTTAAAACTGGGCAACGATTGCTTCCTATTGACAACGACATGGATTGCTTGAAACAAGCGTAAATTGTTCCTATCGTTTTGGCCTTTCACTTTCAATTAGAGTCGGAACTAGGAGTTGAAATTTGAACGACGAACAATAGGAAGCTATCTGCTACGTTAATAGAGACCAAATGGATCTGATGACAATACTTCGTACGAATGAAACTTTTTGCATAATCCAGAAATACGTAATTTGGAGCGACCTCAAATTCAAGACTAGAGATCCACCAGTGAACGCTGCAATCGAATAAAACGATGATCATTTCTCTATTAAACCATGGCTAGCGAAGGAAATAGAATCATTTCCGATCATTCTAAGCGGCCGCGTTCGTGTAATCCTCGGACCTCTCTCTATATCGACTGCGAATACAAGCATCACAGGATTGACCAAATGTAAAGTGTCGACATAATGTCTTTTTCTCTAGAATTGCAAAAAAGCTTTAAACTAAATCCTTCAACGCTCACTGAAACCACCTTTACTTATCCTCATCCATTAAACAGCCCTTCCTAATGCAAACAGTTAAAATGCGTCAAGCCACAAACTGCGGAAGCAACTTCTTACAAAAGATGAACACGAACGAAACAATCCCGAACGGATTGCTTCCATTTCCTCCCATCAATCTCACCGATAGACTATGTGTTTTTGCAATCCAATCCAGCGCAATAGATCCATCACTCGACTGGTGCAGATAGAGATGTGTATTGTCCCTCAGTGTACACCTTGCACCAAGATAATTGTCCGCATGATGCGCCGAGACGACTCATAAACACCAATTAAATAAGAATCGTTATGGGCGTCTTCGAGTGAAGGTGTACTGTGTGTGTCCGCCATCCAATACCCTTTTCCCATTATCGGATGCAACTTCCTGGTGCACACACGCACACCTTTCCCCCATCGGACAGTCTAG
Organism: Anopheles darlingi; assembly: GCF_943734745.1. Classification (NCBI taxonomy): domain Eukaryota; kingdom Metazoa; phylum Arthropoda; class Insecta; order Diptera; family Culicidae; genus Anopheles; species Anopheles darlingi. The sequence continues at coordinate 21,815,042 of NC_064875.1, forward strand.
TCTGGTCCGATGATATATTTACTTCCATTTACCCTCCACTCCCCCCCCAGTCCGGTGGGGCACGGTGCACTATGGCAATTCACGACGACAAATGGCGCAGAGCATGATGAATGTCCCGACACCGATGCCGGACAATTGCAGCCCATATGGATGGATTGCAAAATGGCGTAAACATGAGCGGGAGTCGGGGTCGGAGGGGAAATTACCACACATTCCATTCACACTTGGCCATTCTTGACCTCCTCTTAAGTCGAGATCGTCGTCGGCCAGCAAGCCCTACAGCACCTAGCAACGATCGTCTTGCTGATCTACCCTTCAGGGTGTTACGCACGACCCCTGCCCCGGAGGGATGATCGCTTGCAAAAGAGAGTGTGAATGAGAGTGTGCTGTGTGTGTGTGTGTGCGCACCCGTACGGGGTGGAGTCATCGTTCAATGCCGAACGATTTATCACCTTCCGCTCCAAACCCACGAGGAGCGCCACCACCACATCGACCGCAGGTCATGACCGTTCGCACGATGATACGCAGCGGGGTCGTTGCGTTGTTCTCGTTGTTGCATGTGCAACGCCTGGGGGGGGGGGGGGGGGCGCGCCAGGTCGTAATTAATCGATGCCGCACCCTGCCACCGCTCGTCTGCCTCCAGTTGGTGGTCCAATGCAAAATAGAGATGTTCTCGTGCCCGCGCACGAGAAACGATCTGACCCATCTTGAACTCTCGCCGCCACCGAGCGATGGCCTCCGGATGGATTTGGCCCGCGCGCCCGACCGAACGTTTAGCGTGTACTTTTGCAATCGATAATGGTTGCTTTTATCGCCCGACCGACCGATCGTCGTTGCTGATCGATTGATTGATGGCGCTATATCGTGCGCGCGCGCATCCTTGCCAGCCAGGTTGGATTGACATTAGACAAGCGAGAGGGACGAACTCCTGGAGGGGAGGGGCTCTTGCTCGTGACATTCTCAAACGGCAATCAAAGTACCTGGACTTCCTGGTGGCGCAGGTTCATCATCGCCGCCGCCACGATGATGGTCAATAGCAGCCCCCGGCTTGGTTGCCTGGAAACAAACTACCAAGTGACCATCGCCGTCGCCGTGGTCGTCCTCAGCGTTGTCAAGGGGCGAACGAAAGGGCAACACGTGGCAAGGGCAGTCAGTTACCGGGACAGGATCAGAGCGCAGTGAACGGGAATTTTGTTGAAAAAGTCATTAAATTCACTCAACCGTTTCGATTCCGCCGGCACCGACGAGAACGAGCATGACCGTTTTGATGAGCATATTCCGTGATTGATCGGTTATGTCTTTGCATTTTACGGGGAAACGGGGTAATTAAAAATTGCTATCTGATCCTATACGATAGGGCTATAATAAAAAAAAATTCTAGGAGTACTTTTCAGCACTAGAATGGCGTATGATGTAATTGCTTCATCCGTGAGACTCATATCTGTTAAATGGTGTAAACAATGTAGTGGTGTATTGGTCAATATTCCGATCAAATGCATCCAAAATCAAGAGCATCGAGTTTGCAACTTGCGAGACCATTAAACAAATAGCTAAAAAACTTCTAAACCTATTACAGCAATTGCTAGTTGCTACTTTGCAACTCTGAACGGTTGCCTTTTTCAACGGCCAGCTCCAACAAAATCAATTATTGTGCTACTAGTACCAAGGACCAAGGGAAAAGGGCACCAAAAACGGAAAAGATAGAACCGAAAGTTGGCAAAGCAAGTAAAAATCTCAAGACCATTTATGGGAGAAAGGACTTAACTACTGGACAATACTGGACAAAGCATTTGCTGTCTCTCGCGAAGAAATTAGATCTTGTCATCGTGCTCTCTGATTAGAAACGTTTCTCCTGTTGTTCCAACATTGTATGACCGGCCGCATAGGTTTATATCACGCCTGAAGACCAAGAAACCATAACATTGAAGGTCCCAGATAACATAAAGCTAAAATTTTCTGTGAAGCAATCCACATACTATGTTTGAAACAGTTGTTTAATAGAACCATTGCTGAATTTTGAAAAATTACATTTTATTATGCAAACAAGGCAAACTTAAAACAAATCCTGAAAATGTTGTATTTCTACAAGGAGCATCCTCTGTCCCCTCTAAACGGATCAAAACTTCTTTGATGGACATGAAAATGAAATTTTTGAAACCTTCTTTCAAGGAGAATCCACAGACACTCAGAATGCATCGAATGTTTCTTTTTTCAACCTATAGATTTTGATGTCGGATGTTGCTATATTACAAAGAAATACTCTCGCTTTCCTAATCTCGTTTTGGATGTAATTAAAGTAAACTATATCATGTTGATTGCTGCTTAAAATAGCATCGTTCTATATAGTAAGTAGTTCTATATAGTAAAATAAAAAAAATCGCTCAACATTAAACTTCAATATGAGGAGTTGGGATGCTTTGTTTTTGCCACACCCTTTAAAATACCATTCCGTGTAAAGCTCTCCAGACTAGAAAGCTGTTTAAATTGAAACGGAAGCCTCTGACCTTTCCGACACCTCGACTCGAAACTCTCCCTTTCATCAGCAAACTGATCCAAACGGCGCACCGGCGATCGATTGAATTTGCTCCCGCAACCTTTCCTATTTCGAAACCGAAACCCCGCATTTCGCCTTTTTTGGTTTATTGCATTCACAGCCCAAAGTCCGGGTCGCCGAAATGTTATGATGCGGGATGATAAATCTTCCCGCCAACAAACCACATACACAAACACATTGGGACACGAAATGCGAACACACAAATTAGCTTTTCATCCTCAACGCGACCGTTTAGGGCGCCAACTGATCGATGGGGTCACCGGGACCACAAATCTCGCGCATCATTCATGAATCACTCGCCGCGCAAATCCCACCGCACTCTGTTCGGGATTTATGTTTCGTTTTCTTTTAGGGGAGGTTGGGAGAAAATTGATCGCCATTCGCTCCACTCGCATACACGTACACCCTCCACGGATGACACAGTAACCTTTGGCATGCCCCGGATTGTAAGGGAGGCATCACGCCCGAGAGTCCGAGAGCCTCAAAACAGGGGAACGAATCGTCCTTCCTGTCAACCAGCTGGCTGGCTGGCTATCTACTACTCGGGCGAGCATTGCATCACGTCACTTCATGCCGTGCGCACCACAAAATGGCGTGTAAAGCCATCATTTCGCCAGAAGCGACGAAGGAATTAAGCAAATCCTTTGAACAGACGCCGCTAGCGAGACAGAAACATCGTGGCATCGTGGCAGATAATTGCTGTTGTATTTTTTGGGCGCAGGAGTCCAAGTAGGGTGACCTTTCCGGTGCTGATCCCACTCCTTCAGTCGATGGGCACTCACACGCACACACATCGTGCTCGATCAATCGAGACGCAAGAAGTCAAACAAGCGCTCGAAGATGTTCTCGTGATCGCGTCTCACAAACTGATCGTGTGTGCTGCTGCTGCTGCTGCTACGAATTAGTTCATTAGGGCTCAGGTTTCGACCGGCAAGCAAGATGATGATGATGATCTCCACTCCACCTCCTCCTCCTCCTCCTCGTCCGGGGAACCTGTCGCCACAGAATGCGCGCGGATCAATTTGCACATCAAATTAAGCAAATGTTTGTTTTAGAAACCTGCTGCTATCTGCCCGGCTCACCGGTGCGGTCTGCCTGTCTGTCTGTCTGTCTGTCTGTCAGCCCCACCGGATCGGTCTCTCTCTCTCTCTGGTCAGCTCACTTTGCAATTTAAATGGCTTCAAACCAAGAACCCATTCCCCCGGGTCTTGTGCGTTGTTCTGCCATTTCAATCATTACCGAACAGCATCGACGACCGGCGAAGGAAAATGAATATTGCCGGACACCCCGGGATGCTTCTCCGGGTCCTGCGTCATCCGGTTGGTCCGGGTTTTTGGCTGCGATCATCAGGAGACTGAGTGCCGCGATCCGCTACCCTTACAGCTCCTACTTTGATTGATCTCTTCATTTACTCCACTGCACACAGTGTGCTCTCCGATTTCCACATAAATCTCATGCTCGTTAATTGGGTCACGGCATGGCACGGCACACGGGGTGGCCGGTCCGGGTCCGGTGTCATCCTTTATGGCGAGGCAACCCCACCGAAAAGCGAAACAGACAAAGATGGACCTCTTCCCGGTGCCGGTTTCATGAATGAAAGCACCACCGATCGCCGGCAAGTAGTTAACACCGGCCGCGACATCGTCACACAGTCTGGGCCAGTGACAAACACACACACACACACACACACACACAGAGCGAGAGCGCCGCCGGCAGCCGGCGACGTGGCAACCGGTCACGGACATCGTCGTGGTCCCGAAAAAAGGGGGAAAAACAAACGAGCAGGCATCCGTCAGAAGTGGTGACCAACGGGCTACCAGAACCAGCACCATCATCATCATCATCATCATCATTATCATCAACAGCAGCAGCAGCAGCAACAGCGCCTCCTTTTCGAGAATCGCGAAATTTCCTCCGCATCAACCGTGGACAGTCGGTGATGCCGCTAGACTTGCTGGCTTGGCGCGCGAGATTTATAGCCCCAGACACACACACACACACACACACACATGTGACACGATCCCTGGCAAGACCGACATCAGGTTCCGTAACGGATCGGTGAAGCAAAAACATGTTAATTTTAAGAGTTCTTTGCAAATGGAGATTTATGGAGATGCGTCCGAGATGTACAAACAACGGCTCTACGCTTCTACCAAACCAGGTCCTCCGTTGGGCCCCCGGTTGCCACCATACGCGCGCGTGTGTGTGTGTGTGTGTGTGTGTGTGTGTGTGTGTGCGTGTGTGTGGATATATTGCGCCGTTTGGTGATGTGCGCAATGCGTCTCGCCTTTGCTATCCATCATCGTAATGAACGATACGTCCCGATCCCGGATCATAAATCACTCCCAACCCCCTACACCATGTGCAACAAGCGTGTGTGTGTGCGCTCTTCGACGCAAAAGAAGCGAATTCGGTTGGCCACAGAATCCACTGACCAAGAGTGTGCGCGCGCGAACAAAAGAAGAGCGGCACCGCCATATACGTCTGCACAGAGGTGGACGCCACCGGAACTGGAGAGGAGAGGAGGGGGGAGACGGGGTCTCTTACACCACACCGCGACCACGTGCTGCATCCATCATTCGTCCGGCGACCGCCGAACCAACCGTAGAGTGACTACTGAGAGATATTTCATTCAATCAAAAGACTTCAATGCTTCGCCTCCGGTGGCGGCTGCATATAAGGTACAATAATAGCGCCCAGGTACCAGGAGCAAAGCGACGAACCTGTCTCGTTATTTTCACTGATACGATACGCTCACCGCAGGCCACGGGGGGGCATCACCACGATGATAGTATGATATGGCGCGCGCGCGCTCGCACTCGCTAATTGGCGGCAGCTTCCTCCTGTCCCATCCAGAAGAAGCCATCCACCACATCTACAATCAATTCAATCAGCACATACTGCTGCTCCTGTCACGATGGTTTCACGGGACCGTGGAAGTAGAATGGACGCTGCTTGTGGCGCGCGCGCCTGCCAGTCTGACTCTTCCCGAAACGCCGCTACCAACGCGCGGTTAGCGACTGCGATTAGCAATGATTATCGTAAAGCGCTCATAAGTTGAATGATGACTTATGCGCAAGCTTACGTGTCATCCGGCCCAAGGTTGCCCAAAATCGATCGCGAACTCGTATTTTCCTGTTCCAACTGGCTGTCTCTTGGTCAGCAAGGGACGCGGACGCGAAGAAAACGCGCTTTGCAGCATATGAAGCAATGCTGAGCGGTTTGTGCTGCGATGACTTAGTAAGGAATGCAGAACGCCGGCGACACTTGAACGCTGGCTGACTTTTGACGATCACAAAAAATATAGGGCCCTATTCCGAGAGTCTGTCTTGCAAACGAGACTGCTGTACTACTGCTGAAAAAATTTAGCAGTCTTGTTTAGCTCTTGTGAATGAATTTGTAATTTTTTACAGCCGGATTTCAAAACAAATACTAATACTAACAAATTATTCACCAACACCACCAAAACCCAACATCTTTCGGTCCAATGGCAACGAGACTTTCAGTCTCGTTTTCAAGACTCAGAGTCTGGTAGGTTTTGGCAACAGACTCTGAGTCTTGAAAACGAGACTGAAAATGGTATATTTTTTCGTTTTGGTCGTAGTTGCCATTGGCGCGAAAGATGTTTGGTTTTGGTGGTGTTGGTGATTAATTTAATAGTATTAGTATTTGTTTTGAAATATGGCTGTAAAACATCACAAGTTCATTCATAAGAGCTCAACAAGACTGCTAAGTTTTTTCAGCAGTAGTACAGCAGTCTCGTTTGCAAGACAGACTCTCGGAATAGGGCCCATAAGCGCGAAGAGAGAGAGAATACTTCTCTTAACATACTTCTTGTGGACTCATATTTTGCAAACAAACAACAAAAACACATTCATCGCGTGACTCGTGATTCACGGGAATCCCAGCAATAAAACTGACGTCTTGGGGGTGCCATTTGTCACCATCTTTCATCCGCATTCGATTTCTAGGAATGGTTCCTTACCTCTCATCCCTTCGTTCGAAGAACATCACACAGACCGTGGCATTCTGCAGTTGTTTTGCTGTTGCTGCTGCTGCTGCTGCTGCTGCTGCCTGTACTACAACTGTGGCCAATGTTTACAACCATCTTCCAGGAAAGTGCTCCCCAATAAAAGCGTCGTCACAGCGGCAGCGGTCACAACAATTTCCGTTCGAGCGCAATCTGGGAAAGATTCCCGCAAATTCCGAGACTCACACGCAGCTCACATAAAAACAAAAACAGATGGAACGAGCAAACATTCAAATGTGCGTCACGTCAACTCAGTTGGCGGTGGTTGTAGAGTGTAAGCAATGCGGTGGAGAGTTCTCTGTTGGAGGACGGCGGCCACCACCAAGTCGACGGCCAAGATCAAACATCAAACATCAACCCTTCCCCGGAGCACGGCACGGCATATCCTTTAGAAGTGCGCCCGTCAAGTGCGTCATCGGCTCATTGATCATTGATTCAAGTTCAATTACACGCTCACACACACACACGCACACACAGCACCTTGTGTGGGACATCAAAACAACAGATCAGGCGGCGTAATGCGACGTAGTGCCGCCTGACCTATCTCCGCCCGCCGAGAAGCCTTTGACCCGTTGAGAACCGGCGAGGAGTCATCGGTTTTCGGTCGATGGACACCGCACACACGCGCACACATGCCGATGATCATCAATCGATCGATTGATCGCGCAGTGGATTGTTGACAAATGTGGGTAATCAATACAATGGCGGGCGGACCTAGTGTTCGCGTCCAACACGTGCCCCGTCGCGCCGACTTGAGGGTCGTCCAGTGCCGTCCAGCGGACTGATGGTCCGGTCTGGGCGGCTAAATCCGTTTTCTATCTTGTTAGATAATTACGCAGGAAACAGGGTGAAGAACCATCAGCAGGAGTAGAAGCAATACAACAGAGGAGAGTAGTAGTACCTCTCTTCACGCGATCGAAGGGCGTCAAGTAATTCGCATCACCGGAAGGCGAAAGCGGAAATGTCGGCGAAATGGTTGGCCTCCCCGTGCGTCAAATCATCGAACCGATGCCACATCGAGTGGGAAGATGGCACCACGGCAGCCCGAGTAAAGTGTCAACTTTAAAGGTTTCGCTTTTTTTTCCCCGCGCGCGGATACACGATAATTGTTTGTCAATGTCTAGGGCGGTACTTCTCTCTCGCTGTCGCCATGGCCGAGTAGTAGTAGGCGACTAATGCAATGAGTGATGACCAGCTGTCGGAAGCGGTTAAGCGCGTGATCAGCTTGGTGTGCGATTAGAACCGAGGCGTAAAACCTTGTCAACTGACAGTTAAGAATCGAGATGCTTGATGAATGGATGAAAGAAATTGAATATGAGATTAGGAGATTTTGTTGACAATGACGATATGATGCTCCACATAGATATAGCAATGATTCAATGATACTCCTCGCTCATCTTACTCTCTTTCTGTTGCGACAATCAGCGTTAAGAACGAATCATTTCTTGTGCCTTGTAGTCATTCAATTCCTCTCCGGTCCATTCACTGGCACCTCAAGGTTCTAATAACCTCAATAATCAGGCCCGCCTTGTTTGCCTAACAATTGAATATTGTCGAGATGAGAAAACGTTATCTCACCAGAAGACCCGGTGAGAAAACCTGGGGCTCCGTTCGACATTGGCTAAAATATGGCTTTCATCAGCACCCATCAAATCCAGTCTTCTCGTTCGTTCACGTCACACGTTCGTGGTCTCCTCTTCCAAGATGGACGACCCAGAAAACCGACCAGAGACCGAGTAATCCATCATCTCGTCAAGCCGCGGGGCAAGTTGCTTTTTGTGGGCTCCGTGGCTTCATTCATTCTGTGGTCGGCGGGCGGCATATCGTCTCCAAACCAATTCGAAATTGCAATAAACTAAAAACCGCAACATCATTGCGTTCGCAACATTTGCTCGCCGCATAATTGACCCCATAAAGCGTGCCAACCAGGGATGGAGCACGAGAGGGGTCGAAGGTGATGCTAGCCAAAATGAAGGCCACATTGAAGGTTGACCTGCGGAAGGTGCGCGTTGAGTTATAAGCACGCACCGCCCAACCGAAGAACCGGGCGTCCCCGTCGGACGATCGAAGCGAATCCAACTGTCAAGTACGCCGTGGGCTGAACGCTCAGTACTCAACATGGCGAGTATGACAATGGGCACGATAATGATGATACTAGTCTTTGGCTCGCCAAGCGCACTGATTTGCAGAAGTCTCTCATTTTGGTGTCGAACCGACCAAAAGGAACCATTCACAATGAATCTATCGAGACGCGCCGAGAGAATACGTTTGGTCAGGCCTTCCTCTGCACTAAAACAGTATTGCTGCTGCTGCTGGTTGCGACTTGCTTCAAAACAGGCACAAAACAGCGCGCGGGCTGCTCGACATTGGGAATCCAGATCGAATTTCTACCGCCGCGTATCGGTGGCATATGAATACCAATCACTCGAGACTCGAGACTCGGACTTACGTACGGTGGTGCCACCGAAATGCTAAGGCCATTCCAACTGACTGGCCTGCCCGCTGGCCGGCCGGCAAGCAGGCCCATTATCGTTAATCGTGGGGCGTCGCTCGTCGAGTGTGTCCTCTGTTCCGTGGTTTTTTTTTTTTGTCAATGAACGTTAGTCCGTTAGTCCGCGGTAAGCCGTAATCGGGAAATTCTGAACTTTATCTTCCTTCATTAGAACGCCGCGAACGATGGTGTTGGCAGCGACCGGAGAGGATTTTGCGGAAGCAAACCAACGAACGAACGAACGAACGATCATCGTGAAACCGAGCGCCAGAGCGGAATCCGCTGATCCGCTTTTGTTTTATGGTTTCGATGCCGAAATTGTATTTTGCCAAATTGGACTCGATTAAAAAATATTAAATTTCATAACATGAAATGGAGAGCTAATTATGTGACTTATTTTATGGGTCCCGGAATTGCAAATCTCCCCCCTCCGAGTCATCATTAGAACGAGAACGGGACGAGATGTTTTACGATCCGCGGTTTTCGCTCTGGTTTGTTTTTTTTTCTATAAAAATCTGACGAAATGATGATCGCAATCATCATCCAGGAAGCGCCGCGCAGGACATGCGACAAAAGTTCAACCGAGTTCAAGCCCTCCCCTCAGGTTTGGCCCCAAAATCGGCAGGGTCAACGACATGACATTTCAGTGGCGAAGACGACGACAACAACAAAAAACCAACGCACACGCAGGTCATGCGAGCGCCAGCGCCATTGAGAAGTACGTGACCCTTTGCGTGATTGCCGGGACCTTAAGAAGTGCGTGGAAAGGTGTCATCCCCGCGTGGTGGTTCCGCGGTTCCGAATCCCCCCCCTCCCCCTTCCAAAACTCGCGCTTCAAAAGCTCCGCCCGGGGGCCGCCTTCGTAAATCAATTCAAAACCAACGAACCACGGAACGAGCCGCGGAGAAAGCCCCTCTCGCTTCATCTACCATTTTCTTCTTGCTTTCGTGCGACGTTTTGGGAACAGCATCTTCAGATGCTGACCGCCTGTGCTTGATTGTCTGCGTCTGGTCCCCCTTATCGTATTGCCACCATCGACAGCATAAATGGTTCAACATTCGCAAAACATAACGCCTCCACGATGCGTGTGGGGATCGTGTGCTCGAGGAACCCCCTTTACGCCAGATGCCACACCGATAGGATTGCGGTGGAGGTGAGGAAGGAAGAAAGGAAAGAAGGTCGGGGACTCATAAATTACTCATGACCACACGGCGCACACACACAGGGCGAATGGGACGAAACAGGGACGTAGAACAAAGAACCCAAAGGGAGATAAGGAAGAAACCGGGGACAGGGACACACCCGGGACCTTCTTTGGCGGTTGATGTAGCAGAGTCGAAAAATCCCAAGAACCACTGCGGCTCCCTGCCCTCACCTTCCAATGGGTGGCATCTCGCAGATTTATGAATCAAAGTCACGTAACACCGAAAGGCGAAGCGATGCGACGTGTGTTTCAGGGTTTTATTTTTTTTTTTGTTTTCGGAGTTGCGGTACGTTCCAGGTTCCCGGTCCATCCCGGTGGCCCCGTGTGTCCTGGAGGTCGTTCACGCGCACTCTGAGATCCCGAGAAAATGGAAATGATGCAATGTGGTTGGTGTCCAGGGGATCGGGAGCATTGGCCTGATTTTTGTGTTTTCAATGTTTTGCTCCATTAATTTGAAATTCAAAGAAACGGCTGCCAGCAATACCGACAAGGAGCCGAGTGATTGTTTGGTGGGGGGGGGGGGGGCTAGGAGGAGTGCAATTAAGTTCTTGTGCGTAACAACAACAACAAAAAGGCGCCACCCGGCGACGGCTGCTTAAAGGCCAAATGATGGTTGTTTAACGCTCGCAATACAATAATCAATCATCGTATCAACACAATGAGCTCGTTTTTGTTAATGATGTGAAGATGTCGATGTTTGGAAGATGCTTTTCGTTTACAGAAAAGTTGTTCAAGTCCATCGTTAGCAGCATACGGCGTGTTATAACGAAACGTATCAACGAGAATCGGATTAAACTTTTTCAAAAAGTAGGTAGAAATATTGAGCAAGTGGTGCACTAAGCAGGGACCAAATCATTGCAGTGGTTTGCAGTATGTGTTATTCAATGCAAATGCAAACTCAAAATCTACTTGATTTGCCAAAGTGTTTCCGAACATGTTACTTATGAACTTGAGCATTGTAGTAATTTCGTTTCAATGCAGCCTGTTTTGTAAAATTTGCAGAGAAAGTAATTTGATTTCAAAACTATTTATGCCATTCAATGAACATACAATTCACAGTGTTATGGTGTGAACATTTTTTGTTTGAATGCTTTTGTCTTGCCTATCATTCACTTTGGACTTATTGGTGACATGTCAGCATGCAAAATATAACTAAATACTAGAAGATGGTTTATCTTTCCAATTAAATGTCGTTGTTAAGATATTTGTCTGGATCAGAGCAAAAACTACGAAAAGGCATATTGCACGGATTCTGTGCGAAAAGGGACTTCAAGTATACTAAGGCATACAACCTTAACTTCTCACATAAATCCCATTCTCACATAAATCTTCTACATCCCATTACCGATATTGTATACTAGAAATCTTCTTTTTCCATCATGTTATACAGTTGATTTTTTATCAGAATTATTGATTTCATTCCTAATAACTGAAAACTGTTTAAATGATTTTTCCTTACTTCATGGAAGTATTTCGAATAATTTTATATCAGATAAAATCTAAAGAGTTAGTTTAGTGGTTCGTACTTAAGTAGCCCAATCTAAGCTGTCAATTGACATCACTTAAGTCAGCAATTCATTTGATGCTATCGACAAAACGAACGATATTGCCACACGTCAACATTTCATGAAATGATCATTAGATTGAGCGTTCAGGACGCCATCTGCATACTACGGTGAGATCAGCCATGACACCACCCCTTATTTTTTACCAAATCTTGGTAGGTAGCTGGACTTTGAAGGAGCGCAAAATTGACTCAACCAATGATTTAGTCAAATGCTTTAGACAAACCAGTTTTTTTATCACCTTTTAAAGGTGGTTATTAAAAAAAATTGAAGAACTAATTTGCTCAGCTAGCTTAAATTCAATTAACTTTTTTGCTCAGCCGCTGCTGCTGCTGCTGCTGCTACCCGAGCCCGAGTGAATCATTCTTGGCGCTCCTGGCCGCTGATCTGATCGCTTTCATCTCGCTTTCATCGCCCAAATCGGATCGATTTCCAAGGGTAAATAATTTATGGAACGATTTACCCCCAAACCAAAAACATCCGGCCCGGCCCGGCCCGGGCCAAACCAGCAGCATACATTATCATAAATTGAGCTGCATTATTATTTAAATTAAAATGTTCCGCAACTCCGCATCATCAGCATCAGCAGTGGGTCATCATCGACAAGGTTGCGTCTCGGTCTGCGGTGTCATGAGTGAGTCATCCATCGATGCCTGTCCTGCGAAGTAGACGAGTATCCCGTGGGATACAGGCAACCATTTGGCGGCTCAAGCAAAGGTCCCAACAGGCCTGAAGCCTGCGAATTATCACTCCCTACCTCTGTGAGGGCCTGTCACGAAAGATCCTTGGTAACTGTCGACGGCCATGACCGAATCCTGTCATCCGCGGTGAGCACTCGCCATGAACTCCCTCCTCTCTACCTCTCTCTCTCTCATTTTCTCTCTCGCACCTCTTTCCCTTTTTGCGCCATCGATCGCGCCACAAAACTCGATCGTTAAAGGGCATCCGATCGCGGGGAAGATAAATCGATTAACGATCGGGCTCCAGGCCAGAGTGCACCCGCGAGGTTGGCCTCGAGACGACGACGACCCTCGCCGCCTCCGAACAGAGAACTCTTCCGGCATTCCGGACATCCCCGGCATCCGAGGGCTCCGATTGCAACCGCATGCACCGCCCCGAACCACCGGGGATCGTGATCGATGCAAATTGCGCTGTGTTTTGTCAAATCAATTGATGGCCATCGGCGACGAACGCATCGTCTGAAGCCGCCGGGACCCTCCCGGGGTCATCATCGATTGGATTCAATAAAGTCATCATCAGCACGGACGCAGGAAGTCCAACGAGCGCAACGAGGTCTAGGGCCAGGAAGGTCACAATGACACGAGCGCGCGCCCCCCTGCAGGACGGTTCAGCAAACCAGCATAATGATCATGATGATCGTCGATCGTGTGATGACACAATCGCAATGGTATCGCCTCGACGACGGCACACCACGAAAGAAGGGCCACTTCAGCTTCCGTGGACTCCGGAGCAACAGTTGAAGCAACCACAAAAAGAAGCAAAAGAAGAAGCAGCCAATCCACGGTATTCGGTTACCAAAAACGAGGGCCGCGAAACGATTTGACCGGAACGAGCCGGTGATGTCTGCTGCGTCTCTCTCTCTCCATCTCGTGGTGATGGTGGTGTTGATGGTGACTCATCGGCAGCGGTCAGGAGCGGCCAATCACACCGCGATCTAATTCGCACTGTCCGGAATCGGGGATTTTATGGTTCGAAAGCGCTGCTCATCAGCTGGCAAACGGCGGGACAGAAAACACATTACCGGCGATGGTTGGCGGCTTTCGATCGAGCCCCCCAAACCGATGAACCCTGGTTCCTGCGTCCCCATTGCGCAAGGAGGGGCTCGTTCTGGAACATTCGACCATTCGACGGGAAAGAGAATGCTCTGCCAATGCTCTGGCAGTCCTCCGGAGACACCGACACCCGGGCAGACGGATGATGATTCATCCTCGAGGGGGGGGGCGAATCCCCGGTCACACTCCCAACAAAACATATCGCGCGCCCAACGAACTCGGCGACGACGAGTGGTGATTGTTTGTGGCGATGAATTCTGATGCTGATACTGTTGCTGCTGCCGGTGATGATGATGATGATGATGGTTGTGTTTGGTAAGCGCGTGAGCGTGGCTAGCTCGGGCGCGATGATCATTTCGGAGACGAATTTATGAACCATCGAGGGATCATTAAAATACACCTCGCCTCGTTTCGACGCGACACGAGCCCATCTAAGACACACTTCTTGGATGCGCTGTCGTGGTCTGCTCGGGACCATAAGAACCACTAACGCGCACACACGCGCACACTTGTCGGAAGTCAGAGCTTAAGGAACAGTTGGTGATGGCGATCAGCAGCGATTGGCTTGGAGCATTAGTCACTCACATAGGTAGCATAGAGAGCGCGAGGCACCGAGCATGACTCCGTTCGGACAGGCAGCCAAGCCAATGGGGGTGTTGCTGGCGGTGGTCCGTAAATCTTGTTAAATTTTCAATTAACCAACCGTGTGGGGAAAACCGACACCTTGCGATAATTTTAACGAAATCATGTGCGAAATCGGATCGCTTTGCGGAATCAATCGCGGAATCCGTTCATGCCAAGTTTTTTTTAACACAATATTGCATTGAAATTTATCTGTTTTGCTACCTGCTGACTTCCTGATTCCTGTTAGGGTTCTTCTGAATTGGGCCATGACATTAGCAGCGGCCGCAGAGAATGTCACTTGCTGTCACAGCGTGAGACGCCAGAACCGACGATCTAAGCAGACCAAGCCAGCAGCACACTTTCACTAGTCTCTGGGCGGTTTGGTTTTCGTTATTAATTCGCTTCTAGAGGGAGTGGCCCTCTAACAGTTATCCTTTCTCCACCTACACCAACAGTAACCCCCCCCCCCCCCCTCCCGAATGGAAAGGTCATCAAAGTGTATCAAATTGTGCTTTTAGCAAATGCTTTTAGCAGCATAGAGCTACACCACAAGCAAACCACAACGATAGAGAGAGAGAGAGAGACGCAAGAGTGTACGCGATCGATCCAATCAGCCAGGCCGACCGCTTAGTGTCTTAACTTCCGCATAGCACAGTGCCAGACAAACCGGACCTTGCTGTGCCCTGGGGGGAGAGGGTGGTAGTCTGGCGAGTGCCTTTGACAGGAAAAGTCGACTTCCATCCCGAGACCGGCGCACCATTTTCGTGACAAAAGGAAATTTGTCGGGATTGTCTGGAGCGGGCGTTGGTGCAGAAAAGGGTGTCTTTGTGTGCTGCACCTTACACAAGCATACTAGAGCACAAATCAGCACCCCCTTCCCCCCTCCCCGTTAACAGGCTAACGGATAGATTGGACAGCCCCAGACGGTGGGGTCACTTTCATTTCGATCAAGGAGTGCGGTAGTGACCTCGAGCAACTCGAGCTTTTTATCCTCGAGCCAGCAGCAACAGCATAATCATAATGATTAGCGTTGTCATGCAAAAAAAAGTATAACCATTTCTGCACTCCCTCTCCCTTTCTCTATCTCTCTCTCTCTTTCTCTCTGTCTCTCTGTCTCGCTCTCTGCCTTTCAGCGATCGCATTCAAGCGCTAATAAGACGTTCTTGATGATTTGGGACCTTGATCGGATTTGACAGCTCTCGTCCTCGCGGATCTCGGGCCTCTATTCTCTCTCTCTCTCTGTCGGCTTCCGTCACTTCCGCACTCCAACGCGGCCCAATGTGCCTAAAGTAGCGAGCTCGAGTGTGCCGTGCAAATTGATATTAAATTGCATTTTGCACCCTCCCTTCCTCACGGCTGTTCCAGATCGTTAAAGATCGTAAGCTCTGCTGCAGCTGCAGCATTACATCACGGCCTGACGATCCACACACACACACACACACACACACACCCGCGCGCGCGCACACGCCACTCATTTCACTTTCCTCGCACAAATCTCTTTCCCGTGGCGCTCGCGCGGCCCCCGCAAATTCATCGCGATGCATCGCGACCATGCTGCTAAGCTCGATCGCGATCGAGCACCGCACGGAAGCATAAGGAACACACCCGGAGAAGCACATACACACATACACTCACCGGGGCGACAACAAAACCGACCGCGCATACCAGAACCGCGCTCTGCTCCATAAAATCCCTTTCTAGTGCCGCGCGGCGGATCTCGTTTCCTCGAGCGCAGGTCTCGAGCTCTAGTTAGTGCCTACTCCTTCGCAGAAAGGCGCGCCTAAACGAGCGGTTCCCCAACCCACACACCCCGGTGCCAAGGAATCTAATCTAATGAAGCGAACGATCAATTGGCCCAGCGGCGATGATCAAGTCGCTCAAGAGTTTGGACTCACGGAAGCCCTCGTAGTCCTCGGCGGGCGCGATCACGCTCGATCGAGCTCCGGAACGGAATCGGAAATTGGAAAACACCAAAAGCCCAAAATCTAATTTCCCCAACCCCGGGCACCCTCTCGATGGCCACTCGCTAGACCTTTTTGTTTTAAATTAATCGAAAGGGGATGTCACCTTTCGACTCGAGCGAACTCGAGCATCTCGTGGCGATCTCTCGACGGTTGACCTCGATCAGATCCTTGGAGGAGGGAACTAGACCTTACTTTCAACAACAGCGCGTCTCTCGACACCTTCACTCGAACATCAAAGCTAGGCCAGCGCCAAAGTCAAGGCATTTTCCTTGGCGCGTTGAATAACTTTCGCGCGAACCTTTCTAGCGATCGGTACCGATCAGCGGAGCAGCATCATCTCGTGGAAAAGTGGAGCGAACGAGCTCGCGGACCGCCATTTGTCGTGTGCAGCCCACACGAAAGGCAAGGGCCTCGAAAACCAGGAAATGCACCAGTAGCAGCAGCACCAGCACCACTTTCCATCCGGCGGCATGCGGGTGTCGAATGATCACCTATAAATTAGCTCGATCACAACAAGCCAGCGAGGGCCAGGGACCAGACGCTAAGCACCAGGAGCACCAGCTTTGACTCGATTACTTAATCCTCGTTCCGGATGAAGTGAGGCTGGTAAGGAATAGAAATTATGGGAATTAGACACATTCGTTGGGGGGGGGTGGAGGAGAGGGGAAAAGGGATTACATACAATGTTCTTCTATGTTCCCTCACACCAACACACTCGGAGTGCGCGTGAGTCTAGTGAGCAAGCTGTCTTCTGCGCGCGTGCCAACGATTCCCATTACTAATCATCAAGTCACGCTCCCTCTCGAGGGGAGGGCGCTTATCTCGGCGACCCGGCGCGCAGCGTTTCGGATTGACGGAGACACATTTTCATTTCCCCCTTTTCCCTGCAGTTCCCTGCTTTGCCACACATCATGGATATTAACAAATTCCGCTCCGAGGGAACCCGCACCGTTCCCGTCTAGTCGTCGTAGCCTTGTCAACGTAACGATGGCCAACCCCCTGCGGTCAGCTTTAATTGCATGAAACTGGTGATTCCTTAGAGGGTACGTATACAGACGCCGGTGGGGAGTCATCGAGAAATATGTCAAATTCCTTTCGCGCGATCGGGGGTGGTCGGTGGTCGAGCACGACGACAACCATGGTCAGACTGGAAGGAGGAAAGGAGGAAGGGGGGGTAATGCTTTTGGTGACAATCACGACAGGCTGGCATAACGAGCAGTCGGATTAGTGGCGCCGGCCTATCGACGGTGAAAGAGATTTCACTTAAGCGCCGATCAATCGCGGCGATCGGGTGTGAAAATAATCGCATTTTTGGTCGCATTTGTCTCAAATCCTGTTGACACTCTAGTAGTGGTCGAGAGGGTCGGGAGAATCGTAAACCGCGAGTCGCCGTGCTCGACATGATGTAATGGAGCGCGGCCACAGCGGGGAATGGAGATTTGATAGTAACAGTAAACGGCGAATGGCGGCTTATAACTCGTGTCCGTCGTCGTCGCAGCTGCTGCTGATCAGATCGACGCGCGGATTGGCAAAACGGTGCTAAGCTCTTTAGCAGCAGCATTTTACGGATGTCGCTTTTGCGCCCATAAACGCGAGTCCCAGCATGCATGAGACATCTGGGTGCTGGGTTGATGTGTTGAAAGTCGGTAAAAATTGTAATAATGTCTCAGCACAACATTTCGCAGGTTGGTTACAGTTTGTGTCGTTTCGAATGCAATTAACCCGCTACAGTGACGGGCAAATCAATATGACAACTTTAGATTTTCGTTGTAATGCACCTACTAAAAATGCGGTAAGGCAATGGTGCAAGTGTCTTCTTGTGGCCAATGTGACGTCACAAAATCAAATTTGATCAGTGCAGAACCATTCGCGAGGAATATGGCTTTATCGCAAGGCATATTCAAATTATATCGAACGTTGCGATAAATCCCTTTTAATTTTCCAATTATTTCGCTGTATAATTCCAATCTATCTCTAGGATTAACGTCGAGATAGATGAAGGAATATCAAAATTCATTAGTAATCTTTTTTATAATCAATCACTAGTGATTGGAAAAGTGGTTCAAACGTCCAGCGCTCAAGGATATTCGAAAGCGAGAATAATCTCATGGAAAAGTACATTTTTTCCCTTTTTTCGCGATTGCCTACCGGATGACCGGATGATGCTATAAGTACATTAATGCTTGGCCATATTTTGTATAGATAGTTTATAAAAGATACGATAGGTTTTTTCTGAATACTTGTCCAGCAAAATCTGATATGATGAAGCCCCAGGATTTATTGCTGCTAAATTTCCATAAACCATACCATAAAACACTATAAATATACTATAATTTACTATAAACAGAACAGCATGCTCTAGTTACGAAATCATTTTGATCGAATATACTAAATAAGATTTGTTATGCATGGGCCTTAAAAATCAAAACATTACAAACAACACATTAGGAAGGGTTGTTGCAGACAAATCTGAAAACTTGGCATTCCATTCTCATCGACTTTTGTTGAAGTTTTATAACTACTAAACACTAATTATCTTGGGTAACAATAAGCTCAGTGCTCTTATTCTTATGTCAATCTTTTCGAAAAGATACAAAACAACGATGTTTAAATTGTTCTATTGATTTTCCCTTCACTGTACACCGTGGGATTTGATGTGATCGCTGGTAGCTCGAAGCGACTCGTTGGGGAACCGTCGGCGCCATAAACCTCAAACTAACTCTCACCTTCAAGCCTCAAGTCATGGCCGGGCGCATTACCGATCGAACCATTTTATGAGGTGACGTCCTAATGCACTTTCGCGAGCACTGCACTCTACCTACACTGCACACGCTGCTGCGCTGCGTCCCGCGAGTTAAACATTCAAACAAGCGCCAATTTATTACTCCAGATTCCCTCTCCACCCGCACACGCCCGAGGACCCGCGATGTCCCATTTCATTTGTTGCTCGAGAGTCCCGATCGCGGTTTGTGGTGTACGATCCTACGGCTAGACGTCGATTTCCGGTTCCGCCACGAAGTGCAGCGCCATCGTTTTTTTTGTGCCAAAGGCGATCGAGTTGCGCTGGAGTGGCGCTCTAGCTTCAGAACTGTTGTGAAGCTGCTGCCAGCGAGCGAGCGAACGAAATTACCGCAACGACTGCCGATCGAAAGACTTCAATGCTGCGCCGCGCACGCCGGTGAAAGGGAACCCGAGACGAAATGAGACGATCTAACCCCCGGAAGGCGCGTTCCTTATCGGCCAGCGGTTTGGCCAGAGTTCAACCAGACGTCTGTATGTGTGCGTCTGTGCCAACGCGTAGCTTGTGATTTGTTTTTAATGAGAAAGAAAAGGATTTTCGTGAAGAACACGTTCCAGATGCACGACGGAATAAGGGAGCAGAGACCGCCAGAGCCGATCCCTTACCATCCCTAAAAACACACACACACATCATTGCAGCAAAAGGCCGCACAACCATGAGACATACATGCAAATGGCCACCCCAGGGGGATTGCCATGATTGGTAGCATAAATTAATTTGTTTATTTTCCACGTCATCCACGTCGGCGCACGGTACAATCCCAACGAGTCTTGAGCAATGGCGCACACATGGGGCACGAACGTCACCACCAACGCAATGCACGCCCAGAACACCAAAGCCAACCAGCATCCCGGTGCCAGCGGCTCCAGCTATCATCATCATCCAAAGCAATACCGCCCGAAGGCCGTCAAATCATTAGGAAATGGCCCGAAGGTTTGCTGGTTTGCCCCGGTGGCGTGGCGGAACATTTAAACAACCAAAGATTGCATCCGACGTTTTGCATCGGTCTGTCTCGTCTCTCTCGCGCTCCTCTTTTTTCGCGAGTTGCAGCATCCGCAATCTGCGCCGATTGCATCCCCCGGAATGAATGGTGGCGTGCGATGCACCTCATTCACCACCCCCTCCCCCTTTTCGTTCCGAAAAGTTGGTTGATTGCGCGAAGAGTTAATTGTTCCTCTTCTTGCCAACTCCCCGAAAAAGCAAAAACAACAACACGTAAAACAAAACCAAATATTAGCTCTTGCAGCATCAGCAGCATCAGCAGCAGCAGCAGCAGCAGCATGCAACAGCGATGCTGGTGGCGTCGGTTCTCTTCTGGTTTGCGGTTCGCCCGCCCACCCACCGATCATCTGCGCGTGCTTAGAAGCCGCAACCTTCAGCAGCAGCCATCACCAGCCACCAGCTACCCGTCTGACGGCCGTTTGTCTGAGGAAACACCTGTCATTAGACGAGAAGAAAGAAATCATATATGTGCCTTCGAGCGCGAGGCGGCGGCGCACGAGATGAGGCGCGTGAGGTTCTCTTTGTTTTTGGTTTTATTTTTCCCCCTTTTTTGTGGTTCCATGTTCCATCAGGGCCTCAGGGTGGGGGTATGTGCAAGGAAAACGATGGCGATGGCAGACACACACAATGTATGCCTGTGCGCCACGGCGGCGGAACCGGCCGCAGACGAAATAAATAAAAATCTTTCAACAGATCGTCGACGACGCCGCCGTCATGCGTTGCAGCGCGCACGAGGGTGTGAGAACCATCTCCGAAACATCGAACTCTGCTCCGCGGAGCACGCAACGTACCGCACGCATTGCAATCACTGCACTCCTCTCAGTGCGGGTGCGTTTACAAATATTCCAACATCCACCATCCACCCGCGCAAAGCCCACTTTAATTATGTCGAGTTTCCTCAGCTGCACGAGACTGCTGCTGCTTCCCTGCTGCTGTGGTCGATTGGGCCACCACCACTACCAGCCCCCGGGGGGTGATGATGATGCTGCTCTAGCCTTGTTAACCTTTTCGGCGGGGGCGAGGGTTGCGCCGCGATATCGTGCGCTTTATCTAAGGCAGAGCAAAAATTACCGGAACTGGAAGCCAGGCAGCAGCAGCAGCAACAACAGTGGAGCGATCTGCGCTACGATCTGCTTCCGCATCGCGGCATAACACCGCTGGGCAGGCAGGCGGCTGACAGCCCTCCTCCTACTGTCTGCTGCTCTCGCATCGCATCGTAGCAGCGCCACGTTTTGAGTTCGTTGCTCATCTACTTCGAGGTTTTTTTTTTTTGCTAACACGCACAGCCACAGCCACAGGCGGGCTTTTTGTACTTGGAAAGTGATGAAACTGGCCGCCATTATTAAATAAGACTAACACACTAACCAACACCCCAGCCAGCCAGCACAAGGTCCCTTTGAGAAGCATGAAAAATGAAATCTAAAAACAAAAAATGCTCGCAATCCGCAAATCGATCGCATCGAATGGTTACCACCGCGCGCCATTCCATACTGTGGCCAGCTTCCGTGGCAGAGGTCAGCTGGAACGGATTTTGCCCTTTTTCTTGCCAACACCCGAGCAACCGCGGACGT
Source organism: Anopheles darlingi (assembly GCF_943734745.1). NCBI lineage: Eukaryota > Metazoa > Arthropoda > Insecta > Diptera > Culicidae > Anopheles > Anopheles darlingi. The sequence continues at coordinate 21,836,640 of NC_064875.1, forward strand.
CGCGGTTGGCATCTCATTACGCAACTCATTAATGTGGAGCAAATGGCTCCACGGCGTAAGGTGAAGGTTGAAGGAGGAGGAAGGCTCGAGGATCTCCCGAGCCAAGGCGTTCTCCCTCACGACTTTACAATTAATTTCCAATTCCCCCTTCCCCAAAATTCCATAGAGTCCCATCGGCAGGAGAGAGAGGTCGTGTCGCGTCGCGCCACGTTCGAAATGTGCTCCGGTGATCATATCGGTGATCGCGATCTTGTGTACAGGGCATAAATACATCTTAAAAACAGTGACCAGCACCGTGTGTGTGTGTGTCATAGTGAAACACACGTAGACGAAGAAATTCGATCGCTCTGGATGCCGCCGGCTTCATCCTCACAGCATACGACACCCCTTCGATTCCCGTGTTTTTTATGCTCGAGTGCCACCCACTGAATGTGCTCTACCAATGCGCTGTTGCTGCCTGCAACCAATGCAACCCGCTGACTCTTGCATATTGTTTGCCCGATCGATTGACAGCCCAACAGCAGCTCCGGTTGAGACACAGGTCGAGGTCTCCAATCTCAGCACGACACTCGAACATCATACATCCTCGTCCCGGTACTCCCTTTCTGTACGTAATCGCCGTGAGTGTGTATCGATCGATCGGTGACGGAAGATTGTCCCTATGTGTCTCGGCCTCGAAGAGACACACAAGTTGAACAGCCGCAAACCGTCAATATGGGTATGAACAAGCAGAATATGGGAAATTGAATAATCGACGATTGCAACAAAGTATATCGAGCGGACTCGGCTTCGGATTTGCACCGAGAAATGCAGAATTTCTACTCCCGGTGCGATAGTGCACAGGTGACTCCTTCCACCCAGCAGCTTTTTATAGCTCCAGGTACCCAGGGAAAGCTGTTGCTGCTGCTCCTAATGGCACTCCCTCGCCGAAAGGTGCACCTGGCGGTCGCACCTACAACGAACAACGTCAAACGTCACAAAACGTGGAGTGTACATGGACGGCGCAGTGTCTTAAACCGAACAAACCGAGCAAACAACGAGAACTGCCTGCTGCTGCTGCTGCTGCTACGGCCGCTGATCCGTTCCTGTCACTTACGTAACCTCCAATATTGACGACGAAATTATATTAAACACTCTCGCCGGGCCGAGCGCGCGTCGGTGGCCGATTTGTGGACTTCAAGCGGCGACGCTTGGGAGTTCTCTCTCTACCATGCACTACACCTCCTCTGGGGCTACTCTACCAGGCACTATGTGCAGACGAAACGAAACGCAAACATATCGATTAAGAGTATCGTAACGCCACTCAGCCGCCGCCACCGCCGCCGCCATGTCTCGGTAACTGCGTGCTGATCGCGGTCTACTGATCTCGTCCGGTCATCGTGGCAACGGTGCGCCTCGAGCAATCCGGCCGTCATTTGGTCATATTTCTTTCTCATTTCTCCAAGCCACCTACTGATGGCATAGGTAAAATGCTGATTTTGGTTCGTTCGTTCTTCGTTCAATCATCGTTTACCGTCGATCGACGCACGAGACCAGGGCATAAGACAGTGACGCTTGGGAGCGATCGGTCTTAAAGGGTAATACTTTAAGTGGTCACGAACCGTCCACCATCTCATGTGCCTTTAACCTCCCCACCGCCCTTCTTTCACTCCCAAATTAGGCGCTAGTTTGCATCCCTAATAGTTGGAATGGAATGGAATGGCTTCCCCCGGGGAGTTTAGCTCGTAAATTGGAGCGTCATTACTTCTTTCTTTCTTAATCACTCCCTAATCAGATCCGGGTCTACGTAAGGGTAGAGCAAGCGGCGAAATACAGCTCGGCCCTCGGAGAAGCTATAACGAGTAATAAGCTTGATGATGGCGTACTAATAGGTGACAAAAGATTCGAAGTCGTCGAGAACTGTACCTGCGTAGAGTCAAGAATACCGATAAGGACATAAAAGAAAATATTCGATCTTGAGGAAACTGATCCACTCGAGAAACTTGTCACAAAAGGACAATCATAGGGTTATATACGACCTCTAGTATCAGGAAAAAAGTGCTACTTAAACCTAGAATCTTGTCCAGTAACGAAAAAAAACCCTTTATTCCTAAGTGCAAGGAATATTTTCATAAGAAAATTTGTACTGTATACAAGGATAATACTGTACTGTACTGTATACAAGGACAAGGAACTGTATACAAGGATAATGGAGAAGTCGATAAGTTAATTTAAAGCCCGTCAAATTAAATTAAAGTTTTAATATAGCAGTTAGACATTCATTGCCAATGTCTGACGATGTCGCAGTTCATGAAGTCTTCTTAGGTCGCATATAGAGACAAAGACGGTATGACAAGTACCTAATTGACGTAGTGCGGCATCAAAACCGAATTCGAAAGAACTCTAAAGTCGAAGACACTGGATCAAGAGCTGTGAAGGAATCTTCTTCAGTAGCCCAGTAGCCGCTCGTCAGATGTAGATCTCAATCAGTTAAAAGAAATAATCAACCCCCGGCTATTCTACGTCAAATAAATTAACTGAATGCCCTTCACATTTCAGAAACGGATTGACGTACACTTCGATTCCGGTGTCCTCTAGCACAGTCTGTTGCGACAGTTCCAAGGCACGCAACATGCGCAAATCGGTAACAGCTGCGCAGTTGCTACCTCCTAGGACGTTATCCAGCTCCAGCGCCAAATTCCATTCCCAACCCGGTGGAGACGTCTCGGATTAATGCTCACAAATTATAACTTCAAATGTTTAATTTGTCTGACGCACACCGCACGTTGATGACGCATTTTTGCGAAATCTGTACCGCTTGTTTGCACGAGGCAGTCTCCATCGTGGAACGACACATGCTGCATTTTCTTGTCACCCTTTTTTGTTAATAAAAAAAACATACAGAACTCCACGAACCGAATGTGTGTGTGTGTTACAACAGATACCGTTCGGTCTGTAGGCCAGCCTGTAGTTGACAAGGTAAGTATAGTTCTGGTACACATTTCGCCCAGGGTTCCAGGTGAGTAAGAGCTAAGCTTGCGCGCAATTATGCTTAAAACTATGATTACTATCTGGAGCATTGCGGCGTGTCAATGAACGAACTCGTTGGGACCTCCGGTAAAATCTATTATCCCGATTGACAATAAATAAAGAGGTAAAGGAGGTAAGAAGGGGAAGACGGTGAGGGCGGGGGGTCGCATGAAAGGGCCCTCGTTCCCTTCCCCCCGGGAACCACAGCAAACGCAAAGCACATTTGTGTCACCGTCAGCTGTAACCGTCGCGGCATCGCGGCAACATAACCGCTCGGTGATTAATGATTGATCGAATTAGTGGTTCACGAACGAAGCCCGAGAGGGAACTGTGGACCGCCGCCAGCCCACACGCTCGCACTAACACACACACACACACACGAGTGATTCCACCACAAGGAAATGCTAATGATGGACACATGCCCGGGCACATGCCATTACATAAAGATGGCGATGAATTTAGCCAAAGAAAGCGCGAACAAAACGCGCATTTCAGGTGATGAAATGCAATTACGGATTACCCCCGGGATCTCGCGGTGTTTCCGTGGCCACTAGTGGGTCGCCCAACACAAAGTAAGGAGATCACCGCCGCCTTGTGGTTGTTGCCTCCTGCTCGGTCGACGTTCTGAGCTGCATTTGCTAATAAAGATGCCGTAGCCGGCCGCTCGTTCGTTCGCTCGCCGCTGCAATTATCGATGCTTTTTATCGTGGCAACTGACAAATGGTTGCTGCTGCCGTTGCTGTTGCTGCTGGGGATTCTAATCGCGGGGGGGAGCAGTAACCGGGAACACGGTTAACAAGATTGATTTAGCGCGGCCACAAAAGCCAGGAAGCCAGCTCGTTCGTGCTCGTTCGTGCTAACAACAAGAGGAGACGACGACGCGCACCTTTCGTTGTGCTTACTGCATTCGCACATCATTACGCAAATACGCTCGCCATTGCTCACACACACACACACACACAGGGTTACGATCCCAGGGGGTTGACCGATCGAAACCAAAAGCGCATCGCGTTATCTTATCTGAGTGGTGCGTGAGGGCACGAGCACGAGAGGCGAATCTTGAAACAAGCAAAGCCATCGCGTTTCGTTCGCACGCACGCACGCAAGCATACACACCGCGCCCGCGACTCTATTCCACTTGCCCAGTCGGTGGGAGGAGAGTTATGATTAATCTGTGCTTATCGAGGAGCACAAGATTTATCAGGTAATTTATTGGCGAAGGTCGGTCGGTTGGGTTTAGCGCTAGCGCGAGAGAACATTTGAATAATCGGGCGAGCCAATGCTAGAGCGTATGCCCGGGGGGCCCGCAGCTTCAGCACGCTCATACGGGGCCATACTGGACAGCTAGAAAAATCAATTTTCGAAGCTTTCGGAAGTCCCGGCTCCTCGTCGTCGTCGTCGTCGTCGTCGTCCGTTGTTGCTGAAGACGATTAGCAAGGAGGAGGTGGACCGTTTGGCTTCTACCGGCATATGGCGGAAGTACCACATGCTGCGTGCGCTACAAGCGCGTAAACAGCCTGCGATGCAAAACCAACGGCAGCTCCTATTACAGTCACCACCATCATCATCATTATCATCATCATCATCAGGCGCCCGATTGTGTGGACTAATAAATTTTCGCAAAAAACCTTTGGTCAACCCGATGTCCGTGCGTGTGTGTGTGTGTGTGTGTGTCCGTGTGTCCAAGGCGAGTTATCATCGCTCTAATCGGTCGCTCGGTCGGCTAATGAAGAACCGATAGTAAAACGCTTTCGATGATCGATGAGGATTAGCGGAAAATATAGCATGCATATATGCGCGCACGATACGCCTGGAGGCGCCTCCTAAATGTTGAGGTCGCCAATCGGACCTTCTCCTATGTTCTTTCAGAAAGACGCTGCGTCGTGCTGGCGTGGACCTGCGGCAGCTGCGCGAAATTGTGACAAATGAAGCACTGGCATGACGTGTACACGATTAATCAGCATTAGAACACAGCAGACCCGAGGCGGGAACCGAGGTGATGAGAACTGCTGCGGGCTGAAAAGTGTACTACGCAGCGCTGCGAAAACGTGGCCCCGGGAGTGAAGGAGTAAACAGCCCGATGGATGGTACACCACGGCACACCACACACCGGCACAAGCTGCAAATAGACACATCAAGCTGAGGTAAGCTTGTTAAAAATAACGAAACGCGAGAGAAACGGTCGGTCGGTCGGTTTGTGTTGTGTTCTGTGGTGTGGTTACTTCCTGGAGGTAGGAAACGAGTTGTTTTTGGGGTGTAGATGCGCCATAAGCGACTCTGTGTTGCTTTGGGAACTGAAATCGGAAGTAGTGCTTCTTTCGAGTTCTTTTCTTATCCGCAAATAACTGCGTCTAGAATCTAGAATTCTCGATTGTTTGATTGCGTTGCTGCTGAACGATCGATGGAAGCATATGTAGCCGACGTAAACAACATGTTTTGTGGTGCTGTGACGTTTTTGTGCGAAGATAGCTTTGTGAAGAACCACTGGAATAAATCAAGGTAAGATCAGAGCAGTGACATCGACGAGAAGCTAACCTTCCTGAGGATTTGTGCCGTCCGTGAGGAGTATGTCCTTCCTTCCTTTTTGCCGCAACTGACAAGCAACTGCCTTGAATTACCGCAGAAGAGTTTGCCAAGTTTAGATTCAATGTCGACGCCGTTAGACTATCTCAGTCTAGAGTCTAGATTAATTATCAACACCTGAATGTGTGTACATACCCAAAGAATCTACCAACGTCTACCAACCGACAAATGGTCCTTACCTTCTGAAGAAGATTCCTTTACAGCCCCGAATCATGCCGCTTTGTCTTCCAGTTCTATTCTTTCAGAATCTTTTTCGATTAGATGAAAGATTTCCATACAACGCCTATAGCCGTCCTTTCGTACTATTCTAGTCTACACTCGACAAGTTCCTTATCTGGTTAAAAGAAATTGTTCTTGTTGAATACCTTATTAACGCTTCTACACCTTCTAGATAGTTGTCCTTTGTCCTTTGTGCTTTGAATGACTGTTAGATTATAAATTAGACATTTATGTCTGTTTGTAGCCCACCATTGAACACAACCGTTTGCATCGTTCCTCATCTCGATCGTTCACAATCATTGACCATGACCCAAAACGGATGTGCAAACGCTGACAACCTCTACACCATTTCCCAAAACAAACGTTTGGCAACACCCGGCAAGAAATGTTTCGGTGCACACGCCGCTAACACCGTGATGTGTGCATCACCATTTCATCCATCAGAACCTCCCCAAAACAGCAGCAAACCACGGCGAGTCACGACACCACGACCGTGCGAAATGGAGTGGCGCCCGAAGAAGACGAAGAGGACCGGACCGTTTACGTAACGAGATCATTACGCGATCGAACGCGTGATTTGACCATCGTTTCACACCTGCCTTTTCGATGCATCTGTGTGTGTGCGTGTGTGTGCGTGCGTGTGTCACGAGTTCCCCAAAGTAGCCGAAATGCGGAAAACGCGGTTTGGTGCAGCAGACAGACGCCCGGAGAAATGACCCGGGGAGGTAACTTCGCAACAGTGAGAACCGCGCGATCATATTGCGCGAACCGCACCGCATCTTGCGATCACACCATTGACCGAGTGGGCAATTGTGAAGGCCATACTGCGGTTTGTTGCGGTAAGCTTTATTCAAATCGTTCGCTGGCTTACTCCTACTGCAGCTGATTAAGGTTAATTCGGGTTTCTCCTTTCTTTTCGCCGCCCCCGCCGCACGAAAATCCCCATCAAACGTCCCCTTTACATTGTTAGCGCACCGAAACCACCGAAATGGCGCTCGATCCATCATTTACGATGGCCGATCTGGTTTCAGTGGTCTAAACGAGATCGGTCATAAACACACCTCAACACCTCGCCCGTGCTGGTTACTCAATGGCGTCTAACCTATTTATATCGTGGGCGCCAATCCGATCCGTTGGCATGTGCGAAACGGCCACCAAGACGGCGGCGATTCTAAGTGCATCCGAGCAACGCCAGCTAATGTATGTAAAACCATTTAACGAACTTCCGTCCAGCAAACGCCGCGCCGCGAGCCGAGCGATCGTAAAAATGCTCCAAAAAGGTGAAGGCCGATACTGATCGGACGGAACGGGGCCGGAGGAACGCTTTAACCGCACAACCACAAGCCACGCTCGTCCACATGGACCATCAACCTAGACCACCATCAACCCGCGTGCGTGGTTGGCCCGATCGGATGCATCGCATGGTGCGAAAAGCATCCATTTCCGCATCATCGGAGATCGCATCGTGCCCGCCCATCGGCAGCTGCCGGTAGCAAATCGCGACCCGTGATCGTAC
>NC_064875.1:21848966-21938966 GCF_943734745.1 Anopheles darlingi
CACCCCTCCGGCCCAGGCGCTCCAAGGATGGCAGGCGGAGAACAAAATACATTAATTAGAATCCGCTAATTGCTGCCGAAATGGATGGGACGGGACGCATCAGTAAGCCATTTCCCCTCGCGGTGCTGCTCGTGACTTCCCATCTGTTGGCGGCACACTTCCCCTCCCTCGTCCCATCCCGCTCACGACAGCATCCCCCCGCCCACCGGGACCGGACCATATCTTCACAATCTCTCGTCGATCAATAAGATATTACCAGCGGGGAAGGGAATATCATGGGCAGACAAATTAGCAAAACGAATCGCATTCGTCCACCCATTCCTTTGCTCCTCTCACCAGCCTCGTCTACCCCTCCGTTCCGTGGACCGCCGAGCTGCTCCGGAGCCCGCCCAGCTCGATGTTAATTGGAACAGTAAAGACCACTAAGCAATGCCACCAACGTCGTCGATCGGTCTCTGCCTGACCATGATGCTTAGCACCAGAACCTACACACACACACACACCCGGGGGAGAGACACACTAATGTGCGGGACATTTCGCCCCCGGAGACCGAGTGAATACGAATCTCAGATCGATGACCCCGTCCGTCCGTCCGTCCGTCCGCTCCGCTAGTGATGGTGTGCTCGTTCCCTCTGGACCGATCGTGGACCCGTAGTGTGGCCGTGTCAGGTGCCAGAACTTGTTTGATTAATTAATTGGGACTGGATGAGGAATTTTATTACCCCGACTCACCTCGCGCTTGCTCGCTCTCTTTCTGTTTTGAGTGGTTCTAGGATCCTCACGGATCCAATATTTCTCCCGCCAAATATCATTGTCCACCGTCCGGTGAAGGTGTTGGTGGTCGCGCTCCGTCAAACCAATCGATCATCCGGTAGAGTGCTGCGTCGGAAGTGCTAATGGCCGCCGGCAGCAGCTTGACGTACGCTCCAAACTGGGTGCGGGCGCGGGTAAGTCCGCCGAGACAGAGCGCTTCCATCATCTTATCTCGTTGCCGAAAGTGCCGGTAGATGTTGGCGGACTGGGTAAGTTTCGCCAACGTACCTTGGTTGGCCGCCTCGATCCGGTTCGGTACGTCCTCGGACTTGGTTTGCTCCTCCAGCTCGATGCTAGCGGCAGCGAACAGATAGTCCGCCCGGCAAAGTGTCATCGGCTCCGATCCGGTGATGCGATCGATGAGCTGGAGCAGTGCCGCACACTTTGCCGTTTCCTTGAGACTAGAGAGGGAGCGAGGATCTTGCGGTGAGCGTTGGTTGAATGGTCGGGCAAGAAGTCGCGGGAAGCTCTACTCACCGGTGATAGGTGCTGGCCAGGGCAATGCGCGCCTTACAGAGCAGATCCGGCTTGCTACCATCCAGCTCGGCCTGCTGTGTCGCCATTTTGTACAGTGTCAATGCCGCCGAACAGTCGTGGGCTTCGTTGGCCATGAAGTCGCCGTACTCGATAAACGATTCCGCCATAATTGACGCCTTCTGAGCTGGAATAAGAAATTAGTAAGGAGAAATTCAAGAACATCCGCATATCCCGGGGCTCCACAGGTCCGACTTACTCTTCAAGGCAGCCTCATGAGCACCACGAACGAACTGGCCCTGCATCCACACCGGCGACCGTCGACAGTCGTTGGCCATCTGCCGGTGAACCTGAAACAGCACCGTATTGATGGCAACATCCAGCCGCTCGGTCCTACTCTCTTCTTCCAGCGTCTGCCCAACGGGGTAACCCTTCGTGTGTGCCAACGACAGCGCCTTATCGGCATCCTCCAGTTGCTGCATCGCCTGTACCTGTGCGCTCCGTATCTGCAGCAACAGCTTGGCATAGTAATACCGGACCTTGGCTTGCACCTTCGGACGAACCGTTGGCGGAACGTCACCGGATCGCTCCAGGGCGATCAGATAAAACTGTCGGGCCAACCAGCGCTTCTCGGTGTCCGGGTCGAACTTACGGGCCATACCGAGCAGTTCCTCCGTTTCCTGCTCGTACTGACCGCCGTACTTGTACTGCTGCACCCGGGTCAACGAGGACAGAAGGTAGTCCAGTAGTTTGCGAGAATTGCGAAGTCTTCGTTGCTCGATCACCGGCTCCGACGTTGGCCACACGTGCCGATCCTCGAAGTCGATCAGATCCAGTACCAGGAAGGCCGCATCGGTGTAGCCCCGTTCGTATAGCTCACTCGAAATGGCTTCGTAGTATGGAATACGCTCCCGGCGAACGTCCTTTCCGGAAAGCAGAGGTACTTTCTTCCGTAGGCGCAGCTTTATCTGGGCCAGTTGACCGGAAACGGGTGTCGTTAGTCCGGGACGAATCAAACCGTTGGAGGACGACATCACGAATGAGAGATTCTGGAGATGCGAGTTAAGGGAAACTAAGAAGTAAAGGCGATGTATACTTCGATCAGACAACAATTTAACTACAATATGAGTGTGCCAACGTATCCAAGTATCCAAGCAGGCTCCTATTGTCGGTAGGTTTACTTGTGGTATTCAGGCTCCGAATGTTTAACTTGAAGACTTCATGATCCCTTTCAAATAAAGAATACATCCAAAATGGTAATGCCCTGTCTGAAGAGATGCCCGAGATGCCCACTTGTCACCCGGTCCGGAATTACTCCCATGTAAGGAGCCAGCCATTGCGCAATATAAAGCTACCTTCACTTGACACACATCCAGACCAAAATCACGCAACACCTCGCAACAGGACAGGGGGGCCACGGTCAAGGATGTTCCGTAAAACGCTTACGGGCCCCCGGAAGCATGCTCCGGGGGCAACGGAGCGGGTGCCTAACCTATCCTCACACCTCGTGCAACCTTCTTCGCATATGGCAGCCGAATCGAATCGAAATCAACATCATCTCCCGCACGCCGGAACCTCGCCGGCAGTCCGCTCCGCTACGGCAAATGCAACGACGACATCTGACCAAACAGAAACAGCAGGCAATCGCCTACTCCTCTCGCCGCCACCATTAACACACTAGACGTGTGCGCCAACGTCACACCATACCCCGCCCCTCTGTTCCTCCATTCCATTCGCGGTTAGTTAGCGACGCCTGCCTCAATGTGTCCGCCTAATCGTTTCCGCTGCCAAGGTCTGTTCAATAGCCACCACTGCCGCCACCACCGCCGCCGCCATCGTCGCCACGATACCCGAAAGCCGATCGCGAACAAAAGTGGACACTTGTCGGGCTCGGGACCCAACTTCTCCCAACCAAGCGCACCTGTCCCCGGCAGGGAGTGGTGGAGGAAGGGAATTGGTCAAAACGTATGTCCGGCACACACGCACACACACACACGGCACGAGGCAACAGTTGGCGGTTTGAAGTTCAAGTTTAAAGGTCTCTCCCACAGTCATTCGCACACACATGTGACCAGGGATCCGGGCATAAAGGCGACGCGCCAAAAAGCCTTGCCCAATGCCAACCTTCCACCACTCCATCCCTCCCTCGCTTCCTCTCTCCTCTGAAGCCTGCCACTCATGCACGCACGCACGCACGCACGCGACGCGCTCTCGTCCAAGGACTAAGGATCTTTTGCGGGGGGCTTTTTTGGTGGTGGCAGCATCGCCATCGTGGCGCATGCACCGCATGCCACGCCAACAACGCCGCCGCCGCCGCCACCGCCGCTCGAATGCCAGTCGCCATCGGCTGTCGCGCCCGGCAATCATTAATCATAGATCAATACGCGGCGATCGCGAAGGCCCCCGTCATGCCAAGCGAACCATTGCGCGCCTCCGCTCCTCTCTCTCTCTCTCCCTCTGCCCCTTCACCACCAACCGTTGCTCCGGAACAAAGCCTCGACTCTCGAACTCCAATTATTGCCGTGACATAATATGTTTTCAATTTAGAACAAATTAACGAATCGAGGCGCAGCAACGCGCACCCCTTAGGGTGCGCACTCCTTACGGTCAAACCGATCACCGAACCATTCATTCCTTCCTTCCTTCCTGCTGCTGCCATGCATGCATTCATGCCGCCCTGGCCACGATTTCTCGATGGTCCACCTCGATGATGACCTTCCGTCGTCATCATCGGCTCATCGGCAAGGGTACGGTCGTTCATGGTTCGCCGCGCCTGGACCAACGCATTCGCGTTCCTTCCTTCTTGGCGAAACAGTCAGGGCCATGGGAAAGGTGGGGGGGGGGGATTTTTGCAGCAGGGACATATCTGAGCACCCTACCCTAGGTCCCTCTACGCACTGCTCGTACAAGATCCTCAAGTTGTCATACAGACAGACACGAGCCACACGATGGCGGTGTGGCGAACCTTTTACAGTCAACTAGGCCATCATGGAGACAGGGGCGGTTCCGGGCATGGGCCCACCATGGGGTCTGGCTTTTTGGATCGATCTGATACGCGCTTTATGGCAAATTGTTGCATGTTTAATTGATTGATTCTGTACATGCCAGTGGAGGCGCCAGCTATTGGTGGTAGTGGTGGCAGTGGCGGTCACCTTGATTTGGACGCCCAATCGGCGACAAATTGGGAGTAGCTCGTTGCTCGCTCGTTGCTGGCAGTTGCCGATGCACATGGTGATGGTGCTGGTGGTGACTAAACATAATGATTTAATCTCATCGCACGATGATTGATCGCCTTTGATGGTGAAGCAGGAAACCGGACACTTCCCGTGCTGTTCCTCAGCAGCACCAGCAGCAGCAGCAGCAACAGCATCAAGTGCATCTTCAAACAACCGCAACGAGCAGCAAAAGCACCAGGGGGAGTATTATGATTTATGGCGCACATCGAGCGTGATCCGGGTGCGGCTCGAGAGCGCAAATCTTATTCCGCAGCACAAGGCCGTCTGGCGGGAGGGGTGCAGTTTGGATTACCACGACGTCGATGGCGACGAATTATGATGGAGAATCGCACGCGAGGCGCGATGATGATGCCGATGCCATCGCGATGGTCAACCGGAGGGCCAGCCTACTAATTGATAGGGAACCGATATCGTGGCGGCCTGCACCGAAGATTTATGCCCCAACTATAACCGCCACTAGCGGCACCAGCAACAGCAGCAGCAGCATAGGTCCGGACCAAACCACCTCCATCTTCCTTCCGGTCAGGCGGAAGAAGCAATTTTTTGCAATTAAGCTGCTGGAGATCTGGACACATTTTGCCTCGGTGATGGGATTCAGGTGACGGTCGTTGTGGCGCTGAATGAATTGAAATACCAGCAACGGCCGGCGAGTCCGACAGCCAGCTAGGCAGCCAGCATCTCTTAATCTCGCGTGCCGCGCGTGCGACTGGAAGCAATTAAAGCGAAAAGAAAGATAAATGACGTTTTGGGACCTTGGTAAGGGATTTGTTAAAGTTTATTCGAAGTCAGTGGCGGGCGCGCGCGCGCAACGTACCCTCTCCCCACCCTGGCATTGCTTTTATGATTCCCTGAGTTTGTCTGGTCCGTTGGTGATTATTTAACATACTCTTGCCGTGTTCTTTATGTTGGCCCGGGCAGCCAGCCAGCCAGCCAGCAAGATTGATAATTTTGTGCCCGCTCCCCGCTTATGATCTAATCGATCGAACGACAGCAGCTCGCTCGATCACACCACACACCAGCCAGCAGGTTGAGACGTCGAGCAGCAGCAGCAGCAGGAGACACTAGATCGTTTATCGTGACATAGATATCGGTGCCGCCGCTTGCGCCGATGATCATAATTAGCTTTCTAGCGCTTTGTGGTCGGTGCGATTATGTTCTGCGCATAGGCTGCTGCGCGTGCCCCGTGCCAATCACATATTGTCACCCTGCACATGCAACTGCAGCGCTGTTTGTTGCGCCTGCCGCGTGTTTATGTCATACAAAACGAGTGGCCACCTCTCCGGGTCCGTGGCCACTCGCACCCTCCGTCGCCGCATTTGGGGCAACGGTGTGGCCGCCATTACGCTTGAGCAAGTGCGGCACAGCAATTAGAAGCAGCGCATCAGGAGCAGGGGGAGTAGGAAAGGGGGAGCAGGGATCAGTAGCGAAAATGGCCCAAAAATGGTGCAACCACGTGATACGTGATTTGCGAGCAATTAACCATTTCGCAGAGAAGGATGACTTTGGATGAGGGCGAAGTCGAGGGGGTGTTTGTGCCAAATTTTACGCACCGCTGCCTCCCCCCGGGGGGGAATCCTTCGGCGAGCGCTTCGAAGCCAGCGCACGAAACCGCGCACAACGTACAACGGCGTAATGGCGTTACGTTACATTCCTGTTCGTACGCGTACGGTTCGTAGGCCGCTGTGGGGAAGAGGCCGCGGTGACTGCTAAACGATACCGATCTACAAGCACCCTACCGTAGCACCCGTTTCGAAAATAGCATGGGCACTGGCAAGTTACTAGACTTTGGCTTCCAATAATTGGAACACCTTCTGTGTTTTTTTGCTGCTTAAAACAGTTCCACTCATTACCATACTGGATACCAGCCGGACCGACCAGATCAGCCAGCCAGGCCGTCCGGCGCAAACGGAATCAATCGATCAGATCAGAATCGGAAATACACTGCTGCACACTGCCACTGTTTAAGTCGATCCAGTCGATCAAGTGTTCAGCACTCTCTAGTGCTGCGCATAATTTGTTCCCGGTTGTTGGGGCTAGGGCTTGGGGAAACCACGCACGGGTCTACACACGGTTGCCACGGTGGCCTCAGAATTATGAGACGCCGGAGGTCGGCCACACGTTGCCTGCCCGTCCATAAAAGGATTCTGTTGCGTGGGAGCAAGCAGCAGGGCTGCGAACAAGTGGCCGTCAGCTGTGGGCAGCTAAAGGGGAGCTGTTGTTGTGTCCTACGGATAGCTGGGAAAGCTGGCCCTCTTACGTCATGGGAAGGGATGTGATGGCGTTGCGTGGGAACATCAAACTCGAGAGAACTCCCGGGGCACGATCCATCGAACCCATCGGACGTCACACGACATTTGCTCTATATTTGATCAATTTGTAAAAAAAAAACGAAGAAAAAACATAAAACCGAGAAAGCAACGCATAAAACGCTAAAGAATTAAAACCTTTCTTCGCTCGGAATTGCATAACGGATCGTGGCTGAACCTCATCCGGACCGGGGCTGGACTGTTGGGTACCTAATTGATCTGGCAAATAATTCAATCACCTTCATCGGCCAGTCCGGTGTATAGGCTGATAACTAACTAATGACTTAACGCCCAATATTGGCAGCGGCTCGGGGTGAGCGGCTATCACAGCTCCCAGCTTCGATCATTCTACCTTTGCCGACATAATTAGAGAAGAAATTTCTTAATTATACCACGCGCGCGTGCGTTCGCGCGCTCGTACATAATGTGCCCCTCGGACGGACGGACGGACGGACGGACGCGGAGGGTACGGCTCTTGGCTACGCTTCACTTTCCACGCTGCCGAAGAAGGTGCGGCGTGGAAAAATAGGTGATCGTGAGTCGATCATTAAATCGGTTTGCTTCTTGAAAGTGAGAGCCATCCGGTGGTTGTTGGGGATGATGGAGAGTAGAGGGGTACGGGGATCCGAATTTAGTCCGAGGATAGGCAGGATAATTTATCATGGAACGAGTTCATTTGCTAACTATCGGCTTCGGACCCGACATGATCTAATCGTTTAGAGGGAGAAAAGACTTACAAAGTAGTTAAAGATACTAAGGTGTTAGAGTGTTTTACTGTCGCAAGCTTCAGATGTTTCAGATACTATTTATTACAGACAATCGGTTCCAAGTTGAAACAGATTCAAAGCTAAAGGTAAAGAGGCAAAGGTGTGTAAAAACGATTTTACGTTAGATAAATCATGCACAATAATCCCGGTGTAAACGTGAATATCAAGATAATTGAATAATTCCATCAAAAGCCCCTTAAACCGATCCATTAATACGCAATAAAGTGGAACCCGAACAACAATTAATTTGATCGCACATGTGTGCTAACGGTACGATCGGACCAGCCCAACAGCCCAACAGCCCAGGAGCGTATATACCTTCACCGTGACCATCGTCGTCAACGCCTTGTTGTCACACTTTCACGCCGGAATGTTGGTCATAAATTAATCTCCAACACGCTGGGTATTACATCACAGCGAATCACCACGGTTTGGCGCTACTGCGCGATGTTCCTTCATTTCAATCACCCCTCCCCCCCTCGGCTGGAGAGGTGGAGTGGAGTGCTAAAGGTTTTGAAAAATCAGGAGCAATCAGATCTTTCCTCTCAGCTGATCTGCCATCGCTGGTGGCACCCCGAGCATTGTGTTGTTGTTCCCAATTCTTCGGTTTTTTTTTTTTTCTTTCTTTCAGTACCTCAAACTTTGGCTCTACGAGAGAGAGAAAGGGCCTTCCATCAATCATCGCGCCATCGTCACAGAGTCGCGCATTACGTTGTTACGGCGGTTGGCGACAGTTCTCGCTGCGTGCAAGCATGGAAGCATGGCCAGACCTACCGCCGCGTGGTTTTCGGTGTGCGTCTATTTATCATTCGCGAAAAAAATAAGGCGTGAAAGGAGTTCAAATGTCACAATACTTACCGAATCGTCAAAATAGGCCAGCAACAACGGGCAAGCAGTTGCAGCTCAGAAGCAGCCCGCAGAACAATAGACAATCGGTTGGGAAATCACGTGCTTGCGATGACGATCGACACATGTCTTTGAAAAGGAGATGCCGGGGGCCTACCATGGATGGGGCAGACGGTAATGAGTGTTGAAAATTGCCTCCTCCTTTTGGGCAGTGTTTGTTGTTTTGGATTCCCCTTGATCATTCCTGCATTACCATAAAGAACATCTCTCCGGGAGTCCTCCAAGATGACCATTTTTAATCAAATTCATTACCCATTGTAAGGTTTTTTTTTTTTCAACTGTTCGGAACTCATATCACTTTTAAAGATTGTATTAGGCCCCCGAAATACTTAATATTTAAGTATATCGACGACCAGTCAATTAAAAATAGCAAATTAGTGCAATTACGTGAAGAAAATCGCTTAATTTATTCCAACAACACACTGTTATATGAATCTGTTATACGATGCACGTCTGTTCCAAAAACGTGCTATTTTCATACCTATTTTGGAACTATTTTGAACCTTCTGCGTGTGTGATTGCTGCTTGGGTGTCAAGCGCGCTTCAGATTCAACTCAGCTTGAGCACGATCGGAATAGGGAACGAAACTGACGAAAATGGCGCCAAAACAGCATCAAAACAAAGCGCTCGCGGCATGAGATCATATTATTTTATTTGTTCGCGATTGAATCCCAGCAAACATGTGCAATTCTGTGAAGGAGTTTGCAATAAAGCTGCTGCGTAATAGCCGTTCGCTGTGAAAAGTGTGTGTATTTGTACGTTTTCTTTCGCGAGCATGTTTCGTGCGTCTTAAACCAGAACAAAACAGCATGGAGACACCAAAATCGCTAACCGCGAGTCGACTGGGGCGCTTGCACGAGAATTCTCCCACACTTTCGAGCCGAAAGAAAGCCCTTTTCGGTCGCGATAACAAGGATGACTCGGAATTGGGTCCAATGACACCGATCCGGTCTGGCAATCAACGCAAAAGTACCAGAAAGTGTAAGTACCCTCTCCGGCAGTGTGGAAAACAATCCGTATACCGGAACTTCATGGTCATATGTTTATGGCAACTTTCAGCTAATCCCCCGACACACAACATCAACTCGTTTCGGAATCTGTTCGGCAATGAATCTCCCGAGAGCGATCGTTCCCTTTCGCCCGATTTTATGCTAAGGTTCACCAATAACGGCCGCTACGAGTTGCTGCCGGCAGATCCGGACAAAGAGAATCGCCTCGTTGACGAGGAAACGCGGTTCTCGTTTCACAGTATCCCCGAGACACCCTCGAGCAGTAGGCTAAGCGCCGAGGAGAACGCCCAGCTCGATGAAAGCAACTCGAACTCGCTTTCGCTGCTGATGAGCTCGGATTTGAATCTGGTCGACAAACGGACCAAACCTTACGTCCTTCGAACACCCAGTGTAAGCGTGCGTTCCAGTGAGGCTAAACCAACGCACGTACGATCGCTGGGGCCAGCGATGCGCCGAACACAACGTCCCCTGCCATTCCAGGAGCACAACGATACGATACAACATGATGCTGCCGCATCACGATCTAAGGTGGCTTGTTCCTCGCCGTCACCCTGGCGATCGGGTATTGGTAGCGATCAGGAGAATGAAATACCACCCAATAAGCGGTCAGGTAACAGCCGTGCGCGGACGTCCCTACAGTTCAACAATGTGCAACCGATTCCGACTAAATCATTCTATTCCTCGTCATCGTCAACGTCGATGGCGACAATGGAAAGACCGAAAACACCCCATCCGCCTATCGCCTCATCGATGAGTAGTGATGGTGGACCGAAGATCACTACCCCACCAACACAGGAGTCCACTGGGGGCAAATCGACCTGTAAAACCCCTCACAAAACCCCCCACAAAACTCCACACAACAGCACACTGCGTAAACGCTCGAAATCCATCTCCTCCACTGCACCACGGCTGGGACAGCGCGGTGTGTGCCATAAGATCCGGAAGCCATCAACGAAGAAACCGTCACCACCGACAGCCGAACCAAGCAAACCGAAACCACCGGCCAGCAAGAAAGAATCGAGAAAGCATTCCAAACCACGGAAGGAACGTGCCATCGCAGGCGGGACCAAGAGTTGCCCGACAACACCGAAGAGCCGAACGCTCGAAGAGGATCAAGAATCAACAGCCCAGCTGTCGTACCAGATGGCACGTGTGGCCGATCTGTTGCGTGCGGGGCAACAGAATTTTAAACGTGCTCGTCCGCTGTCGCTGACACGCTCGATGACGGATCTGAGCACACTGTCCGGTGCTGGGGCCGATTTCTCCTCTTCCGACGAAGACGATGGAACCGATTGTGGCGCGGATCTGGCCAGTCGTAAGTTCTTCCGTTCCGGTGACAGAAAACGATCAACGAAGAAGGTGTACAACCATTTCAACTCAATTTCCCTCGCCGTACGGAGCGGTGGCAAGAGGAAACTGTCCAGCTTCCCAGCCGCTCCCAAACGGCAGCGGATGGACTTTAAGAAGGATTGTTCTTTCGATTTTGAGCTAGAGCAGCTGGAAGTGGACGAGTTGATCAATAGACTAGATCAAAGTTACAGTGTGCTCTACCAGGAGCCATACAAAAGCGAAACGCCCGATGAACCTTTACCCAGTGACGATACCGATGACGATCCCATCCCGCTGCAACCGAACGTCATTTACGTTCTCCCGGGTGAGCTAGAAATGAGCAATTCAATGGACGCGATGGATTGTGATTCCAAAGCATCCGAGACTGATCCGTCGCAAATGGTCATCATACACGATACTCCCGCAGTTCTCAAGTCAAAACTGAGTGAAGATCTGCTCAATGCAATGATCGTCGATAATGCATGCGATATACGTAAGTCATAAATCATCAGCGAGAGCAATCGTACGTTGAAAGATAAAATACTAAACTGCTACATTTTTTGTTCTTCAGCTCATCGATTCAGCGAATCTCATGACGATTCCAGGGACAGTACCTCCTCTGCCGCTGCAGGTCTCAACAGCCAGTACTATCCCATATTCTACAAGGATCAGGTGAAAGAGCTATGGCGGGGCCAGCAAATGGCAGAACAAAAGCACGCGGATGTGTTCCACGTGCTTCGTGAATCGCGCTCCAACGCTCACAAGCGTCACGGTACGGGTCACGATCAGTACCAGATAGATGCGGGCCAACGGGCATACGGAGCGATCCGATGTACCGACTGTGGTCTCGTTTACTCACGCCACGAACCAGAGGAGGAGCTAATTCACGACAATTTTCATCGATCGCAAGCTAAGCTCGTGTTTGGTGGATGGACGAACGAGCGTCTCGTGACGGCCGTCCCCGAGTGGGACGTTACGGGGCGAATAATCGTTGTCGAGCAGGCCGATAGCAAACACTGGCTCACTAAGGTGCACCAGGTGCTGGAAGTGGTAGACACCGAGCTGGGCTACGCGACGCAAGGTGAGCTACCGGATGGTGCCTGGTGCGTGTATCTGGCCGTGGCACGCTCCACCGTGCTCGGGATCTGCGTGGTGGAATCACTCCAATCGGCTAACCGGATGATCAGTATCCCCGGACTGCACGGTTCATCTATCGATTGCTATTCGTCCGAGTACTATCCCGCCAGGTAGGTAGCAAAATGGATAAACGAATTAGCATCGGTTGCATCTAAATTGCTTCGTTCTCTGGCCGGCAACAGGTGCGGTGTTTCACGCATTTGGGTATCACCGAAATACAGGCGCCTGGGTGTTGGCCGTAAGCTAATCGATGCCATCCGGGGGCACTACATACTCGGGTACCCGCTAGCCCGCGACGACATCGCCTTCGGAGCACCGACAGAAAATGGAAAACAGTTCGCCGAGTCGGTAACCGGACGGAAGGATTTCCTTGTCTATCTTTAAGCGTGGTCGTTTCCAGCGGAAATGCGATCCACTTTCGATCTGTTTCTGGTCTTATTTGTTTGTTTTGTCTTTTACAGTTTTTTCCCCTGATATTAAATAATAAACCGCATTCCCCGAAGAGGAAAGGATCTTTCGGTCCCTGTCCCCTCACCCTACTTCGGTTTACCCTTTGATTTGGGGTTGGCCATTTCTTCGCGTTCGCGCATCAGCTTAGCTCGCTGTTTCGCCAGTTGGTCTACTTTCCGGTGCCACTTTACGAACCGTTCGTACTCCTTGTCCGCGATGGGATACAGAGGTTGAGGTGTTTGCGAGAGGAAATGATCCACAAATTCTTCCACACGCAGTGGCCTTCGACCGAACTGCATTCGACGACGAATCGTGAGCACCTCTCGTGCACACTGCAGGATCTGACCGGGCGAGTATCCCTTCGTAACGGTAGCCAGTGCCGAAATATCGAGATCACGCGGAACACCCGTGAACGGAAGTAGGGCCCGTTGCCAAAGCAGCACCGTCGAGCCATAGTCGGGACGGGGAAACACCAAAAATTTGTCAAAACACTTCTTCAGTGGACCCACTTTCGCCAGCCACGGTCGATCGGTGGTGCCCACAAGAAGGATTCTATCCTCCGGCTTTAGCTGTTTCACGATCGTCTTATGCAACCACTTACCGAGCTTCGTCGGATCCTGGTGGGTCTCGGTTGGTGGTACCTTTTTGTAGAACGCCCTGTGAATCTCCTCCAGTGCAATCACGGAGGGTTGCAACAGTCGCGCTACTTTTAGAATCATCTGTAGAAAAGCCGGTATATCGGGGCCAAGAATTGGTTGGCATGTTTCAACACTCAGATCGAACAGCACCGAGTCCGTTTCGTGGCAGATGGCTTCGAGTAGGAGCGTTTTACCGTATCCTGACGGTGCAACCAGACATAGCGAGCGAGGTTTCGGAATCGTGGCCAATGGACCCATTCCATAGAGAAAGGATCGTACGATCGTTCGGATCTCGCCAAGACATGCCGGTGGGTCCTGTTCGAAGCGTTGTCGACGCTCGTACGCCGCATAGTTGAGATCACCGACAAATTCATCGATCGTTCGCTTCCGGTACGCTTTGACCACGTTCCCGTTAACCAGTTCCTCGAACAACGATTGAACCGTACGATCGGCGGTGAGGTCAATCGGTTCTCGATCCTTTTTCTTTTTCTTATTATCGCCTTTCTTCGCCTTCGGAGGCCGTGGCGCTTTGGGAGGTTTGTACTTTTGCTTCTCATCCGCACAGAGTGCCTGCTGCAGGAGTTCGCGTTCCGCTTTCAATAGCTCGTGCACCTCGGCGTGGAGCTCCTGGTGTACTTCGGCAAATTGATCCAGCGTTATCCACTCCATGATGGGCAGCTCGGCAACATTTTTCATTTCATCGATGAATGCCCAATCTTTCCGATACAGGCGAAGCGTTTCCTCGAGACTCACTGAAAGAGGAATGGCAAAATTGAATTTGAAATTGGAATTGAAAAAATTGAGAAATGACTGGCCGCTAATCTATCATCTTCCTTCTCAGGACTTACCGAACGCATTGGTAACGAACTCCGGCTCACTGAAGACATAGGTTTTCCCTTCTTTCTTCTCCCTGGCACGTTTCTCTCGGGCCAGCTCTTTCGCTCGTTCCTTTTCCTCCCGTTTTTTGCTCAACTCCAGTTCTCGGGCCGCCTTTTTCGCATCCGCTTCCTTTTTCTTCTGTTCCGGTGTTTTCAGTTTTTCCAACCGCTTCAAACGCTCCTCCTCCAGGTATTCCATCGGGGTACGGGTATCACCTCGCACTATCAGCACGGTACCGCCTTGGAATGGTTCCGGGATGACATCGAAAGCGAGCGTCTCGTCGTACCACTGACGAAACCAGGCACGCACCAGATCCGTTATGTCCTCGAGCAGTGCAGGAGTACGTGTCCGCAGTATTCTTGCCCTCTCGTCTGCGATCGCTTCTAGAAAGCGTTGATCGAACGCCACCCTCTGGTTGCTACGCTCGGTACGCGCCCGATCTACGGCAACCATCGGTGACCGATCGATCGGTTTTTGATCATCGAAAAGACCCAAAAACCGCGATCGTTCATATCGTGCTCGTTTTCGCTCTTTTGCTGCACGAAAATCACGCCAGCAGCGCTGGATTCGTCGTGCCGCACGGTTTAGTCTAAACTTTTCGCATTCCTCTTCGGCCACACGTAATGCTTCCGCTTCGGCCAAGGCCAGCGCAGTATCGAGCTCGTCCGATTTTGCTGCGTTAATCTTTGACCTATCTACGCTGGAGGGTTCCGCAGGAACGACAGGAACTGTGGCCACTGTGTCCTGCCAACCCGGTGGCGTGTAGTATGCGAATGCGACCAGATCTTTCTGCTGCATCTGAAAGTTCCAGTCGAAAACGGTTCGCTTAACCGGAAAGAGCATCTGTTGGCCGGGGCGAAAGAAAAACTAATACTGAATATCGACCAAATCTTCATCGATCGGCTTCGGAAAGTAGCGGTCCGGATGGAGTCGATAGTTTGTCCGACGAACCCGTGCCTGACGAGCCTTCTCGTGGGCCAGTATTAAACGGAGTGCCCAGAGCAACCGTTCTTTCCTGCGATCCCGCTTTACAATCGGTCGCTTCAGCAATCCGGGTACCGGTTTCTCTTCCCGCTGCTCATCATTCTCTAAAGAATTGTCTTCCTGCTCTTCCTCCTCTTCCTCCTCATCGCTGCTACTACCGCTAGCTGGAGTAAATCGCTGCAGCCTTTTCGATCGAAGCAACTCTTGAAGATGAGCAGGCCGTTTGGCAGGGAAATAACATGGCCGTACGGCTTGCACATCTTCCGGTATTAAGTGAAGCTCCTGCAGAGCGCCGTCAATGTACACGAAATCACTAAGCTCGATGTTCTTCAACATGGAGCCCAGCTCTAGTAGGCGCGTGTTGCTGGCTTCTAGAAGGTATTGGACTACTTCTCGCTTCTGCACCTGCAGCGTTTGGTCGTAGCAGTGCCCTAGGCTCCGACACAGCTCCACGTAGCGACAGTACAAATCCGATACCAAACGATGGACGATGCGGACATCTTTCGTGGATTCCGCAGCCTGCACAAATCGCTCGTGGGACAGCACATCTTCGATCAGCTTGCTGGTGGCTATCCAAAATTTTGCGATCCCTTTCGCTTGCGCCATCGAAGCTTGTGGTGGCGATGGGGCTATCCGATCGAAACTACACACCAAAGACTACTACGATGGTAGGTGAAAACTAGACTACTACAGATTGTAAGCAAACGTGTGTGCTATTTGGTACACGGCTGACTAATAACGCGGTTGAACTTTATTTATTCTGATGCCTCACCCCGGTTCTCCTTGTAGCAGTAAAACAATCAACACCAATCTTTTCCTTCACCTCGGCGATCGTATCCTCAGCTATAGCCCTAGCGCGCTCGCTACCATCCTCAATCACACCGGTCAGATATGCGACATCGCCCGTGTACTGTGCTATACGTTCCCGTATCGGTCGCAGGTGTTCGATCAGTGCGTCCGCCACTATCAGCTTGTACTGGCCCGTATTCTTCCCCGTTACCTCCTGGCATATCTCCTCTACCGTCTTTCCGCTAACCAGCGAGTGAATCGTAACGAGATTCGACACACCAGGTCGCTGCTCCGGTTCGAACGTTACCTCCGACCGGAAATCTGTAACTGATTTTTTCACCTTTTCAAGCACCAGCTCCGGTGGATCGATCAGCATGATACAACTCTTGGGATCGGGGTCCGATTTGGACATCTTTTTGGACGGATCACGCAACGATTTTAACCGACTACCATCGTTAACGAGTGCCTCACAGAAGGGAAACGTACGACCGTACTTATTGTTGAAGGCACGGGCAAGCGATTGGGCCAGCTGTAGCTGTTGTATCTGATCCTCGCCCACGGGTATGTGCGTCGCCTTGTAGAGCATAATATCGGCCGCTTGCAGCACCGGATACAGGTACAGTCCTAGTGGGATCTCTTTCATGTTTGCCGATTTCTCTTTGTACTGCGGAAGATGCGTTAGGCGGGCCATCGTCGTGAGGCAACCGAGTATCCAGGACAGTTCGGCATGCTGAGGTACGGCCGATTGCAGAAACAGCGTAGCCTTTTCCGGGTCGATCCCACAGGCCAGCAGGGTGGCCGTCATTTGCAACGTGTTGTAGCGCAGCGTCTCCGGTTCCTGATGTATGCGTGTCCATAGAATGAAGACGTTAGCACCGGGGATCAGGAATCCTGCGCTCATGTAACACTCACCGGTGGTATGGTCATGGAATGCAAATCGACGATACAGTACGTTACGTCCTCACCCGCCTCCTGCAACTCCACCCATCGTTTCACGGCACCCAAGTAGTTGCCAATATGCAGGGCACCGGTCGGTTGCACACCCGAAAACACTTTTCTTGGCCATGGTGCTGGCTAAATAGAGAGGGGAAACGGAATTAACGGGTTGAAACGAGCAAGTCCGTATGCTACCAGACACTACCTACCTTGGACTCTGAAGATGCGGATCGTTTGATAATCGTTCTATCACAAAAACGGGTGCGAGAAAGAGTTGGAAAAATCCGCCTCAAAATCGACATTTTTACGCGCGGTTTGTGTACAGGCCGTGCGTGACCTTGGACGGAACGTCAAAATCAGCTGACGAGCTTCATTCAACAAGAAGAAGAAAAAGAACCAGAAGATGGGATAAAAATGTATGTTGGGTTTTACTTTTCAGTGAACTTTTATTTTTCTCAAGCTCATTTCGAGAGATATAATAATAAGAAACAATAGTAAAACATACAAGTTAACAGAAATATCTTTAAAATAATTCAGTGTGCGTTAATGCCGATTATTTGGTAGCTTATCTTAATGTGTAATACATTTCTCGATAGGAATCTTCACACGAAGGTGATCGTGCCCTCGGAATTATTGGTTTTGCTCGTGGCATCTGAATCTTCAGGTTGGGAAACTTTTCCTCCAGTCCCTGAAGACGATTACGATCTAATTTACAATTCACGAACTGCTGCACATGTAATCGATGCATCGAATCGCCCATCTGAAGGAAAGCCGATTTGCTGAATTGCGCATTGGCGAACACCATTACCTCGAGCTGCTTAAGAAAATGAAGAGATTTAAGAGTTTGTTTAGCGACTGTGGTGTTGCCGGGCAAATCCCATAGATCATTTGCGCCATAAATTAAACGCAAGCGAATTTCTGACCATTAATAGAATAAGCAGTAGCCACATTAGCTTGTCTGGAAGCAGAATATGTTCCGCCAATCTTCATACATATTTTCTGCTATTTATAGAACAACTCCATTTCAGTATCTGAAAGGCAACCACGCATTTATTGAAACGCTCAGAAACCAGATCCATCAATACAACATGCCTCAAAAAAGGAAAACTCTCTAGAAACAAACAAAACTACTTCTACAGCTGCATTGTGTACGATGAAAAGTACACAAAAACCAACAACCGGTTTCGGTCTCCCCTCTCACATATGGTTACCGGCGACATTATTTACAAATAAATTATGAGAAACCTCATCTCTACCACTGCTCCACCACCCTCACATACCACGTGTTTTGCTGCTCCTGAGCGTTTCAATTATGCCCCACTAGGGGTGATGATGGCTCGACGCAGCTCTAGAGCTCACACCCGCCAAATGGCCGTGGAGCGTTTAGTGAAACACGCTACGTCGATCGCGCACCATCGCGCAATTTGCGCGTTGCGGTACAAAGCCGCTCGGTTATCCGATTGGTGGTAGTTCTCAATTCGACCCCTTGAAAAACCAGTCCCTTGAAAGACTGGTAAAGCATCAGATCAGGAGATTTGGTATTTAATTTTGTGACGAGCCATTTAAAAGCAAGTTTGAAGCATGAAGACAACGACACCAGTCACCGCCAGCAGGCGACGATCTCAAGCACCTGGGACACCGAATCGCTTGGCAACCCTATATGGCCTGCTGCTACTACTGCTGCTGCTGCTTACGAGTGATGCACTATCGCAGGAATCGTCCGAAAATGAGCAGCCACCCAACATCGTGTTCATTCTGGCGGATGATTTGGGCTGGAACGATGTGGGATTTCACGGATCGGCCCAAATTCCGACGCACAATCTGGACGCCCTAGCTTACTCCGGTATCATTCTGAACCGGTACTACGTGAACCCGATCTGTACACCATCCCGGTCGGCGCTAATGACTGGAAAGTATCCGATCCATACCGGCATGCAGCATTCGGTACTGTACGCAATGGAACCACGAGGACTGCCGCTCACGGAGAAGCTACTACCACAGTATCTACAGGAACTGGGGTGAGTTGACACCAAAGAGAGGGAGTGAGCGGAATGACATCACTGACGGACCCCTGACTTAAAATTCCCCAGCTACACCAACCACATCGTCGGTAAGTGGCACCTCGGCCATTACCAGCTACGCTACACACCGCTCCAACGCGGTTTCGATAGTCACACCGGATTTTGGACCGGGCATCAGCATGCAAACGATCATACGGCGGTCGAGCATGGCCACTGGGGACTCGATATGCGCCGGGGTTACGATGTGGCGTACGATCTGCATGGACAGTACACAACGCACGTGCTGGGAGAGGAAGGAGTCCGGATAATCGGGCGCCATAACACAAGTCAACCGCTTTTCCTATACGTCGCCTACGGAGCCGTCCATTCGGCGAATCCGTACGATTTTCTACCCGCACCCGATGAAACAGTCGACGAATTGGCCGATATCGTAAACTACAAGCGCCGAAAGTTTGCCGCCATGATGGTGGAGTTGGATCGAACCGTAGGCTCGCTGGTGCAAGCACTGCACACACGACAAATGCTAGAAAACACAATCATTGTGTTCAGCACCGATAACGGTGGTCCCGCCGAGGGTTTCAACTACAATGCGGCCTCCAACTGGCCACTGCGGGGTGTCAAGAATACACTCTGGGAGGGTGGTGTCCGTGGGGCGGCATTCATTTGGAGTCCTCTGTTGAAGAAGCGACACGCCGTATCACAGCAAACGATGCAGGTGTGCGATTGGCTTCCGACACTGTACGAGGCTGCAGGAGGTAACCTTAGGTACTACGAAAGTTCCACTACTATTATACTACTAAGCGATACTATTGAAGACCGTTCTCTTCTTGATTTCTTCCATTCGCTAGTGCGTTACCAGAAGATCTGGATGGCATAAGCGTGTGGAAGGAGCTTAATACCGGTGAACCGACGGCACGCATCGAGATCCTCCACAACATTGACGACATCTGGCAGAGTGCCGCCCTTACCGTGGGTAGTTGGAAGATCGTCAAAGGCACACATTACAATGGTACCTGGGACGGCTGGTATGGACCGGCCGGGACGAGGAAAGAAACGGCCTATCCCTTAGACGCCATCTTGAACAGCACCGCGGGTCTTGTGTTGAGCAAAGTGAAAGTACTTCCGACGAAGGAAACGATTCTACAACTCCGGCGTGCGGCCACGGTGTCCTGTGGTACGGGTGCCCACATGGCGAACCGCTGCGAGCCACAGGCAAACACCGTGTGCCTGTTCGACCTGGAGGTGGATCCGTGCGAGTACAACAATCTAGCGGACACCCATCCGCACATCGTGCAAAGTTTGCTTGCCCGGTTGGCCGATTACAACAGCACGGCGATCCCACCAGCAAACATGGGGGACGATCCTCGAGGAGAACCTCGTCTTTGGAACTACACGTGGCACAATTTTGGCGACGAACCGGTACCGGAGGTATTGACGGTGAAGGATTTGTGAGAAAAAATTTCGGCATTTAGATGGCACCACGCGTGTGGTGAAAAAAAGTTATCATTTTATTAATACATATTATCGCTAGAATACTGTGAAAACAACAACGGAGGTATATGAATACTTCTGAGAAGCTCATCGTAGTGCCTTTACTACAAGTTAAACATTGATCAACCTCAACCTAGTGAAGCAGTTAGGAGGGCGTGTGCGTCGTTACAGACATTGGCCCCTTTGGTTTGCAGATTGTATAATCAAACCCGGGCCAGTCTGTGTGCACTTTGTTAGTGTGGTAGCGATGATCGACCATGGTTTCCACACGTCCGTGGAAGCTCCAGTACGATCACGATGATCACTATGGTGATCTTGCCTTTGTTAAGTACTACAAGCGCGTTAGAATCTTGCATCGTATTTGGTTTATTGGTATTCCTCTGTTTGTATCCCAATGCCCGCGCCCGCGGTTTTTGGGGCCAGCTAGCACAGATATTGTCTAAAACGAACGACCGACAGGTTTTATCGGATCGAATGGGGTCTGGGTAAAAAAGAAAAACGCAACTTTATTTTTGTCCTTCCTCCGAAAGCGTGTGCTTTTCAGCCAGCTCACGCCGTTCGGTATAAGCGAAGTTGGCGCAGTAGTTCACCCCCCAAAAACGGATCAGTTCAATAACATAAAATAGAAAGGAAAGTAAGAAAACACGAAGCCAATCACCTGTGACAAGCTTACAGTATTTCCAGATCACAGTGTCTTATCTCGGGGAATTTTTTCTGCAAAAACAAAGGAGAGAAATGCAAAACGGTAAGATAGGCTATGGTTGACATCATCTCACTTCATCCACTTACCCTCAGTTTCATCTCGATCCGATCGATTTCACCACCCATCAGATCGACGATATTTTCACCGTGCTTCAGTAGGAACGCTTCCAACTCGTCGATCGTCTGGAAGGTGCGCACTTCCTCTAGCAGCGTGTTTAAATCCTGCTTATCAAGATACACGCGCGTTAGCTCGCGTCCATCGAAATCCATTTCGGCCTGTGGTTTGCAAACAAATAGACAGACAGAGTGTAAGCAAGGGACAACCGCGCGGTACGACCGATCAACTGACCTTGTATCTAACCAAGGAGTTACCCATATCGATACCCTTGACGTCATGGATAGCCCGAATCATGATGTCAGCCTCGAGTTCGGCATTAATTTTGTCGAGATTCTCCTGCCGTATCGAGCGTCCCACCAGTGCGGCCACGTTCGTGTAGATGATGAAGGAAGCGACACCACCGAGCATGCACCCAACCAGGAGCGAACCGACCGCATCCGGAATCGGCGATCCCGTGTAGGTGGAAAGTCCCATGCAGGTTGCGGCCAGCGCTACACTGAGGACGGCTGCGGCATCCTCCGTAAGTACAACGTTCACACAAGGATCCTGTCCGCGAACCACTGGAAAAGACGACGGTAAAAGAGTCGCAAAAGATTACAACAAACTTCAAAGCACGCAATCTCGTCGCTCGTCGTACCATAGTCCCGGAAGCTCATGCCAAGCGCCTTTGCACCGCTTCGGCAACTGTTGATGGCTACTAGCAGCGTTGCGCCTTCGGACACCAGCGAACCACCGAGAATGAAGAACGCCCAGAAAAAGTCATCGATCGGATGCGGATCGACCAGACCCATAATACCGTGGTAGAACGACAGACCGGTGCCAACGCAAAAGATGCCGACGCCCGAAATCAACGACGAGACGTACTTCATGTTTGCGTAACCGTACGGATGGTCGGAATCGGCAATCTGGGTCGATTTGTGGATACCGTACGCCAGTATCAACTGATTGATCGTGTCTGCTAGCGAGTGAATCGTTTCGGCGAACATACTGTGCGAACCGGTGTACAACCAGGCACCGAACTTGAAAACACAGTTCGTGGCATTGCTGCAAGAAGGGGAAAAAAGGGGAGTAATGTAGCAACTAGGATCGTGCGGTTCTTATCTGCTGTGCTTAGTACCACTTACATTGCAATAGCTGTAAGGACTACTTTGCCCGATTTCCCAAACAGCCCGGGCTCGGAATCGACGACATTCGTCCGGCTGCCAATCTCACGCCGATAGTCTCTCAACCGTCGTTTTACGGTGAATATATCTGCAATAACGAGGTAAGAGGTATTTTTGTAGAAGAAGAAGGATCACGCCGTTGCGTCCGCTTTTTGGTCGAGGCCTACTTTGTTGGTGCATTTTTTTCTCGATCTCTCGCTTTAAACACTCCTTCAGTAGGTTCTCCCGTGTGCCCCACACGTCGATCGCCTTCGCTTCCACATCCTTGCGCCAGTAGACCGTGATGGCCGGTTCCTGCTCGTACGGTGATCTTCGCTTCGTTTTCGGCAACGTTTCGAGATCGGACGGTTTCAGCAAAAAGTCGGACATGGCCCGCACGGGTGTGATGAAGTTGCGCTCCAGCGAGGAACGCGAAAAGTCCACCCGGATACGCTTCTTCGCTAGCTGTCGGTTCTTTTCGGCCAGCTGTTCCTTCAGATCCGCCTCGGTCAGCAGGACCTTTGGTGTTTCGTTACTGCTGCTCGCTACTACTGCTGCTGCTGCTCCAACATCTATTGTGGTCGAGGAAACCGCGAGCCCCAAAGGAGCAGCAGTTGCCGTAAGGGTTCCATCGTTTTTCGGTTTCTCGATCACGACCTCTTGTAACTTCGAATCGGCTACCGTTGTTTTCACCACTAGCTTTCCATTCTTAGTCTCAATCTCAAGGGTTGTATGTTGCTGCTTCTCGGCTGGTGTGGTTTCCGGTTCGCCTTTCTTCGATTGGCTGCGCTCATCGGACCGTGACACGGTAAAACTTCGGTTGCCAAGCGGTGACGGCAAGTAATCCTTACGTAAAGCGTGCTCGGTTGTTGGCCACCAGCGAAGCCTTGGTGCGCTAAGCGAAAGTTTTCGCACCGGCACCA
Source organism: Anopheles darlingi (assembly GCF_943734745.1). Lineage (NCBI taxonomy): Eukaryota > Metazoa > Arthropoda > Insecta > Diptera > Culicidae > Anopheles > Anopheles darlingi. The sequence goes on from NC_064875.1 coordinate 21,872,018, forward strand.
GATGTGGCTGTTTTTAGGCGGTTGATAAAGAGAGTGGTTATAGAAAAAGCAAAATAAATTGTAATAAAAATCATAACATCCGATCGATTTGTCACCTGACTCCGATGGCATAGCAACAGCCAGGCTACTCGATGCACCACCATTCTCGTGACGATGCTGTTTCCGTTGCTGAGAAGGTGGTGTAGTAGGAAAATCCGATGCCTCGCCCTCAGGAAAGGGCGAGCCCCCGCTCGTAAGGAGTGTCCCACCGGAAGGAAATCTGTGCCGGGGGCCGGTCACAGGAGAACCGTCCAACGATCACTACCACACCACGGAGACAACAGCGCTAGTTCGACATAATAATATTGTGCATATTATTTGTTCTATTGTTTTTCTTTTGCTTTTGTCTTCGCAAAATTAACCCGACGACGCCAACAAAATTGGCTACAGGTCGTCCGGCAGGGAGGAGCGAGGAGGCGCACTTTCACCCGAAACGTCAAGCGGCCAGGTGTTTACACTGCTTACCATAAACTTATGAACGTACGTGATGTAGATTACGATATCATTACGATTACGATGAAGAATTGGAACAAAATGCGGTACACGTATTTTCCTACCTATTTTCCGCTTCCTACCTAGTATCCCTGGACGAATTACGGAAAAATCGAAAAATCTGCCTGGAAAACTTATCGTTCTCTCGAACTTATCGTTCCACCACTTGATCGTCACTTGAATATTTCTCCGGTGAAACCGGCAACCCTGCCGCATTTCACGTTGGAGGGAAAAGAAGGTAAAATCGTGCGAAAAAGAGATGACACCAACGTTCAAATCCGGCTGTTTCAAGTAACGGCTGCTTTCTGTTAAACGCACGCTCCTCCCAGCTAGACGCGCTGTTTTCTGTGACTGTGAAAAAGTGAAAAGTGGAATTTTACTCCGAAAATCGTAGTTTGTGATTCCGGAATTAGCTGCTTGTGAATTGTCTTTGTGGGAAGTTGTGTTTTTCTGTAAAAAAGGAGTGTTCCGTCGCATGAAATAGTGCTGTCATCGTTTTCCGGGGATTCGGATATTTCGGATTATTGAAAAACGCCATCTTCGAGGAAGAAACACCATCACGAAGCGAAAATGAACAAAAGCGCGACGAAAAAACTGGATGGAGGCTCAGAGTAAGTACCGACCAGATTACAGGTTATCAGGAAAACATGTTGTGTTCCGGCGCTAAATAAACGCTTCTTCATCGCTCACAGTGCACAGGTGCTGCGGAAGATGCAAGACATCTGCGCGGAAAACGTTTATCGAATGGAGCAACTCTGGTCTGCCATGTTCGATAGCAAGATCTGCAAGGATTACATGCACCGCTTGCCGGATCACATGATGGCCTTCTTTGACGAGGTGTACGAGGAAAGCAATCAGCGGAAATGCCGCATCGAGGATGGAATCATCAAGCTGCGCAAGGAAGCGCACGATCTAAGCCGGCTGCTGAATGAGCAGCCCGATCCTCTGCTTCATCTGGAAGGGGAAAAAGAAGAAAAGTTGCCACTGTTGGTGCTACAAAACAAGCTGGACAGCAGCCTTGAGCAGATGCGCAGCAGGCTGCGGGAACGGCTGGCCGTGATCGATGATTTTGCGCTGGAAGCCGAAACGCTCTGCGAAGGTAGGTTATATTTTCGCATCCAGAATGATATGTCTGCGGTTTTAGCATGCTAACCTACTCTCTGTCTCCATTTCACGCAGAGCTTGGTGAGCAGGCTCGGTTCCTGCAGAAGGATCCGTTGCCAACCGAACAAGAGCTGGTGGCTTACCACAATTACATCGATGGACTAAAAGCGGAGAAACTGGCTCGTCTTGAGGAGATAGCTATGCTGCGTCAAGAGATTAAAGGCTATATGGCGGACTTGGAAATCATGCCAGAGACGGACCAAGAGCAGCACTTGTTGAACGCTCGCAATTTCCCGCCGACCAATACCAACATGGAAGGACTGCGTAAGCTGCATGATTATGCCGCCAGCCAGTACCAAGAGCTGCGACGGCTAATCGACGAAAAGCACGTTCAGCTGGCGCGCATGTGGAAATACCTTAATGTAGATCCGGCCATCATGCAAAAGTTCGAAAAGCTTAAGAACTATACACAGAGTAACTTCGACAAACTGTATGCCGAGTATGAGCGCTGTGAAACGTTGCGTCGTGAAAACCTTAAGACGATAGTTGAGCGTACTCGTGCGGAAATTACCATGTGGTGGGACCGTTGCCTCAAATCGGAGGATGAACGGGCCCGGTTCACCACATTCCGGACGCACATCTTCAACGAGGACACGCTGACGTTGCACGAGATGGAGCTGGAGGATCTAAAGGAGTATTATAGTACGAACGAGCACATTTTTAAGCTCATCGCCGAACGGCAGGAAATGTGGGAACGTATGCTGGCGCTCGAGAGCAAAACGAACGATCCAAACAGATACAACAACCGCGGTGGTAAGCTGCTGGAAGAGGAAAAGGAACGTCGGCGTATCGGGACCAAACTACCGAAAGTGGAGCAAAAGCTGCGTGATGCCTGCTTCGAGTACGAGACAAAGCATGGCCGACCATTCACAATTTACGGTCGCAGCTTGCAGGATACGATGCAGGAGCAGTGGATGCGCCGCGAGGAAACTAAACAGCTAATGTCGAGTGCTCGCAAGAAGGCGAATGGCGTCGTCGGAGGTTTGGGAACACCCAGGCCCGGTGGAGCGGACACTCTAATGCTTACCCGTACCGGTGGTGGTGGCTGTTCGTCTACGATGTCGCTACTATCGGCGAACCGATCGCGAATGATGGGATCCTCGCGGAAGGTACCCGTTACACCGTTGATATCAGCCAGCAAACAGGGCACTGCTGGATCGCAAATGAAGCGCAAACTGGCCACAACACCGACGAACGTGATACACGCTAAGCGTTCGCTATTGCGCCAGCTCAATAGTCCTGCACTCAGCATCACTAATCGATCGAACTCCAAAACGGTGGTACCCGGCCGTAAGTTGCCTTCAATCAAGGTGTACGATACGAAGGTAGCCGGTTGCATCGTACAAAAGCGGGTAAGTAAAGGAGGGTAGCAAGGACCACAAGTGATGGTATATGCCGGGCGTGATACTTACTGCTTCATTGTTTCTTCTATAGCGATCACTTCGCAAATCGCAAGGTAAACGCCGAAGCGGGGTGCACAGACAACAGTCACAGCATCAGCTACCATCCGTGGTCATCAGCCCTGCCGAAGGAACAATTCTGCAAGATTCGGTTTGCTACGAGAACTTTGAGGTACGTGTTTCATGAAGATGATGGCACCGGCAACAACATTTTTCATCCTGCTTTATGTGTATGTTCGTCGTTCGTTCGTCATGATGGTATTAAATGTTCGATTATCTCTAAGTGCTACTATCCACCAACAATGTTTTGTGAACCAAATAGCACCAAGATGCAATGAGCATTTAAAGTTGATTCCCAATAACATGTCGGTTTTCTTCTTTTTCTTCTTTTCGTTTTTGTAGAATAATGTCCCCAATCGTTCATCAGTTGTAGCGGCGAACATGGTGCATCGTAACAAGCAAATCAACGGTCACGCACCGGCAATCAGAGTTGCGTGCGATGATCTTGGACTGGCGAACCTGAGCGAAGAGGAGGAGAATCAAGATCCTGTCGCCTCCTCGACCGCGCATGGTTTTTCGCTCCGATCACAACACAAGGCGTTACAAGAAACGATCAGCTCGCGAACGCGCAATGCTACGCTGCGGCTCAAGCCGACTCCCAAGAATTGCCCAACAACATTCTAATAGAATCTGTCGTTGCAATATGCTTGTGGTTCGTTTCATGTGTAATTTATCAGTTTGTCTCTTATTAGTTTTTAAATATGTATCTGTATGCCGCGCAATAGCGGTTACTTCCAAGCGCAGCACAGCTGGGTTATTTGTTTGAAGAAGTAATTTTTAGGCGTACCCTCTTTCGCTCTCTACCCCCCTCGGGTGCATTTTGTTCCATCGGAGCTGACTTGCCGCAGCACCCTTGATCGGAGCATCATATTAAACGGAAATCGGAAGGAATTGAAAGGGTTTGTTACATGAACGGTTAGTTAGTTTAGATTTATTTTGCGTTTCTCTACTTTTACCATTTGTGCGTTGCTAGAGTGAAGGACTTTTAATAATTCGATTCATGTAACAATGGTGAACTTATAATAATCTGAGCGTTTATCATTTTTGCGTTGCCGGAGTAAAGAACTCTTAATAGCTCGATTCATGTAACAATGTTGAAATAAAAGAGAATATACTAACCGAACAATTCCATTCAATTTTCAATTGATTAAATATCACCTTAATTGGCGAAGATTGAAGATAACAGGTAACATATAAATTCAATTGAATTTTTCGTATTACCCGTAATTTTCCGTACCCTGTTTATTTTAGCTATATTTATTTGAAGAAAAAGTAACAAAAAAATAACGACTTTTTCAACTATTCTTTAACTCTGCTGCTGTAAACGAAATGACGCGTTTATAGCCCGAAAAATTGACTTCGCAGGCTCCCGGCAGTTTCGATGCAGCATTTGCGGCAGTTGCAGAAGTTTTATGATTTTACCGAATATGATTTTGTACAGCCAGTTAGTGCAAACCATTTCGCAAATTTCAACCTGACCAAACAAAGCATAAATAATGTTCGTTTACTTTTAGTTTTCGATTCGTGCGGCCTGGCCTTATGTTTCGTGTGGCCCGGGCTTAAGGTGTGTGTGTGTAGGACCCCGCCGCCGTCGTCCCCGCTGCCGTTGCTGTGCTGATATGTTGAAGAGGGTTTTGATTTTTGCACCACATCCGCGTTGGGCAGGCGAAATTAACGCGATCAACGCCTCTACATAACGCTAGCCAACAGCAGCAACAGCAGCAAAGTGGAGAATATATTGCTGAATATCTTGCTGGTGGTAATTAGAGGCAAAAGTGAGTTGCATATTGTCAATCTTGACGTTCTTCCGCGGTGGCCAGTGAAGTGCGTATAGTGCGTGCAAGAACGGTAGCATAGAAAACAAATAAGGTTCAAATCACATCCTCAGCCCCAGCATATCTGCGGTCAGTGGTCAATTACGGTTGATTCCCGTGTGTGTGTGTCTCTCTCTCTGCCCCGTACCAGTTACGGCACAGGCAGAGTTGATTGTTCCGTTTTTTTGTCGATTGCTATACTCCGAAAGTGTTGCGAACGTTCCCAGTTCAAGAATCCCAAAGTTCATCGCCGTGCCGTGATTGTGTGATCGATTATTGCGAGAGGAGAAGGAGAAGGAAGAGGGCTCGCGAATCGAAGTGGCCAGCAGCAGCAGCTGAAAGTGGTTTATGCTTGGATGCCTCCAATCGGTTCGACGGCAGCGGCGTCCAGCAGCGTTCGCCAATCACGTCAGCTGGGAATCAAGCCCCGAGGGTGGGGGGTGTGGGTCGGGATGGCGTAACAAACAGGAACAGATACACCGCCGCATCGTGCGTGCTCTGTTGTGCAAAACCGTGTTGGGCTTCAGCAGAGTAGACAACGAATCAACCACAGGGTGGCCCCACTGGCTGCTGACCGGCCTGTGTAGAGTAATCCTTTTCTGTTGGTTGTGTCTTCCCCCATACGCGTATTGTTATGGGACCTCGTTTCCGATTGCGATCATCAGCTTCCACAAAGCCATTATGCGGTAGTTGTTTATAATTATGCCGAGATTTCGTAGCGCGGCGGAGGGGTTATCGCGGAGTGAGCCGGACGAGTGATAGCAAAAGAGAAAGGACCGAGCACAAAGAAACGAGAGCGAGAGCCAAAACACACTAACACACGGAATGTATGTATGTGTGTGTGTGAGGCGGAGATCCGAATTGTAAATTTATGAATCCTTTTTTGCGCAAGGATTGGGGCTGCATCGTCATTTCGCTTCTTAGCCATTATCATCATCCGGTATTGTTTACTAGAAACAGCAATCTAGAACAAATCATTGTTGTCATTTAGTTATTTACCTTCTCGACCGTCGGAGTTGCTCAAAAGAATCAATCTACTAGTCCTAATAATTAGTGGCTCTTTAAAATACTATTAGCAGACGACTACTACGATCAACAATACTTGACCACCTAGTATGCCGCACGCATGCTACGATCTGTCATCAGTGTGTGGGTTTTTTCTACCAACCTCCTTTTAAGTAGATCGCTAGAAAAAGATAAGAATTAAAAATATAACACAAGTGCAAGGATAGGGGGAAACAAAAAGGGAAAAAGCTTTCCGGAAACTACGGCGGAAATTCAGGAAGAGCAAAACACGCCACATAAAAGTGAACAAACTATGGTTTTGGCTCGTGAAGAGAGAGAGAGAGAGAGCGCGCGGCCGCGCTTTACGAGTGGATAAGTCACCGCATTTTCCACCTCGTTTCGGGGTTTTTCTTCCTTGAACGACCTCTTGATTCTCAACCGCTCATTCAGCACCATCTCTATGTTAATTGTGTTGTGTTGTTGTGTAAGTACCGTGAGCGGTTTTCCTTGCAAACAGACGGTTTTCCACGGGTCGCGACCATTGCGACACATTTTCCACCTGTAATCGATGCTTAGAGAAGAGTCATTTTATTGACAAAATATCTCCTCGTTTAGGTCGCGCGGGTCTGTACCGTCTATGTGCGATTGGGACACCATTGCATCACTTGACCGAGGGTGAAAATAGCGTGTGGGCGATGTCCTGAAATATCGTTTCATCTGTTTCAACGATCCTACGAAGTGGTAGGTTCGAAGTAGGTCGACACCGATGTCAAAATAGGTTTCTCGTACACCACATCACAATCTTCATACCGCATCTCTCTCTATCTCTCTGTCTCTCTGGTGGTTGCTCTCTTTTCGAGGGAATAAGGGTTCTCTTTTCTCACCTCACGATGGTGTTTGAACCAAAAACAAAAAAAAATAACAATCCTTGTGTGCTTCAGTCAAGATCATGCCTTTGAAGAAGTCCAATGCTGTAAGAGTTGCATGTGTTCTGCTGCGTTCGCTGGCTGCGCGAAAAGTGTCCATTCTCCGCCTTTCAGGACCTCGCGAGGGTCTCCACCGTACCACCGTATCCCGAGACAAGCCCCTTCAATCGAATGCGTATTTTCTTTTTATTTCAGCCCCACTGTTGAGCGCGTGATACGAGTGATAAAGTGCGATTAATGTTGTTGCGACGTTACGAATGTGGTGACTTTGTAGGGCTCTTGTGTGAGCAGATGAGGGCAGCAGACGAATAGCAAACATACCCACACACATAGTCGAGCATGTGAACCAAGGACACACCGAGCATCCTGATCCGATCCTGTTTGTTTTGTTGTTTTTTGTCAAGAATTAAACCGAGCTCGAGCTCGTCGTTCGCCCAATTGAGTACCGTGGCCGCACTACAGAGGATAGTGAAGTGATTTTCCCAGTTCATATGCGTGTTGTTTCCAATTCGGTTTCCGTCCTTCACCACCCCGCCGACTGCGGTTGGTGAAAAGTGCGTTTTATCTATTTTCACTGGTCACGTCGTCGCTCAGCTGTGCGCGGTGGTGGTGTTGCGGTGTTGCGGTGACAATTTTCCGTTTTTCACTACAAGCCAAGCTGCAGGAAGATTAATCTGCAAAGGCAAACGCCAGAAAGAAAATCGATCATTACGCTGTGCTGGCTCGACCTCGCAGGGATGAAGGTTACGTCCTCGTTTGGCCCCATCGTCGTCGTTACATAAAGGTAGTGAGCAAAGCACAACCCGTGAGTGAGTGAGCGAGCGAACGAGCGAGTGAGTGCGGTGTGAGCGTGAGCTGCTGTGAGCAATATTATTTGTGAAGGTTGGCAAGGAGGAGCAGGAGGATAAGGATTCCCAAAGACGTGTGCTTGGTGGTCGCGCCGGGTCTTAACGGCTCCACGGTAGGTGGAAGCCTCCATCGGGAACATTCGTCTGCCCTAGCAAGGCGAATCGAAGTTTGAATATTGTTATTCGCCCGGAGGAAGTAGTACTTAATCTCATCACCGCAATCTACTACCGGATTGCGAAGGATCCGGCTAGCACAGCAACTGTCTTCACCAGGGCCGTAAACAGGAAAAAGCCGTCAAACTGGAGCGCCTGCCAGAATATCTGCGTGATACCGTGGACTGGTTTATGGGGTAAGTGTGTTTTGAAAGATTTTTCACGATTACAAACATTCCAGGAATGCCTTAGTGCGAAGAGTTCACTCAGGGAACTAGGTACGTCTGTGTCCTGCCAGCAAATAAAAGGTTTCTGAAGGGTTTTGCTCTGAACAGCATGAAGCTGGATTTATGCGGCAAAAGCAATCAATGTTCTTGATCAATATTAAGTACCAGGAAGCATTGAAAGCTGAGCAGCATGGCTAGCATCATTTGCATGGCTGTACTGTAGAAGGGTGTTTGCAGATGTAGTACTGTCACGAAGGAAGGGGGTGGTTTCCGATAGATGATGTTGTTGCACGACCTTGCGAGCTGAAAGCAGCAGGTTTCCCTGCAGAAACGATACTATTGACGGTACAACGTACTCCCCAACCAGTACACTCTCCGCTGAGTGGTCAATTTCCTCAATCTATTTTTACATCGTGCCATAGAAAAAACAAACCGAGTTATCCTGATGGAGCATAAGAAGCATGTATGACTGTTCCAAGGCGTGAAATGAAAGGGATACTGGATCATTGGCCGAAAATATTGATAAAAAAGTATTTGAAAAACTTTATAGAAACGATCGGTGATTATCATGTTTAAAAAAAATACAATAAATGAGATGAGATATCTTATGAATAAAAATCTAACAAACCAGTCTAAATGCTTCGTATGCAATATCAAAAAAGGTGATTATTTTACGACTTTTCACCCTTGTAAAAAGCCCCCCCCCCCCCCCCCCCCCCCGCTACGAATGGGAGCGCAAGCGTATGAATAAGGCTTTGTAATCTACTCAAGCGAATGTTTCAAAACAAAGCTCGAAATATGCACTCGGGCGTATGGAGCCTCCATATCTAATTAGCACACTGGTGCGATGGCACTAGGACCTTGAGGCATGATAAGAACAAGCAAACAAACGAAGCCAAGAAGCAGTGACAGTTACAAGGTGACCTATAGGGGCAGACACCTAGCGAATGGAAAATGCGGGCCTATTGCCATAGCGCGGTCGTTTTAAAGCCAGTAGAAGCGTTCTAGCGTAGCTAATGCAGAAGGGCGAACCAACCGTTCCAGCCACTAGAAAAAGTGGCCACCTGCGAACTGACGTTGGTATAATTTGCACGTTTACAATGTAGGTCAAACGGGGATACTCACTTAACAATCAGCAACTAAGCAAACCGAATGAACACTTCTTGCAATGTTCGGTTTGTATGGTGATCTGCTCTTGAATCTGGAGGAGACAACAACCTATTAACTTCAGAAGTACCAGCTGCTGCTTTTTTGTTCGTAATCCAAAACGATTCAATCATCATCCATCCTTTGATCAAACAACAACTAAAGCCGATCAACTGAAACTAAACAGAGAGGAAATAAGGTTAATACACAATTTGATGGGATTGAACAACGCTAGTCTATGTATAGATGACCCTCAAAAGAACATCGATAAAGGAGGGGAAATGCTACAATTATCTCTGTGTTCCAGAATGAGTTCGTTGCTTGGGCTTGGTGGCAGCCACACAAAAATTGGGGAGTCTGTCTTGCGCAGAATGGGGGGCTAAAATGATCAAGGTAATGTTTGTCGTTTTGATGTCTCTAAACGAACTCACTGCACCATAACTAAACTATGCTTTATACACTTTGGAAATCGATTTTCTGTTGCATAGAATATTCGTTTTTACAAAGTCTCTTGATGTGGTCAACGAGGAATGACAGTTTTGCTTTTCTTCTAAATTCCGCACACAATCGATGTCTACTTTGTTAGCCGCCCGTTGGTTACTGACATTCTTTGGTTCGTCAGCTACTAGATCCGAACATTCGGCTCAGCTGAGATGAACTCACCTGGATCCAAATGCCACGGGAAGCGTTCTCCTCTTCGCGTTTTGTTTCGGTTTCGGCTCAATTCTTCGACTGAGATTATTTCCGGAGTGCGTTCCGAACGGAAATGTTTATCATAAATTGGAATACAAGCGCTCCCCTTGCCTTGCCTCAGTTCAAAGGGGGAGGACCATCACCGTGTGTATCCCTGGAAATGCGCTAATTGAATCGGCAATCCATAGGATTACTATTGACCACCGCTGGCGCTCTGTGCCGGTCTAGATGCAAAACGCCAGATGATTGGTTCTGATGATGATGCTGCTGCTGCTGCTTCTATTGCTAGCGCCACGGATATTCAGCCGTTCCCAGTATTGGTTGCGATGTTTTAGAGGATTGATGGGGGTTTCCACACGTGTGCACTGTACGCGTATCGCGTCCACCGTGTGCGAGTTCCGCTTTCCTTCTCGCCAGGCCTGCGCCTGTGTGTGTGTGTATATCACAATGAAGCTGGGCAAGCTCCTCGCTCCGATGCGTCGCACACGAACGAAACGACGACGGCGGCGGCGGCGTTGATGATGATGATATGATGTGCCCCGCGCATAGAAGCCGAAACTACCACACCGTGTATTGCTCGAGAAACGGGTAATAAGTGTGGAAAAGAAGGGGGGGGGGGGGGGGCGCACCAGAAGAGAGAAACTCGTGTGGAGCTTTCGCGTGAGCCGTGAGCAGGCCACCACAGACACGCATTGGCCATACACACACACACACACCACCACCACCACCCACATCCGTGTGCTTTCGCGAAGGTGAGACTTGCAACGGCGCGGTGGCCACGGCGCGTGTGTGCCTCACAACAACCCAAACGCACACGCATCTCTGGCTGTCCCTGGTTGGCGCTGGCCGGTATCGTTGCCAGCAGGTCTTAAGCCCCCCGTCAGTCAGCCATCGCGGGTCGTCGGGGGTTGTTTGAAGGCAACGGTTAGTTGGTTTGGGACGCGGATGAATCCGTGGATGACGAGTGATCGAGTGATCGAGTAATCTGTGGAAGGTCCTTGGATGCGTTTAGCATCGACAAAAAAAAGATGCATGATCGCTGCCACAGGTGTATGCGTGTGTGTGTATGTGTGATCGCGCACGAAGTGCGTTCTGTTGTTAGCACATCGCAAGGTGGTGGGTTGCTCCACATATTCTAGGGTGTTATCTTCGCCACCCAAGTGATAAAAACAGCAGCACTCCACTCTTGTGTGCTGCCATTGCCGTGGGTGCTGCTGGTGGAGGTTGGTATCATCGTCATCGGTGCGCCCGGGGGTGTACCGACCACCACCACCACCACCACCACCACCAGCCAACCAGCCAGCCAACCAGCCAGCCAACCAGCCAGACAGAAACGACACGGTGCGCTTGCCATCGCTCCGCGGTCTGTTCAAACAGTGGCCGTCGCTGAATTGTCAGTCAATTTTCACCCTCCAGTCCGTGTAGAGTAAAGGGTTGGTGTTACGGGAGCTCCACGCCGACATTCAGTGGCGTTATAGTCGGCGAGTGTGTGTGTGTGTGTGTGTAGGTGTGTGCTTATGTGAAGATACCTCAGCTGTAGATCGCGCCACAATACCGAGCAGCGTGGCCTAGGTACTACAGCGAGATAAGACAACGCACATAACGTCGTCGGTTGCGATCGATCGATTTCTTGTTTTTCCGTTTCCGTATGTGACCCCGTTAGGTGGCGGTGTGTGCGTGCGTGCGTGTGTGAGAGGGTGTTGGTGTTGCCCTTTTTTTGGTGGAAATCGCATTGCAAACGATAATCAAGTGTGTGATACGCACGCGGCCCGAAAAGTGAGAACGTGGGCAGATCTCTCGCTAGATTCGAGGAGGCGTGTGATGTTGTGATCCTGCTATCTAGAGCGCTCCTGGTCACTTCGTGGGTTTCGGTGTTTCGTTTGGCGTGATCCTACGATCCGTAGAAGCGGCCTCCCTAATGCACGGAGGGGGTATCGGTAGTGGTAGCAGCGGTAGCAGCGGTACCAGCGGTTTCACCAAAATGTGGACCACGGCCGTCCTGAACGCGATCACGAGCCGTGCGACGAGCGCCTCGAAGAATCTGTCGGTGCGCTACTCGACGATACCGAGCAACGATGGCACCGGAGTGTCGTCCACGGCGTCGTCTAGCAATCTGAGCAAGATTATGGGCGGTTCGGGCATCATCCTGCCGCTCGATGTCGAGGAGACGGTCACATGCTTCTGCAGGTTAGTTGACGTGGATGATCGTACTCGTCAGGATATTCTGGAATCGAGCGAAGGAGAACTTCGGGAATTCTGACATTTCATTACTGGGTTAACGATGGCATTGTCATAGGATTAATAGGTGTGAAATTATATAAAGACAATAGAATTTAGTTGGCGCCGATTTGTACGACGAGATCTCGTTGTCGACAAAACTCTTCAATGCATCATCCGGAAGTCAGGAAATTTCAACGTGATTCCTTCAAGGTAGAATTATTACCATATATTGTTCCCGGATACCATAAATTAAAAAGTTATGAGCTTTCGGTGTTATTCTACTCAATTTAAAGTGTCTATTTGAAGCATTGCTATTAAATGTTCTCGAATTCTAGAGAATCAAAATACTTCTTAAAATGTAACACTTCATTTCTCGTTGGATAAAATACCGCGACCTTTCTGTAATGAGGCTTCGAATACTGCATTTTCGAAACATTGACACCATTCGTGAACTAGTTTTAATTATGCATTTACAATTTACAATTTTCCGTGTAAATTCCTGCATCCATCCAATATGCATTTGTCGTGTAAACGCGAATGCAACGAAAAATTCAATTAGCGCCATCATCTATAAAAAAAACGAATGAAACAACCCGGGCAGATCCGGTCATTCATCACAAACACACCTCTTCATACCCACCTCTCGCAGCCCCATCATCGATGAGAGATGGTGATAGTTGCTAGTTTGCGTGGAGGAGGTTGAAGAAGAGCGATGGACATTCGGGTAACAGTGGACAAGATAAGGCATTCGCTCGACCAACAACACTACAACACCAACCAGCTCAACGATGGATGCCATGCACAATGGTCACGCGGAAAAACGCAAATCCTTTCCTTCCTCTCAGCCCGCACTCCCCTCTAGCATTTAGTTAGCAGGTGATCCTTTATGGCTCATGTTTCCCCAACAAATATACTGTCCCAAAATAAAAAAAAGAAGCCAAAACCCGGGAAAAATTCGCACGAACATGTGCCATTTTGTGCAATGGGCGGTCGGTCACCTTTCTCACTTCTCAGCCACCCGAAAAAAACCGCAGTTGACATTAGGAGGTGGTGGGATGGTTTGATGGATCGATCCCCACAGTACATGCCGTACGTCGTACTGCGAAAGGGCGCACACAATAATGGCATCAACCCCCTGTGGGTGAGTCATTTTTCCTGGTTGACCACATCCCGTTTGCTGGTGACGGCGATAATGAAATTTGATTAGCTGCTGTACCACTGACTGGTGGGGTCAATGTTAAGGATGGTAAAAAGAGGGGAGGTACTAGGCATAAAAAAAACTCAAAAGAAGTGGTCGTGATTGTGACACAATGTGGCGCAGATATAGATGCGTACTGACGACGACTGACTTGGTACGGTGAGTGGTTTGTGGCTTCACCATTATGCGTACTGTTGCTGTGTAATCATCTCGATTTACTGCGAAGGTTTTCTTTTCTAGTAGCTTTCTAATCAGCTAAGGCACTTCAATTTTCTACCATCCAACGGCATGCTGCAGCTCTTCAACTCACCTTTGGCCGAAGCTATCGGGCCCCCGGTGCCGTTTATCATCGGTCACTCTACCAATTACATGCTCAGTTGAAAGACGTAAAGCTCTGGCAAAGGACGCAATCATTGCTAAATGTCATAACGAAATATCATAGCAGCCGTTGAATCGGTCGGTAGGTGCGTTTTTTTTGCTTTGTTTGATGTGTCTATATGCTGGACCAGCGCAAATTGATATTTCGAATCAGAGGACCTCGCTGTCTCTTTGCCCTACAGAGGGGCTCATGCCGATGAGTGTTGGTTGGCTGGTTTGGTTTCCATCTGATTCCAAACATGTGTTTTACACTTAAGTCCCTAATTGATTTAGCACAATGAATGCGCCAGAGGAGGAAAGGAAGAAGCGGCTGGGGATGGCGAAAATCGGCGGATCGGTGGCCACTGGATGGCTTCTTTCGCTTATTGTGCGTGCTTCGGGACCGTGCTTCACGTGACCACCGTGCGGATGCGGCTTTTCGCTGCCATGTTGTTACACAGAAGCTGCTGCTGCTGCTGCTGCTGCCAACTTCGTGTTTTGGAAGGTTTCTTTGTACTAAGTTTTTTTTCTTCTGCTTGCGAAAGACGCACACCGATGTGTCCTTGTAACAAGTTATGATCCATTTTCTTTACTTTTGCAACTCTTTGTAGTAGTAAAGGCACACTTGGATGGATGATGTGCGCACAAAACGACGACGACGAACGACGAGCGAGCGGAGGAAAAATTAAAGCTAAGCACCAGTCGGAAAGAGGACCAGCTATCTAAAAGGCCAGCGGATGGAAAATGGAAGCATAAGCCACTCTCTGCACCGGCAGAAGGAAGGGCTTCCGTTGCCTAATTGACTCGTTATCCTTTTTCTCCTTCCTCGGCTCCTCCGCTCTTGATTCTCTGTTTCACGCGCACGCGGTTGCTATGTTGCTGCCAGCAAGGCGGCGTAGGTTGCGGTGTGCCTCTGTCAAACGTGAGGAAATTGACTTAACTCTCGCTCAACGTCCCGTTGGCGGCAACCCCTTTTTTCTGCTGACTGACTGCTCACTTACCTAATAAGAAAAAGGGCACCACCGAGCGGTGGTGTGTGTTAACGTAACTTCCGTTTTTTTTTTACGTTTGGGATGTGATTGGCCCCAAGCGAAACAAGTCCTGACGGCTCGCGATCGGTTGGAGTTGTTCGCCACCATCAGCCACGGGCACATCTTATTTCGTATGGAAATAAAATCATCTCCTCGGCGGCGTGCCAGATTGTTGTGCTCTCTCCCAGAGAGAGAGAAAGGGAGAGAGGGTGAGATGAGCCACGGATAATGGCTTCGCATTCGACCGGTACGGCCCGCCGAGTGTAGAAACTTTCCTCATTCCTGAAACTAACTGTAACATCCGTTGTGTGTGTTTTGGACCCGTTTTTTTTTCGGAGAGAGATAGTAATGTTTTGTGCGGGTGGGTGGTAAGTGCGCTTTTCTTTCCTCTCTCCCAGCTCTGCTTAGTGCGGGATAGATCCGGCTAGCGGAAGGCCCGTATCTGGGCTGAACGTTTAATGGCCGATTCAGTTTGAGGCCGAAAAAGCTGCTGGCGAAGCTCACACCGTCCGTGATATGAGATACATGGGGTAGCGGGGTTCGGGGGGCTTGGGTACGCATCGTATCACATCAGCGCACCGGTACGGTTATCAGCCGCTAACCGCTCGTCTATTTGCCTGTCTTACCCACCCGCGGATGCTTTGGAATGGGGTGTAAAAGAAGTAATAAATCATTCGCTAACAGCTGTTACTAGTAGCTATGCGTTCACTGGAATGGCCGGCCGTGCTCTGGCCGTACATACTTGGCTTCCTTAGCGTTGTTGGTTTTGGTTCATGTCAATAGTGATGATAGTGATTGTTTATCATGTTTGAGTCATTGCTAGCACAACGTCGCGGGTTCTATCTCAGTTTCATTCTGGTATACAGTGTCTTAGGAATGTTTGATAATGTTCTATTTTGTATTTCTTTTATTATTCTTTAGATTACTTTTCCATTTATTCTTGTTACTCTTTCATTACCTTTTCCATTTATTTTTTCTTTCGGTTTTTTTGGTTACCAACTGTTACACTTGTGTTTTACCTTTTATTGTCTTTTTTAACAATTTTTCAATAATATAATTCTTCTATTAAAAATTGCATTTTTTATCTTGTTTTTTTTTTTACTAAACTATTGAACCTAGTAAATGCTATTTCCAAACCTTAATCTGCTATCACCATCGCCGGCTTACTGCTTTGCGTTCGAAAAGTGAACTGATATCCTCCAGCTGTCATTCAAGCGTCCCGCACCGTGACAACTGGGTAGTGCGTGTGTGTGTGTGTTATGTGTGACCCTTGAATAATGGATCCATCAATGTGTCACCGTGACGACGAGACACAGGGCATGTTCAATGAAACCTTCCAAGTACTGTCAGTCTTGCAGCCGCTACCGATCGATCGCAATGGTCGGAAAATGGTTCTTTTTCCAACAAATTTTCCATCACACCGAACAGAATTCGATTCGAGTGTACAAACACTATAACACTTTCCTCTCATGGAGTTTCTGCGAAATGCTGCTGTGCCAGACATCTTCGCGACCCACACCTGCTGCACTGTCAGCGTCTGGCCGGCATGGGATGAGTTTGGGGGTTAACTTATCTGGCAGACCAATTTCGGCTCGGTTCGGCGTTAAAAGGCATCACAACTGTTACCGATAGCAGCGCCTCACCAGGGTAGTCTGCTAGCCTGACGGATCTAACGGGGGGAGTTACCGTATACAACTCACACAGGAGTCGTGCTCAATCGCACACAGTTGCTGCAGCGAAGAGACGTTGATTATCCTTGATAGCACATGTTTCTGGTCCTCGGCATAGTGCTTAAGGAATGAGTCTTGTCAAAACGGATGGTGGAATCCGTAACAGAGGAACCCCGCTCACAATATTCTGTGATCGAGGAACCAACTTCGTCGGTGCGCAGAGGGAACTGCAACGCAACCCGGAGCTGATCGACCACGTCGATATCACAAAAGAGTGCAGCCAACGCGGGATACGGTGGGAGTTCAACCCGCCACAAGCCTCCCACATGGGAGGTAGCTGGGAGCGCCTGATCCGGACGGTGAAGGAGAACATCGTTGCTGCGAGCTCAGCCAAGCGTTTGAACGACGAAGTGCTGCGCAGCCTGCTGGTCGAGGTCGAGAGCATTATGAACGCGCGGCCCCTCACACACGTGCCGGTAGACGACGACTCGGCCCCGGCCCTAACACCGAACCACTTCCTGTTGGGTTCGTCGAATGGCATGAAGCAGCCGGGCGAGTTGGACGACAGCGGCAGCCTTCTGCGGCAGAACTGGCGAACATCACAAGCGTTGGCCAACAGATTCTGGAGGCGGTGGGTGACCGACTACCTGCCAGAGATCACACGACGAACAAAGTGGCACCGATATAACGAACCCATCAGGACAGGAGACGTGGTAGTCATCGTCGATCCCAGGCTACCCAGAAACTCCTGGCCAAAGGGCGTGGTAGAGCAAGTTTTCGCCAGCAAGCAGGACGGTCAGGTTCGATCCGCAAGGGTCAGGACGGCGAACAGCACTTACGTACGGCCAGTCACGAAGCTCGCCGTGCTAGACGTGATACGCCAAGAGTCAGGGGAAGGAGTGATACGGGATGCGCCGGGGTGCTAGCAAGGCTACAGAGATAGGCCGGAATAACACCGGGGAAAGCGACCCTAAAACAAAGACAGATTAGTTAAAGCAGGGTGGAAAGGGACCTTACGATCTGGATGTGGGATTGATAGATAGAAGCTGAAAGGCGACACAGTTGATAGGAGAATCCAAAGAACCGGCACGTGCCGGTAAACGGAAAGTAAATATACACATGACAGGACAGGCGGCTGCTCTTGGGCCGAAGTACGAGACGTCAGTTAGGACGACCGTACTGGGGGGAGTGTTACCGATAGCAGCGGCTATCGGTAGGGCCCACGAGCAGCCACCCGTAGCTCACTTGCGTGCGAGCCTGCACGCAAGTGAGCTAGCAAGCGGCAACTGAGAAAGAAGGCGAAAAGCAACCAGGAGAAAGAAAGCGAAAGGCGATAAACGAGTGAAAAAAGATAACCGCCACGGAAGGCAGACAAGTTTTGAGTCTGCTCGAGGAAAAATAAAGCGACTTCAAAAAGCTGAAAACCGCGGCGGTCTGTTTGCATTTCACAACAACAACAGAACCGATAGTGATTAACAATTTAGAAGAAAAGTTATTTATTTATCACTTTTCACAGGTGCATGGTCCCGGCACGTGAGCGTTCAGTCTATTCGTCCCGTTTTGTTTTGTAATTTTCCCGATAAAATCATAAACAATTCTATAGCGCACAATATGTGATATTAAGCAACCCGGCCACTGGCACTGGTGAGAAGGGACGGTGACGGTACCGCAGCAGCACGAGGGTGGTGGGTTGATGGTGAATTCTGCGTAAACTTTGTACTTTTGCATCATGCTGTTGTCTGGTCGGAATTGCCGACAAAGCGAAACTGTTGCCGCAAAAAAGAAACGTAAAGGAAGAAAAGAAAAAACGCCGGCTAACAACAGCTGCGAATTGAGACATCCATCTATCACCACCGGTCAGGGTGGCGCAGATCTTGCGGTGTTTGTTTGGGAAATGGAAATTCAGATGGAAATGTGTGACTGAGCGGTGTTGATTGTTTAGATGAAGGGGTTTTGCTGTTTTGCTGTTGAAGAACGCCATTATTCGAAATTATTCGATTCGATATTGTTTAGCACGAAATGAATGTTTGACTCGCGGAACGCATGAAAAAACTACGTCCACATCTCTCCGCCATTATCTGCAATGCCGCACATGACATCATCCACGCCACAATCGTCGTGTGTCGTGGAATGGATTCCCTTTTCCTGGATCCTAGCCGATTACATAGCGCTAGGCAGCATAGGCGATGGAGTCATCATCATTGAAACAGAACAGGGGAGAAGAAGTTACTATAGTGGGCAGTGGCGTCATCCTTCCCTGACTCCCTTCTAAATGCTTTGATCTAAACCAGATGGAGATTCGCCCTTTCTGAAAATGTGGGATCACTACTGTCTACTTAGTTTTATAGAGCATTCTATAGAATTAAGAGGCGATCTTGTGTGTTCTGGGTATTAAAACTATCGTTCATCTGACGGAATTGTTTAATAGAAAATGAGTGACCTTACAATTGCTTTCCTCAACTAATTTGAAATTTATCTGAACATTTGTCCACTATCCAGTGCATCACATTAATTTCACTTTAGCTTGTTCTGATAAGCATTTTCACGAACGAACGAACGAATTTTTTCATCGTACATCTGCTTTGATGACTATTGATGGATAATGAAACGATTTCGAGTGCAGTAAAGTTCAGATTTTGTAACGTTTAGTCTCCTTAACTGTCTGCGGTCTGATCATTATCCCTTCCCCCCAATCATCAAATTAATATTCCATTAGCCACAGTTCAGCGCAACCCATCGCGCAACGAGCTCACCAATTTTGCATTTCAATTTGAAACGGCTGTTCGCTGAAAGCAAAAACATCCAATTTGTACCAGCATCGTCACCTTCTCTTCTTGCGCGCCCCGCATATGTTTTCCACCTTGCTGCGAGTGGAGTAGAAAAACAATCATTAAAAAGCTGAATCGAATTGAAACAGTGCTCTTCGCGCTGGTGACACTGACACTGCGTTGTCACGGCAAAGAAGTGAGTTAACACCGTAGACCTACCGGCCCCAAATTGCAGGTGCAGAAACGCGACCACCCAGCAGTGGCGCACCGAGAGCTACATGGTTTAATTAAACCAGCGCGTTTTTTTTTTTGGTGACGATGTGTGATAGTTTTGTTTGCCATTTTTATGATAAACAACGCCATAAAAACGTAACGCTCGGTTATTAGCCGCGGGACGCGTAAATGCGGACGCTCGATTGCGAGGCCGGATACTGTAAAATTTAATTAAAAAAAGAGCCCCCCCCCTAAATGGATATCGTTTTACAAGCGGCGACGGATTGGACAGTTCCAGGTATCTTACTTTTAGCAACAGTGCGAACTACCAAGAGCTGTTTGGCTGCCCGCTAGTGGTGGTCGCTGTGAGCGAATTCGGAATGGAATGTTTGACGTTGATGTCACTATCCCCATGTCCTGGCCCACGGCGACGACGACTGCTGGTGGCTGGCTGGCGGGTGGTGGTGCAGACAACTCCGGTGGAAATGGTGTGGCATGAAAATGCATTCGCCGTGGATCGCGTTTTCCACCATCGTGGTAGTCGTCGTCGTCGTCGTCGTCGTGGTTAAAATTAGACGCTTCTTTCCGTATGTTTCGTTGGCGCCCGACCATTTAGTGCCGAGTAGACGCTGCAGCAGCAGCAGCAAGAGCCATAGCCAAGAAAAAGGAAGGAAGGAAGGAAAGAAGGAGGTCGACGAAATATGGACGACACTAAAAATAAAGTCGCTATCACGGAATGTTATTCCATTTTGTTTTGCGTCTTTTTTGTTGTCGCATTTTTTTACCCCGCTAGCGAATCCTACACACTACCGAACGGTCCAGTGTCCGGTGGCGGATGCTGTTGGAAGCTGTTTGCCGAAAAGAAAATAATGTTGAGAAAATGAAGCAGCTTCTATTGCTGCGCGCGATGTGCTTAGAATGAATTGCAAAACGCCTTGTTTCTCTGGAAGCTATTTTCGGTTGCGACCGTTCTGTTCTGAATTCTAAACGCTGTTCACGCCGAGCTATCACGAGATACTAACTGAAACTAGCAGAACCAAGGTCAGTTAGGTACGTTGTTCAAGATATAGTTTATTGGGCAGTATTATAATTAAAATACGGTCCAACTTTTAATTATTACACCTCTCTTACATCATATTAAACGATTTATCTCTCCCTCACGCGCAAAATCGCCATCGGCCATTGGAGCTGGAATTTAACGGACCGAAAAGATCCGCACAGGATTCGCGGTAAATTACTGGCCTTCCTTTTTCGTTTTTGCCGGATTTAGCGGGAAATGGACTCGTTAAAAAGTCATAAAAATGAGTATCCCATCGCTTAGATGGGATAGTAGAGGATGAGTCGTCTCGCGTCGTCCTTAGGTAGTCCGGGGTGATCCTTTTGCGCGGGAAGTGCGTCACAAGCGCGCCATTGTTGTGGCACCATTTAATGGAGCACATTGCGGAAATGAAGGTCGTGATTCCTTACGGCGGCGATGACGACGGCGGCAGGGTTGATCCGTTGTGGGCCATTAATCTGTTATCTGTGTAATTTAGTGCCGAAGGTCCCGTCGGCTCCTCTAGCTGGATGACGCGATGATGATCTTTTTCGTGTGTGTGTGTGTGTGTGTGTGTCTGTATATTGCGAACTGGGATCTTTCAGTTTATGATATTTTGCTAGGATACTAAAGGTTGTACCGACAAAAGGCCACCAAAGAGTTCAGTTTCACCAAAAAAGGCATAGTTGGTAATAGTAAAAAGCGATTAACTTACGAAATGTTGTAACTCCGTCTGGATGGTGTGTGTTGTCGAAACAAACGAAGGCGGGAGTTGCCTTGAAATCTAATACTCAGCCCCCACGGGATGCAGAACACTCCCAACGTGATCGAAGCGATTAATCGCCTTTCAGAGAAGGTCAATCTACTGGTACTATGTAGATTGACCCGCTATCATCTCCCATTGCTCCAACCAAACCGCCCAGCAACACCAGCACCTACTTGGATGGACGCGGGCGAGCGCCGTTGTGGAAACGGAAGGCAAACTCTGGGCCGTCTTCGATCGAAAAGGTCACTCACATTTCGGCTGGAAGTGACCGAAGCTCTTCGTCCTTGGTTCGCTTCGTAGGGAAATTAATGTAACGCCCTTGGGTAACAATAACAACAACAACAGGAGGCTCCCCGAGCGCCACCGTCGCACAAGTTTGTAGCATTAGCGTAAATGTGTAATTTGCTTTGCGTTGGTGGGCAGTGGTAGCGGCGAAAGGAGGAGAAGTTAGTGCTCCGTCACGGGGCGCCATAATAAGATTAATTGTCGATTGAATTAATTGATGCCATATTTACCCGGCTGCTGCTGCTGCTGTTTCGCGTCCATTTCATGGATGTTTGGCTGTTTTTTTTTTTTGGGGGGCGGCATACACAATGATTGCCAAAGTGCGTGCTTGTGTTCTCGACGAGTTTGAGGCAAATGCTCCACGCAGTGGTGTGTATGTGTGTGTTGTTTGCCCTGCGAAACGAAACCCGAGCAAACATGGTAAACGCAAAAATGATGTTAACTAATGATTCCAGCATCACTGCATTTATCCCCATGCCTTCCATGAGAAGAGGGCTGTTTACGTTTAAAATCTCATTATGTGAAAGTAAACGAATCCCGGTTTGTGTGTGTGTGCGTGTGTATGGTTGTCGCGGATCAAGATTGCTTCCGCAAAATCCTGGCATCACAAACGCCCTGTTTTCAGGACGACGACGGTATTCGGGTTAGTAGGCCTTAAAATCGCTGCTTCCGCGATGCTTATGATGATGGTTAGGATTTGCTCTTCAAGCCTCCTTTGTTGTTGTTTCCAAAGAAGCGAAACCAGTGTGGCAGTATGATGATGATGATGATGGTGATGACGCCACGTCCTCGGTGATGCTACTAAAGTGTTTCAGGAGAAACAGGAGATAGAGCTTCCAAGAAGCGAACGAGTGGCAGCAGGCAATGAAAGGCTCATTCCTTGTCATTACGTTGACCTTGAAAAATCGATCGCACGTGCACGCCACGGGGTTTTGATAGAGGATACCTCGCGTGTAGCGAGTCGATCTGTTATCGTGAACGTTATCCGGAAACGTTGTGTGTCGAAAGGCACTTTCAGGCATTAGTACGATTTTCCCAAATGGAAGATAAAAGGTAAACGTTGCACTGTAGCCGACTATAGTGGGTGATCTTTGAGGCGATGATAACACCCAACACGGCAAGATGAAAGAGAAACACTCAAAAGCCCATCAAACGTCATTTCCTTATCCTTTGCCATGCACGAGACCGGCGCCGGGGCGTTGGAAACTCCTTGCTGGAAAAGGGGAAAACAGACGGAAAATCTTTATTTTCGCTCCCACCAGCGCCCGCTCACCAGAGGCAGCTGCTGGTGCTGCTGCTGCTTTGCATAACATCACCGCACAAACCTCACGCCACCTTTCGCACGTAAAGCGCATGTCCGCCGCTTCTCATCGGCGCAACGCGATGAGGTTCTTCGGTGATAAATATAAGGCCAAGTTGCCGGATGGCCAAGGGGGGTTGGAGATGTTGTGTGTTTTGGAGTTTTGGTGTGTGTGCGGGTGCGATGAGCACGCAGGTTGACAAACGGCGGCGAGAGATAATGTAAAACGGTGAACGATTCGAATTTTCCGGACGGAGTTTTCCTCCAGCTCTCACTTCTCACTACTGTGCCTTCTCACTATAGACACCGTGTGCTCTCATTTTCTTGCTTCTCTCTCTCATCTCTCGCCATAAACACGCTCTCTCACTTTCGATGTGTATGTGTGTGTGTGTGTGTGCGTATGCTCGTGAAGGATTCCCTTTGCGCCCTTAGGGAAAATCGGTGCCTCAGCAAATCAGCTGTTATTTGTTTTTGCGGCCTTTAGTGTTAAAACCCCTTCTGCCACGATGTTACGGTGCGATGCTGTTCTCTCGCTCTCTCTCTCTCTCTCTCTCTCACTCTCTCATTCGCTCGTTTTTTCTTCGTCTCCCTGCTTCTCGATTTACGGTCCTGCGTCGTGCTGCGTGGTGGTGAAGGACCTGCTGCAGTGATTCGTTTAGGCGAGCTTCCTTCGTCCTGCTGGCTTGAAGGGCCTGGCTTTAGGTGACATCATTTGTTCGTTTCTTTCCCGCTCGCTCTTTTGTACATTTTTCCCTGGAAGGATACATGTAAAGCAGGAAAGAAAAGTTTCTTATTTTTAACCGATTACCGCATTATCCTACCTCGCGGTAATGCCGGATATTTATGGGAATCTTTAGTAGGAAGCAGTTTTTATTGAAGACGATTGAATGGAAAATAAAATCTTGGCTTTTGATATGTAATCCTTTTGAAATTCAAATGAAAAATGTTCACTGTTTTAGAATAAAAGTCTTCAGTTAAAAATAACATTAAATATTGACATTACAGTAGTTTGGTAAACGATTTCTTTTCAGTTTTGTATTTTCAAATATCTTATACGTTCTTTTCCCTTTCTTTGCTTCTACTTTTAGGTAAGTCAACGTTCGTCTATAGGCTTAGCAGCGTGAGTCAAGAGATTCCTTATAGAACACGTGGGACTACCTGGAACTTTAAATCCACCACCCAGTATTTATCCAACACCATCTCCTCAGTGTGTAAGTATACATTTCCCCAGTGTGTAAGTATTCCAATATGGGGAAGTTTGTTGTTGCCGAATGAACCAACAAAACCTGCTAAGCGAGGTGCTGCTATATAAGCCGCCATCGATGGAAGGTCGCTGACCACGGCAAGCGGGAATGCAAACAAAATAGATAATCAAACGGAGAACGGTTGCAAACACCGGAGAAGAGGTTACTGCACAGTAGTAGTGGCGTTCTGTAAAAAACTCATTGAACAGAACGACAATGATGTGGCCACGATAGTTGACTCATCACCCATAGGTAAAGACGGTGGTCGTACTCATCGTCAGCTGTAACATGGTCTCGAGGTGGGAGGGGGCCTGCCCTGAGGGCAGAAGCGTGCTGACCGTTAAAGTGTCAATGTCTTGTGTGTTTCCAATGATGGCACACACGATGATCTAACCTCACACCATGTTCGTAAATTATGGGCCCAACTCCCGTAGGAGCGGGACAAGTTAAGTGAGTCCGAGTTGGAGACCGACTTACAAAACACGTTCCGTGTACTGATGGCTTCCATTGGGAGCTTCCGTGACATCGAAATTCAATCATCGGTTCGAAACGTTCGATCCCCGTTAGTCGTAAACACGTGCACATCGCACCGCACCCGGGATCCACAGCTTGTCACGCCGGCTTCAGGTGCATTGAGCTTTTGGGAATTTAGGTTGGCATAGCACTCTGGGTAGTTTCTGACGTTCTTTACGTTAGAAAGTGATTTGCTGCTTATGAAAGTCAAGTTCATTCCACTCTCTGCGTGAGAGGCCTACGCTACACCGATAAGTTTATGTCTGTATGTAGTTTGGAATAGGCACAGGGTTGCCCTTCGTGTTTTTGAGGCACAGTTGGCTTCTTATCAGCAATCGAAACGTAGAAGTCGCGTTCGGTGTAGAAATGTGAAGCTTTGCTTCTCGTCTCTTCACTTCGCTAGCTTGGCCTACTCCAATCAATCCAGCGAAACTTCTTTTCAAATTTCAAGAAAGAACGCATCCTCTTAACCTTCAACGTCCTTAACCCTTTTTGTGCCACCAGCACCTATTGCTGATTGAAAAGGGTGCGACTCGGATCCTTCTCCCAACCATCAAGAGTTCAATTCACATCGTGGATCCGTGACGAACTACCGGAAGCAATTCTGCTCTCTAGTCAACCCTCTAGTCGGAGCACAGGACGCTCGCAAGAGGGATCTACGGGACACCGAGGCCAAGACCGAGAAGAAATCCAAGGCTGTCATCGGCTGCCGACGCTAGATCCCGATGAGCTGGCGGCGTACTTGTGCCTTCTGGGACTGCTGATGCGCGTGGAGGCTGGCTTACAGCAACATTGTTTGGCGCCTGTTAGTGTGGATGTGCTGATGTGTGATGAGAGCCGACGGACGGTGCAGTCGCTTCGCCTGGTGGGCTTAATGCAAGAGACAAGTAAAATACCGTCCTGACATGGGCCCGGGCAATCATAGACCCTCTTGTGCGCTTTCCTAGAAGATCAAAGACCATCGACCGGCGGGGGTGCGGAGCCCGGGGAATGGATTGTCGGAAGATGAATTGCTCTGTTCCGTGCGGTGTGGTCCTTCGAAGGCGCGTGATGCTTTTGCTTTGTGCAACGGAGTGTGGTCCGCGATTTGCTGGACGCGGTTTCACTACAGTTCCGTTTTTCGTGGTTCAGGAACAGATGCATGAAGTCCCCGATACTACTTTCGATTCTCGGTAGTGTTCATCTCTCTAGTGATAGTAGAGTGAGCAAATTCAACTGATAATTGATGTGAACCCGCTACAATCATTCCGGTAGTTCAACTTTCTATTTTGAAAAGACAAGGAAAGAACTAGTTGGTTGTCCTTTTGATTTTATACAAAGTTAAATGTTTACCGTATAATTTTACTTACAGGGGGGTTCTTAAAAATAATCCAATCTGGATCAAGGGAAGCAATTATATTGTCAATGCATGACGGCGCTTCAAACGGATTTTCTTCCTTCAGTTTGGCTCGTAAAGTTGATTAATACCTTAAAATGAGACAATTTTAGATTTGACCATCCATTGATGAATCCCTGTACTCTCGCTTTCCGTGTTCGATATTTTAGCTCTCATTCCCTCTACCCGACCAGATTGGAAGAATCTTCTTCCAAAAAAAAAACCCGAATGCATCGGTCACGCCTTCGAACCAGCTCCAGCTGAAGTGGGAATCAATTTGTGCGGAGATCCTGGACCTGGTACGACGGACATCTCCCGAAGGCGAAGCCCTTGAAAAACAGGGAATGAAACAGGCCTTACAATGAAGGAAGAAATAGGAAGAAGAGTCGATGCCGGTTACGTTCACGTGACCACCTGCAGCGTGGCGAATTGGATTTGGACACATTTCGATCCGAAGTCAGGGGTTTCTTTGGGAATCTTTCAAGGTTTACGGTACGTTGCGTCGCCTGTATCCAGGATTCGGTTAATGGATTGGTCATCGAGGCGACCTGCCCTTCCTTCCACACTTCATTGAGCGAAGGTCGCTGCCGTGGATGTCGAGTTCAGTTGTGGAGTCGTATGGATGGGATTTTTGTAAGTTCATGTAGTAGGTTTTAAAGGGTTTCATTCTTTCCGAGGATATCCTTCTCAATTGTAATGATTATTAATGTTTTAAAGTCATTCAATATCATTACTTTTTGGATGAGTTCATCTAAAAGATCTACTCGGTGTGCACTCGATCTTACTGAAGGCTTATAATCCCAAATGGTTTTACAGTAATGCCTCAAGAATGAGAAACTGGTCGAGGATAAAATTGTCGCCAACGCTTATCACTACTTATCTACCGAACTATCCCAACGAAATGGGAGCACTAAACGAAAGCGAGACTCGGTAACGAGCGCTTATCCCGTCTCGAGAAGTGAATCCCCTTTTTCGGAAGATTCTCTTTCTACCCTCACCCTGGCCTCTGTCCACACAGAATCTAGCATCGAATGTTGGATCGTTTTTCGTTTACCTTTCGTTAAGAACTATCTTCTGAGCAGTAATTGAAGGAGAGAAGATGAAAAAAACGGTCCAACACAAATCGCGCTGACGGCCAAAGATATGAAAGGAAAAGACCCCCATGAAGGTGAGCTTGGAAGACCAACGCCGCCAAGGTGGTGGAAGGTGCTAAAGAGTAGCCAACGTAAAAGGATCCGAATCCATTGAGCGTTAACGGCATTCATGATCTCACCCACCTAACTATGAGTCCTTTTTTGTGCGCAATTGTGTGCGCTGTGTGGATTGGTGTGTATGTGTATGTGCATGTTTGTTCGGTGGAATGCGCTTACACAGATTTGAAAACCTTCAGTTCCCGTCCGGGACCCGGTCTTCGACGTTTGCTGCTGATCTGTGCGAAAAAATGGGAAAACATTTTGCAGATGGAATCGGTCCATCGTTTCCTCTCGCTTTGTTCCCTTTTTTCCCGCCGGTGACTCCTGTGGGCTTCTCCCGTTGCTTTTCCGGTATAGGAAAGTCGGTTGTTCTCTCTGTTGTTATTCTTTTTTCTTCTTTTTCGATTTCAACAGCACAGTACAGAACGGCAGTTCCGTTGTTGCGGAAAGTGTAAACCGAGCAATGCGGAGGATGGCATTGGGTTGTTTATTATTTTTAACTTTTTTTTGTCCGTATAAATGGACATCTGGTGCAAAGGAAGGGACCTACGAAGCCTATGGTCGGTAGATGGGAAAAAGATGTTATTGTGCGCCAAATGGTGTGCTTTTACTCGATTTCGCTTAATATTTATTCCACCTTTACCGTGTCCGCTACCAACACGGTTGTGTGGCACTATGTTTACAGTAACGTTTAGCATCCGTTTCATCATCGGTTAATGTAGAGCAGAGATGCAAGCGTGGGAGATGATCACA
Organism: Anopheles darlingi; assembly: GCF_943734745.1. NCBI lineage: Eukaryota > Metazoa > Arthropoda > Insecta > Diptera > Culicidae > Anopheles > Anopheles darlingi. The sequence continues at coordinate 21,899,907 of NC_064875.1, forward strand.
CCAACAGGAGGTGTGTGAGTGCTGATGAGCAGAATTAATCCACAGCAGTTCTGCCGAACCTGATTGACGTGGTCTTATATGTTAAGATTACATTGCCCCTGGAAAATTTGCAGATGTTTCAGCGAATATCATGGTTAATCAATGCCGTTTGCATTGGTATTTTGCAAATTCAATTGCATTGTCATAATTGGAGAAGGTAATATGTCAATGTATTTTTTAAGATTCCTATTAATAGACTTTTGACTACTTGGAATGAAACGAATTGCCCGCTATCCGAATCAGTTGTCGAGTTGCAGGTGAGAAGAGAGATTCACGGTGCCTACCCCGACGGGAGCGAATCTCTATTGCGTGGAACCGATGTCACGTTGCTCTCGAGAAGCAAAGCATCTCACAGCTAGGTTGTTCTCTTCGTGGCTCTCAGTATGGTTCAAACATAAAATCCAAAGCATGAGTGAGACTGTGCCACCATTCGGATCGGAACGGATCGGACTACAGAGACCGACAAAAGCAAGAACCACCTTCTATGATAAATGATTTAACATTAAAATATGCGTTAAGTTAGACGTTCTTACGACAATAACTAGCTTATTCGTCAAATGCAGAATGATTAAAGTCAAAGAATTGTGCTTTCAAACAAGCATAGCACTACTTTGTTGCAATGGCTGAATAGAACTATCAATGGCTTGTTAAAGTTGAATAAATGGTTAGATGTTTTACCAACAACTCTGTGAGCCGTCAATTTCTTCACCTAGCAGTTTAGCAATGAATGTACTGCAGTAAAGGCTTTCGACTTTAGTCCGAAATACACACATTCTGTTTAAACACAGAGCTAACATGTCGCATGTGATGCAAACCATCCTCTGCAATGTACCTTCTTTCTATAAATTTTCCAATAATGTTCCTTCTTTGATCGCACAGAGCATCACTTCCACAGACATCCACTTCCACTTGGTCCTCATTCAGACAGATCAGCAACACTTCCACTATGTTGTAGGTTGCGTTTCATTGCTGATGGATCATTTTTCTGTCTTTCCCTGTCAACGCTTTGTGGCTGCAGAGAGAGGCACACACTGAGACTCCCTACATTGCGAGAGCACGACTCTCGCCTCTCTTACTCCTTTCTCGAACTCGCCACCGTCCTGGTGCGTTGACGGCTGACGTGACGGGGTGGTCGCTGCTGCCACTAGCCAGCTATCTCTCGTGTGCCGCCGTTCGGATCGGATCGTTGCGTGTGTGCACTACTGGCGAACTGGGAAACTTGTTTTGTTAGCTAGCCATCGCGGGACCGCTCTAGGGGCGCCGCGACAGTTAGAATATCAAATGGAGAAATCCCCCATTGCTGTTGGTGTGTGCTCGACGACAAAGTGTGCAGTACGATCGCGATCGCTATACCGGTGGTGTTGTCCCGTCGCAGTGACCTCTGCCTCTAGGCTGAGCCGCTAGCAGCGAGATCATCCGTGATCCGTTGTGAGACCGAAAATAATCTCTTAAAAAGCGGAATCGCTCCCGAGTTTGTCGGTAACCGTGTGGTGCAGCCGTTCAGATATCCGAAGAATAATTCAGTGAAAAACCGAGAAGTGGTTGCTGTGCCGTCTTGTGTGAGATGTACGTTTGATCGACGAGTAGTGAGTGCCTCTCCTCTTGTGCAGCACACAAGTTACCTGTTGATCTGGTTGCCAGACGACGACGTTTAAGAGCAAAAGCAGCGGAGTAGCAGCAACGGCAGCAGCCTGTGTGCTAGAATCAGAAGGAAAAGGTTCGCATTAGTGAGATCTGATGATGAGAAGTGTATCGATCGCTGTTGTTCGCTCAAATGATGGATCACGAGTGCGCGTACGTCGCTGTGTACCGGTTTTGGTTGGTGCGTTGGCAGTTTTTCTTTTTGTGGCCAGGGCCGGTACAGTGAAGCAAAATTGATCAACCAGTGCGTGTACTCTGCGGAAGGGGTACGCGTGCGCACTGCCACCAACACACACACTCACACACGTACAGACACCTGTCGTGCTCGAGATCATCTCTCTTGCTACTTCCCGTACGTGTAGCCCGTATGTGTTTTTTGGTGGTCCCTCTTGAAAATCGTTCATCATCATCATCATCATCATCCCCATGATCACCATCATCTTCATTAGAATATCCATCCATCCATTCTCCTGCTGTTGTCGTCCTCCCTAGGCAAGTGGGGTGTTCTGTTGCCACCGGTGCTGCTGTTTAACCTGCCGCGTACGTACGGTACACAGAGACACACGCACACGCACCCATCTGTTGTGGGTTCATGGGGAATGGATAGGGTGAATGATTGGAACTGAGGTGCGTGCTGCATCGCTGGCAGTGTAACGTGTTTGTTGATGTGTTTGATGTTGAGGATGCTGCAAAGCCCCAAACTCACTCACAGCATCCGGTTGTGTAAAGAATGGTCGGCGTGTATGTGCGTGTATGTGTAAATATCGGGACCGGGTACCGAGAACAGCTGCGCCACAGCACCAGCAACGGCAGCATCACATCACACAAACGTGGCCACTGGTAGAGAAAGTTCGTTGATCGAGATGATTCATTCTTGGCCACATGGCACCATAGCAAGCGAGCTCGTTCTTCTCCACCCCACAGCATCGTGCGGTCCCTCATTAGCATCTAGAACAAAAGAACAAACTGATTAGAAAGAGAAATTAACAGCTACTTAAGCCATTGGGCATGGACTCCCATCAATGATCACTACTGATCACCACTTATAGGTGATCATATCTTATCGTTGTTGGTGGTGTTGGAGGCACTGCCATTCCAGGCGGCCCAGGTGTGACATTTGTTGATTCTCTCCTTGGTGTGTGCTCTGTTTGCTGAGTGTGTGTGTGTATGAGTCTGAGTTTGAGCTGGAAACATAAATTCTCCCAATGGTGACGGGGCAGCGTATACCGGTGAACGACCGGCGCCGCCGGCCCCATATAGTGGTTGTATAGTGCACGGAGAATAATTAATGAAAACACTCATCACAGACGGTGTACCATACACACACACACACACACACTAACCGTTGAGATGGAGCTCTACACCAACAGAACACATTAATAAAAACGGCAAACGGCCCCGCATGCGATGGATGGCCACAGCAGCAACAACAACAACAACGATCAGTAAAGGAAATGGATTTATTTATTCCTCCCTCATCAGCACCACACCACCAACGGACTGCCGTGGTTGTTGCTGACTGTGCAAACAACGAACGGTGCGGGGCCCGGTCACGGTGCCCCCGGAACACACGCAGAAGAACGAACGATCGAGACGCGCAAAACTGATTGCGAATCGAACAACCGAGCCGGAACCAACGTCGATCGTGCGGAATAATATTTTCTCCATCGTATTATTGTATAAATCGTTTGCGAAACGCGAACCGCATTCGAATGTTCGGGCGGCGAAAGGGGCGGGGAATGGCTTAAGGAAAAACCCCCACCTGCTCCGGGTATATTGAGGCCGTGTAGGCGACTAGCTGAATTCACTAAAAACCGACCGACGACGGACCGGCTCCCCTTCACCACCGGCCAGGAGGAAAGGATACATTTGATGGCGCTAGGCGGTGCGTGTCCGCCGTTTGCTGCTGTTTGCCGCTGTCACAACGGTTCTTGGTGGAAACCGCCTCCGCTTCCTCCTTCTCCTTCCTTCCCAAACAACAACGGTACTGTCGTCGGGTGCGTGGTTTTGGGATGAATTATTTCTCTTTTTTGCTCTCACCTTGGTGCGCTGCTAAATGATAGCCGCCGGAGCATTATGAATTGCAAATCAAACAATCCAATTAGTCAGCGGATGGTGCAGCAGAAAATCTGGGCCCACCTCTCTGGACGATTCTCTCTTCTTCTCGATAATAAATGATCGATAACAGGAGTGGTGTTCATAAAGAACGGGAATTTGATTCCCGGTGAGAACTTGGAACAAGAGGCTGTAGTGTTCTCGTTGACGCAGTGGAAAGCAGACTAGAAAATCGACCAATGGTTACTCTGTTGCTTGTTTCGTTTCTAGAATCATGTGCCAAGGGCAACGTTTGCTTGGATCATGCAGCGATATCTGGCAGGTTTAACTGGCTGGCGTGCTGTGGGAATCTCTGCAACGACGGAGACCACAACAAGGAGAGCAGCATCGGGCATCAACTTATATTGCTTAGTTAGTTAACGCATGCGGCCGTTAACGTCAAATAATCAGCTTAACTGCTTTTGAAGAATGGTGGTAACAGTCCCTCTTTCTCTGCCTTCCGTTCCGTCCTCCTCCCGTACACAAATCTGGAGACATCGTATCCGCCGGAGCGTCGGAGCGTCCATAAATGAGTTGTGCGTGTGAGGGGTTTGTCACCTAATCCACTTGTTCATCACCTTCTTCTTCATGAGCTCTGCTCTGCTGCTGCTGCTGGTGGTGATACGATAATTAACTTTACGGGGGTCATCCCCTCCTAACCTTCGCCGTATCACCGCCGCCAATCACCACGCCGGACCAATTTCGATGTCGGTCGACGGGGTGCATGTTAAAGGTCAACTTGTTGAGCCATAGGAGTTGAGATGGATTTAAAGTGCCAAGAACGAGGAGAAGGTGGAGATGGTGAACGGAGACGGAGGTCCCGTTCTTCGGTGTTGCGCCAGCGGGTGGGGTAGCGCCGGGGAGGTTTATCTTCTTTGGAAAGTTTCAATTAAAAACTTTTACTCTCTTCAATCTGTGTCTCTTGCTCGTCGTCGTCGTCACCCCATGGGGAAGAAGGAGTGATGCTGTTACCATCTTGGACGCGTATCTTAGAACATGCTGCTTGTTGTGCCAAAGTTTGTAACTCCCGTCGCACTCTCCGGCAGTGGCCAGAAAAGTCGATCCACAAGATGAGCTAGCTGATCATTGTTTATGTTTTTCAGTTGTGTCATCGCACACAATCTGCACCATCTGCCGGAGCATCGGTAAGGTCGGCACTACGTAATCAAGGTATTCGCGAAACATAATTCCCCGGTCACGCCATTAGGTGGCGCGATGCTGATGGTGTTCCGATGTTCAAAATGGTGATTTCCGCGTCCTCTCATCGCTTTATGTCCGATCGCTCGCAGATTGTTACATAAAATTTAGTCGATATTAAATAATACCTATCGCAGAAATGGTATCGTTTGGAGAGAAAAAAAATGATTATACGAACACACAAGGATGGGAAGGGGGGGTTAAATGCTAATGCCACCCGGTTGATCGCGGCTGAAGTGTGCCAAATGTGTCCGGCTATCAGACCTCCAACGGACGGGGTGTCATCATGGTGCTGCTAAAGTACGATGTTGATGTAACTGGTTTGCCTAGGCACTGGTGTCGGGTGTGTGTGTATATGTGTGCAGCTGAAGCTGGACAAATTAATTATTCAACGATACCGAAAATGTCACCGACGCGGCGATGTGCAGCGCCGCGGGGAAGAAAGGGGTTTCTATCGTCCGGTATCGCTAGCGCAGTATGTTCCGGTTCCGGGGATTTCGTTGCTGTGCCTTCTCCTAACCTTTCCTCATCGTTTTCTTCTCCTCTTACATCCATTTCAAGGAAGAGGCGCAGTTTATAAATGGATACCATACAGAAACACTTGGCATCCCTTCGTAGTGGCGTACTCTGGTACTAATTCATATTTATGCTCTCGATTTTACAACACGAACCCCACCACTGTCATGACCCATTTTCCACGTGTGATACGACCGCGTAACGGCCCTCGTAACCTCGGGATGATAGCACCGCGGCATCTATCGGGACTATCGCGATGCATAATTGATTGACTTTTATCGGTGAGAAAATGATTTATCATAAATCACCTCCCCATATCGTGCGATGCGATTGCGATGCGGTACCTACCGGCAAACACCAAGCGCTCGGTGGTTCGGTTTTGACCGTGCCCCGTCCAAACATCCAGGTGACAAACTGGGTCATACGCTTCGTAGGTTTTTGCTCGCTCGTCCGTGCCCTTCCGTGCAGATGGGGCGCTTTTTTTCGGGTTAGCAAGAGATAGAGAGGGAGAGAGAGAGCGTGCAACCATTTGCAGCCAGACTACAGACCACTTTATCCCAATGGAATGGTCCCCAAAAACCGTTCTCTCCTCCCTAGGCGTTGATCTCCTTCCCCTCGTAGCTGCTCTGCTAGACGCAACCTTAATTCTTATGCTGCAGCAGCTCTGGCGTATGCAATGATTATGAGTTTTATGAATATTTCACCACCATTTGCCCACGGCTAAACCGAGGGACAAGCGGCGATGGGGGACACACCCCCCGGGTGTACGGTTTTGCTTGCGGTTCATCAAACATTCAGCGCTTTGCCAGGCAAGCCGGAAGACGAGGGGGACAAACTGTCAAATCTCGGATCGAAAGCTGTAAAACCTTCTAGGAAACAATTCTAGTCCGTAACAGCGACATTACCGCCGATTGGTCACCTGACCGCCGATCCGGGGACCGGGGCAGATGTTTCATTTAATTTGTCATTCTCCTTGCTGCCGGACCGAGAGGGGGAGGGGAGCCGAATAAGTAATCAAATTAAGAAGATGAATATCGATCTGATGGTGGTCCGCTTTTTCCTTCTCCCCGTTCGCGCCATGATGATGGCGCTTTGGCATTACCATTAAACGGTCAAACCACCACGCCATGGGTCGCGGTAAGGAGGCACTGTCCTTGGCCCGTGAACTCTGTTGGTCACCTTCTGCTTGCTGGCTTGGCTGGTCGGCTGGTTGTGTCGCGCTAGCTGAGCGACACGCAGAGCAGTGCGGGTTTATGATTGGAAAATGGTTTCGGGAGAGCGAGAGAGGTCAGCAGCATAAATCACGGGCTTATACAACGCCACCGCCGGCTGATGCCGGCTACCGTTATGACCTTTTTGGTCACTAATGCGAATGTTCCGAGTATCGTGGACAACGTTGGTTCGCGAACCTTTAATTCCTTCGTTTTTTTTTCGTTCGTTCCTTCGACTAGGGAGCTGAAAAACGAATGTCCGAAAGCACGATCTGCTCGATGAACGTTCTACATGAAGGGTACTGGAAAGGTCATCCAGAATCGTAACGTATCGCAGTACTCCTGAGTACTGCTGTTCTATCCTTCACTCGAACGGTCCGATTGTTTTATTGGAAAACCGCTCCTGAAGCAGCAGAAGAGAGGACGACATCGTTACAAGCGTCTAGTGGTTGTGCTCTGTGAAGTGGAAATTTATTTCCCTTTTCAAGATGTCGATTCCGTTCCGTTCCGTTCGTCCGTCCGTCAGCTACCGCGTTCCGTGGGCTCTGCTCTCATTGTGGTCCACAGAAGACAGCAAAAATAATATCGAGAGAAATATAAATATGAAAAAAAACCCCATCCCGCCCATCCCACCCCGCCATATAAATGCAGGTCACTGGCAATGGAAAATGTGAACGCAAGACGCGCTTTCACCACGCAAACGCGCGTATAATTGTGTTGATGTTGTAGATGTCGGAATAGGACGCGGCCAGGGGGAAATTATTTTCCATTTTTTGTATTTTCCACCAACACCAAGACCCCAGCAAGACGATGAAGGGAGAGGAAGTAGGGGGGGGGGGACCTTCACTCACTCACAGGGCATTTGGGGCTCATCATTCGCAACGATGAGGTGGTGGCGGTGCGGCTTATGGCTTATAGAGAGGAGCAACACGCCGCCGCCTGGTCGTCGGGTCTGGTCTGTACGGATCTTGGTGGTGGATGGGAATTAGAACATGAGAATTGTCTTGCCCGCCCGGGTTGGCTCACCGAACGAACTGCGGCGGTGGGCGACCATTGTTTGGCTGGTGGTGGTTGAACCATTTTTGTTTTTGCTGCCATTCCGGCGCTGCAACGTACAATTTGCTGTCCTATGGCCCTATGGCACGCTGCTTCGCGGCTCGCCGTTTGCCGTTGGCTGCAGTGAGAGCGCATTGGTGGTGGTGATGATGGTGGTTGTTGTTTAATCCATCGTAAAAGAAATGGATTTGGTTCAGAGCAGGCAGCTCGGTCTAGGTAATGGGTTTGGGGACGGGGAGAGAAATTGGAACACGGATCGTCCTCAAATCGGAGTCCCTCCCTCGCCCTCCTGATCGAACGCCGAGGAGAATGTATGAATGGTGTGTGCGTGTATGTGGAACTGCTCCTAGTGCTGCGGCATCCCCCCCTGTCACAATCGATCTGCCAGGGTCTCCCGATACCTTATATCTGTGTGTGAAACATCATCACCATCCAACGATACTGTATCACGTGCGCCCTGAAGGGGGAGGGAGTTGGTTGATTGTGAAACGCACTAGCAAACCACCACTTAGCGCGAACGACGTCGTCGTCGTCGTCGATGTCGTCGATTGTTACACTGGAAAACGCCCCACTAACGGATCTCCTCCTCGGGCCTGGTGTCGTGCTGGTTAGCTGCTATAGTTCACATCGCGCACCACCAATCGCAGAAAGTAGAGTCTCACCTTTCAGTCGTCTGTTCGGGAGAGGTAGTGTATGCTGTTGCTTTTATGATTTTTATTGGCGCGCTAATGAGATGGATAAATGTTTTGCCATCGCAATGGCTCGAAAGATCAGATGTCACTTTACGTAAGCACTGACGATTCGCGCGAACTCGACTCACGATCGTACGCTTAAGCTTTCTGTGGCGCTGCTGTGACGAGGATTATTTGTGGGGGATTGGGATTTAATACCGATTCCCGTTTTAGTATGTCATTTGTGTGAGAACGATCGTAGCACACTTGCAGCGTGCCCGGCTATGAGCTGATAGGTAAGAGGTTCAAATCCTTCCTGAATTAGTCAAAACACACGCGCCTTTTCTTCGATGCTGGATGGATACCGTTGACTAAGCAATTACTCGAGTGAGCAAAATGTCCAAATTACGAGTCGAAAATGCCAGATCTAATTTGTGTGTACGCGCCTTGAAAAATAGTATACCAGGCGGAAGCATTCTCGCGCCGCGAGATCAGCCCGTCGTAAAGAAAAACCCTCCAACCCTTTGTGTATACTCCTCCCAAACCAATTGATGGCGCGATTGCTGTGTGTTGCCTCATTTGGCCTCTCGCCGTTTGTAATAAGGGGGTAAACCAATTTGTTGTCGTTCGCCCCCTTTTTTCTCTCTCTCATTAAGCGCAGCCTCCTTCAATGCGCTCGCTACAACTACACCACAGAAGCGCCCCGGCACATTACACCCCGCAGCACCGTCGTCGTCGTCGTCGCGGTCGATGTGGCGGGCAATTCATAATTTCAATGTCATTTGCGTTCTCTAAACAAGATACACAGTGCGGGACAAACCAATACCATCTTTTCTCGCCTCCCAGCCTGCTTAGCTCTTGAGCCACCGCGCAACCCTCGCTGCTTCACAAAACAATTACGCTTTCGCGGTCGCCAGTCCGTGGCCCCCAAAATGATGATGGCCATTAGCCACTAGTGAGCGCGGGAGAAGGGTGGTGTTTGAACGAGACACGAGTCGTTGTTGTGTCGCTTGTGAGCGGCCGCCCCTGGACCGGACCGGAGAGGTGTTTAACCCAGTTAGCTCTAACCCCCGGGACTTGTAAATGCCAAACGTCAACAATCGGCATCAGCAAGAAACGCCGCTCTGTGTGTGTGTGTTTGGCTGGAGTGCCGCAACGGCGCATCGCGTCGACTCGCACTGGATTGGTTTACTGCTCGCGTCAGTACCTCAGTGTAATGTGAAGCTCTTCAAGAATCGAATCACCCAGAAGTGGTGCCGGCCCTCCGGCGAGTGGATGATGTTGTAGCACCGAAGTGTAAGGGGTCAGAGAGGGGAAGGGCAAGAGAGCGCGCGGCAGCAGTACCGTTTGAGGTAACAGTAGTTTTTCGTTAATCAGCCTCATCTTGCATCTTGAAAAACCGTCCGGATCCAACTAGGAAATGCTGCTTCACAAATTAGATCGATCGGATCGAGATGGTGGCCTGTCTCGAGATTTCGCTCGCAAATGCTCTGGTGCCCCTCACTCACAAGCAAAGCCACCCAAATCCCATTTGTCAGCCAGCGCAGGCCGGCAATCGAAAGACCCCGTTGTTTGGAGTTCAAATTTTGTGCGATAATTCGCCCCACGGCGGTTTGGCGGTCCCAGCAGCAGCAGCAACAGCATCAGCAGCAACCGGGCAGCGCAGCGTTGGCGAATATCGACGCGATCATCACCGCGATCACCGCGACTTCCGACCAAACCTGAATTGTGCGCGAACTTGAAATGGTTTTGGTTCGGCTGCGAAAGCCGCGATTGTGTGTGTGTGTGTGTGTGTACGGGGTACGGACGGATGGACGACGTTTACTGCTTTGCGTTGCGCCCGCTACAGACAACAACAGGAAAACCGGTTTTCTCCGACTTCCACGGTGTCTCGTCTCCTCCACGAGAGGTGAAACACCGACTTGTGTCCGAGTAGCTGCACCCCACACCCCAGGAGTGGCAGACAACTCCCCCCGCGTTTTGACCAGACGCAGACACACGGCAGCACGTTTAATAAAGGGTGGCGCCTGGTTTCTAACGAAAATTTATAAATGGTGTTCCCTCTGGCAATTGGGAAGTTTGGCATAACCCCGAGAGAGAGAGGGAGCAACATCTCGATGGGGCTCGCTGGTCACAACAAGGAGAAGGCTTAAAATACTCCTAAATCATCGCAAACCATAACGCTTCCAGGCTAGTGTCCATTGCAGTGAGAGGGTAACCGATCTTTAGCCGAAGTTCTGACTGCTGCAAAAGGAATGCATGTTGCAGCATAATGTAGATGGAGCCTCTTCTTTGAAGAAGAATGTGAAGAACCGATTCGAAAAATGCTGTCCAGTGGTCGTTTGCTCAACTCTCTTATAACATCGCGCTCGATTTTTCACTTAACCATTGCCGGCCATCGGCTGGGCCGGCCCTCCTGAGAGGACTGGTTTTTGTTCCGGCTTTTCGGAGGTTCCATCAATCATTTGCTGAATAAATCGTTTCTTGGTAAACACCGGGACCAGGTAACCGTCAAGCCCGCGCAGACCAGCATCTCACGAAACGAAGCTCCTGAGGGCTGCCCGGTTAAGTCAGCAAAGATTGAAATGGTTTTGTGGCGTGCGGTTAGTTGTGTGGGGAAACCCCCAGGAACAGGTACACCTGGAAGAAGAAGATCCACATGATGTGGGATGCGGATCTGTTCTCAACGGCATCGGCGATTCAGAATGTATGTGGGATTCAAATGAGTGGGGGGGGGGCATCATGCTGAGCCGGGAAATCCATGTCACTCTATCATACATACGCTGATTTCTTGACGCTCCACTTCCCAGGGTCCAAACAGCCACCAAAAAGGTCAGATAGACTTAGTCGTCTGTCAGTCGGTGGATAGCTGTAAGCCACGAGCAACGCACCACATGAGCAGCTTTACGCAACGGACATGATCACGGATTTTTTTTTGTGTGTGTAGCAATAATGCCCATACCAATGCTGGTGGCGCCCGCTTGAAAGAAAGGTGGCTGCTCTCTCACCGGGGATAGTCCGAAGCGCTTAATTACCGCATCATATGGCTCCATCCGAGTCAGCGCGAGTCTCTAGCGGCCCCGGTACGTAAAACGAATGCGTTAATGAATGCGAAATAGGAAAGAAAAGTCTGCCAGCAACTAATTAATTACGTGAAGTTGGAGGAGTTTTCGCGAGTCACTACGGCGAAGGATCCTCCGGGGCTCCGGGTGTGTGACGCGAGAGCATTACGTGAATTCCGTATGCTCCGTTCGGCGGCGGCGGCAAGGTCGATTCTCTTGTCTGCTCCAACGGCCATCCGATGATGGACTAACCTTGGATGAACACTGCTACAAAATTACCTTCGCCTAGTGATTACATCTAATGCTCTTCAATGCCATTAAGGCATCAATGGACAATTGTTTAATTAATGGTCAGACGTCAGAGCGCGGAGCGCGCACACTAGAAGAAGGCGAGGAAACCTCTTCGCGTAACATCGCTTGTACCGGGCTGACATTAACAAATGAACCTGAGAGCCGCTGAGCGGCGCAGTGCGCAGTATATATGCTCCCCATGCTCCAAATTGTGGTACCGAGATTCACTTTCAATCTCCACAGAAGAAGTGATTGCAGATCGCGCACCTAGCAGAAGGTGAACCACCACCACCACCACCAGCACAGCGACTGATAGCGAGTCGTGATCACGAAAAAAGGTCCGTACGAAACCCCGCCGTCTTGGAGGATTTTGATTTGTGGGAGAAGATACGATCGTGACGCGCAGATCACCGCCTCAAGAAGGGGCGCAACGGTCGTTGCAAACGGCGCAAGGGACCAGCTTCGACAGTAATTGGATCTTTCTGTATCGTCGAACGGCAGCAACAGCAGCAGCAGCTCGGGCTCGATCTACCGTAGTGGCCAATTCCAATAATTCGTGCCCCGTGATCCGGCAGCTCACACGCAAAGTTCCCTGAATGGAGATGATCGGGATACGGCTCAGAGACGGTCACGGGCTTACGAAAAAGAAAAAGAGACAGAGCCCTCGACCCATCAAGGGGGAGAGTAGTGCACACGGTCGTGCAACTTACAATGTGGTTTGTTGTTGATGCCGCATGCTGTGTTTCTGTTCATTCTTTCGTCTTCCAGACCAGATCTGATGCTGTTGCTCCGCTAAAGACGTCGCGAACGTCCATTGTCCGTCCAGACCGCGGCAACGTTTCCCTTTCGCAATCGATCGAGCGAATGGCGATGCAGCAGTGCTACTACTACCGCTACCACAAGATCCACGCGCGAGCTGCTAGCGCACACTCATGGTGCAGAACAATTAATCAGCGTCCAGCAGCAGCAGCCGCCCCCTTGTTTGGAGCTTCTCCTCTCTTGGGCCTTAAGACGTAACAGAGTCGTCGCAACGTCGACGAAGCTACTTCCTTGTGGCTTGTGTCTTGACGCGTTGCCCAGGTGATCTCAGGAGGAATGGATGGCATTGTAATCGACGATCGTCTTGTCAATCTGCGCCGTTAATGTATGGCCGCTGCACCACACACACACACACGGAAGACAGGCGTGCCTCGTGCCACTGATGCACCTAGTAGAGAGAGAGATACCGAGGGTGGGTTCGGTTTCGCTCTCCATGGCAACGATGTTTCGGTTGCAGCAAGCGAGTGGTTGTAGATTGTTGTATCCTGACCTAACCAGTCGTCCATATAGCAGTAGGCCTGCTGCACTTCTTTGTTGAGTCTCGCTAGCAACTCTGTGGGGACGTTACAGTAGACTAGCAACCAGTCTACCAGTGCCAGTTCCAGTTACAGCACACACACCACTCCCCGCCCCCCCCCCCCCCTCCTGTATGTTGCCGGTTGCGCTGGTCATCTGGCAGAGTTACTCTTACTTTTACCTTCGCTCGGGAGACGGTTTGAGACGATTTTGCAAACGATGCCTTGGGGGCGGCTGTTTCGACCGTCGTCCACTGGACCACTGAACCTGGACCCGGGGGGGGGGGGGGGGGGGGGGACCAACATCCCATAACGGGCGTACACCACCATCACCACCAGCCCGCATAAGGAAAAGCTTTGAGTGTCGAGTCGATTTCGATTCGCTTTTCGCAAATGACTTCCTACTCGATTAAATTGTGTCTGCATTAAGCGATGTTTTTTATGTCCTTTAAGGTGGCCTTTTCTTGGTGGAAACTGATCGCTCGGTTGGTTGGTTGCTCGTCGGTACACAACTACACACACACACAGACACCAAGGAACTAGCACCAGCTGCACTCCTCATCATCTTCTCGCCAATCTTGAGCATCGAGCTTTATGGGAAGTTAATTTCATAATAACGACCGTCGACTCACGGACGGGGGGTCCGTTTCCCCGTTTTTGTTTTTTTGCTTCACTGTCGAAATCCGATCGAGCGAGGGCTGATCAGCTGTGTCGAGCAGCTGGGCCGAACGGAAACGATCGCTTCGCTGCGATTCGTTTCACCTCACCACCCATCACCGCTGGAAGGAAGAACGCCGCCCGGTCGAGAATTTACGATTTGCTCCAGCGAAGGCCAACCCTGTAGCATAGCCGCGTGTTCTCGGTGTTGAAGGTGCGGGGGAGGAGGAGAAAGGAGAATCGAAAATCGAACCAGGTAGGGCCTTTCGAGCGATTAGCGATGGGGCCGGAATCCGTGCTTGATCGATCATCCGCGATCAGCGCCCATCACAATAACCGCAATCCGTGGGGACCAGGGTTAGGAGGTGGTTGGTGGTGTGGTCATAATCGCGTTGCGTCGGAACGGAACGATCAGGAGAGGAAGGCCGCGGTGGTCAAATCCGGTACCCCCCGGTGCGCTATGTCCGGTACAGTACGGTAAGTGCGTACCTCCAGAGCCTTCTGCGATTGCTTTTGCTGCCGCTAGAATACTGACGCTCGATGGATGGATTATTGGAAAAACGTGCCTTTTGCATGGAACGAATTGACGAATTTTGCTTTGCTCCAACCATGACCACGAGAGACCAGAGTACCGTTTTTGGTGGGAGAGGGGGGGGGGGGGGTAGACCAACGCTTTGAACTAGATGATCTGCACGAGTGGAGTCTGAAGATGAATTCGTTTCGCTGATCGTTTACGCCTCACGCGCTCGCGCGCCCGCGCAATATTCCTCGATGATGTCAGCTGCCGTGACTAGAGAGAGAGAGAGTGTGTGGAAGGCCAACGGTATTGGTGGCCAACCAGCCAAATATTGACCCACTCCACCATCACCACCATGCCGGTTTCTGGAACAGCATGCTGTTTAGCATAAAATCGGGCTCAAGCGTTATGGTAACGACGGTGACGGACGACTACGACGATGCCCTAGAGGTTTCAGTTTTGACACATTGTGGCGAGTGTTGTTTGCCCAACCCGAGGGCGCGCGCGCGTCACAACCCCAAACCAAATCAAACAGTGCAATCGCCGATAATAATCAGTGTGGCGTGTATTTTGCTGGCGTTTTTCTTTTTCTTTTTCGGGGCGGTTTGGTTTTCCTTCCCCCATTCGGTTCGCTTCCGTAAATCGGACACAAATAGCGTCTGGCAACTTGGTGGTGCTGATCATGCCTTCTGTGTCTGTATTGAACCGCTGCGCCACATGCAGAGAGCAGATCGAAAAGATGTGGAGAAAACAGTTTTACCAATTTGTGAAATGATGTTGCCTGGGAGTCCGGGCGTACATATCGCCCTCTTGGCCAGCTTAACGGAGAAATAGTTTGAGGCAATATTTGAGAAGGTGTTGAAATGTTTGCTCGGATATTTCACTATCGGCGCATGAAAGATCTTGACTTTGGGGCTTAGAGCTTTGCGCAAGATTGCACATGACCCTACAAAAAAAAAACTATTGGATCATAATCTCAAGATAGTGGCAGTACAGCAAGTCAAATACAATCCTTTGTCGGTTCCAGTCATTGTCCCCTCGCCGAGCAGTGACGTAAAACGCGGAAAACAACCTCCTGCGGGGAGAGTACTGACCACCGTGTGCTACGAACGAATTGTCTCGTATTTCGTTTCCAAGTTCTCGCTCCTCCCTTGTTCTCCACTCTCCGTCGAGTGGTGCGATCGTGGAAGTGGCTGACATCGATAGCCTTGTCCAAGGTGTCGCCCGATTGTTTCCTTTTTCCATTGTTTTACGAGCCGTTCTTGAAGATCGGTCTGCTGCTGCTGCTGCTGCTACAGGTGTGCACTCATGCAAACCGGCGACTGTACCGTCCGGCGACGTCAAACAAAACAGGAGGAACCATCGCGCCATAGATCTCAACTCTGGAGGGAGGAGATGGCCGGGCGGGCCACCCCATAAACCACAACCACATCGCGGTCGTCTGCAGACGCACGATTTCTCATATTTCATTTCGGACCATTTCGATCCGCGATTATAACAATAGACTGCGACCGCGAGCCGAACGGGGTCTTATCTTACGCAAAGTGGCCCGAGAGACCGAGTGGTGGTGGCGTGTGAGTTTTGGGGCAGTATATTCTATATGGTCTCTCTCCGTCTAAGGCCATACCATCTATTGGCTACCATTATCCGTGATCCGCGACGTTAGACAGATCTCCGATTTCGTGCACCATTCACAAAGGTTCTCCATTGTTTTCGGAGGGCCATCATCGCGAGAGGATTAACAGTGCTGCTGTTCCACTCTTCGCTGGTTGGTGACTGTTTGCTACTTCGTGTTGACAGATCGTGTTGAAAGATTACATACGAAAGGAACACTGCCCCTGGGGGCAGATTAATTTTCGATCATTGTTGCACGGAGGTCACCCCGAGGTGCTTTCGGTGGCAACTGGGACGCTTGTTTTTGTCAAAGTGCGTGATCTCATCGAGATTAGGACTTTTTTTAATGTCACCATTGTTTAGAGTTTAATAATACTATCATGCCTAAGTATACTACTTGGTCTTGGTACGAAATTTTTTCTCAAAACATAGTAAATGATCCGCGCAATATTCAGACATGACGTGGACTCGACAGTTCTCGTTGACAGTTGCAAAAGTCACGCGAGAAAACAGATTAAAAATGTCTCAAGGCTCAATGTCTTGCGGGCTGTTATGCAACCGAATCGTGCGCTTATCTGTGTAGTGAAAGGGAAATGACGGGTAAAAAGAATAAACGAAAAGAGAGCCGAGCGAACCATCACGCTCCTCGACCAGTTCTGGCCAGATTCAAGGGAATTACTTATTTTTTCTTGTTTTGAAAAATGAAACATCTAAACCCAAAGTCCATGGCCTGGCAGGCCTTACGTTTGTCCTTTACGTTTGACGTCTGGAAAGTGTCTCGAGACACACTCCTTCGCTCTCGTGATCTCGTTTCGTGATCTATCTCGAACGTGAAAGACCTAAGATTCACGTATTCACAGTTGGAGTTACGTCCTCGGGACGCGATCGTGACCAGAGGGTTTTCCCGCAGTACTCTAGTACTGTGAAAGTGAAATGTCAATGTTGATCAGCTTTAGTGTGGCGCTTCGCGTAGATGCTGCGATCAATCCACTCCGCCGGGTATACACACACCCGGTACGTGCGATCACGCATCACGAGTGAGAGTGAAACTTATCACTTTCTGGCAGCACACTCATCCTATCACACCCTCGCTATAGATCGTGTCATATCCAAAAACCTCGCCTCATACGTGAGCAGTAAAAACGGAGAAAAACGGAGAAAAACGGAGTTGCGTGCATAACATTAAATGCACAATGACTCGAACGCATTGTGTGGTGCTTTGAATCGCGAACGCGATCGCGCAATACGCCGCAATACGGAGGCACCGCCACGAGAAGAAAATATCTTCGATCATCTCAGCATTCATTCAATGTAAATGTTGTTGCCCCCTCGACGAGAGCGTTTTAGTGTGGCCGAATGTTTATGGCACCATTATCAACACACGAGTCAAACACCCTCCCTCCCTTCCCCTCTGTTATTTTGGTGGCGCGTGTGTAGTACGTGTTGTTATTGTTTTCACGGCGCAATCGAGACTCTAGTGTAATCCAGTTAACCCGCCGGAGACGCTTGTTCCGGATGATCCGGCATCGTAGGCAGTAGATGACTGGACGATAAGAGGAAACCACCACCCCGTTCGTCGGACGGACCCGGTAGATGATGAAATGGAGAAAAAAAAACGTTTGTTTTTCCACTTTCAATCGACGATCGCTTTTCTTTGCTAATGTTGGCGGCGGATGGTGTAGGGCGTGAGTATCGATCGTTTCCTGCTGCGGCGTGACTGTTGCATTGTTGTTGCTGAACTTGCATTTTCGGACTAGTCTCTCATATCCGGCTCTAGACCACCCCACTCACTGGAATCGGAAAAGTGCGCCCGGTTCGGTCTCACTAGGGATCGAAATCGAACGTATCCAAGCTAGTGATAGAGAGACAAACAGATACAAAAGACGGGAACTGTGAAAATATAGTGAAAACTCAGTGTGATCCATCACGGCGAACACAGCAATCTGTCACTTTTTGTTTTAGTACGGTTTCAGTTTTTTTTCTTCACAGCGTGTAGAGTTTTCAAATTTTCCTTTTTCCATCAAAAATTTCTCTCCCACATCATCATCATCATCTAGCGCTCGAGCGTGTGTGTTTTCAACGTGAGTGATCGCAGCGGATCGATCGAAAATCCGGGTGAAAGTGCTGTCAGAAGCCGCGACGGCGACCGAGAAGAAAAGAAAGAAAGAAAGTAAATCAAAAATTTTCCAAGCGTGTGTGTGTATGTGTGTATCGGTGGTGAGAGTAGTGTACCGTGTGGTGAAATGAGGTGGAAATTTGTTTATCCTCCGCCTGCTGTTTTGCCGTTCTTCGTCGTACCCCGTCATCTCCGCTGAAACACGTATCCGGGGTTTTCCAGCATACTTCAATCAGTGCGAAAAGTGCATCAACACGTGGAGTCGCCACGTGTGCGTGTGTGTGTGGCGTGTTGTTTAGCAATTCCCTAGAGTGTGTGCTGTAGGAAGAAGGTTGTCACCCCCGGTTTGCCGGTCGTTATCGTCGTCGTCCTGGTTGGAGTGTGGTACAGGACGACACGATCCTGGAGGATACGCTCTACCGGTTGAGCAAGTTGCGCGAACGTTTGAAGGCGATGCTTCGCTCACCGGCACACCTGATCGGTCACGGCCCAGGACCGGGTGGTGGTGGAGTCATGGGTCTGCACAGTCATGCCTCTTCGCCACCGCATGCCCGGCCGTCCCTGTTCGATTCCTGTCACCGCAAGATTCGGCTCATCGGTGGCGGTCCCGTCGCCTTTCTGGGAGGACTCGTAGCGTAAGTATCGTCGATACAGCGATTACTACTTGAACCAGCGCAGTGATCACGACCGAACCAGAGGAAGAGTGGGAATATGATCAAGTTTCCACGGTGTTGTTGATCCACACAGCACAAACCATGACCCAATAATCGGTTTTAATAGTTTCTACGACAATCGCCCCATTTTCAATGCTTAGCAACCGAGGCGTTGCTCGATTTTCTTCAACATTTTGATTCGCTGGTTCCTCCGCTCGGGGAAAAAAAAACAAAATAAAAACACCAACAGCGAGTGTCTTCCAACCCAGATTTCATCCCCTCCTGCCTGCACGGAGGTGAATTGTCATTTGGCGAAGGCACAGGGCGGCCATTTCACGTTCCCATTTTCCATCGTTCGCTTTCGTGCTTTCGATGCGGTCCACGGTCCGCAAACCAAACAGACGAGCGCGGAGGAGGATGGGTACGGGAGGGGGGACCTTGGCTTACCGCGCGTGACGAACGGAAAAGACGTTCAGTACGCGCGACGGACGGATGGATGCGCGCACAATCGCTACTCCTAGGTTTATATAGAGATGAACCATAACTTACGCCCGTAAGCTCGTTGTATAGCTATAAAAACAGCACCAGCTGCTGCTGGATAGGGGTAGAGGAACTTGCGTTCCGGAACGTTACTCCATCGTGTCGCTTCGGAGAGCCATCTTGTCGTAGTTGTCGCTGCTTTGTGTGGAACCCTTACATATAGAGTGTAGTGGTGTGGTCGCGAGACACTACCACTTTCCACAAAAGCATTAAACACTCTGCAAAGTGTTTCGCAATGATGGCACCATCTATCCGATGGCAAAGTGCCGCCTGCGAACTGCTGAACCTCGCTGGAACACAAAAACTGGTTCTCGATGAGAAACCGGAACTAGGTGAACGATCGCTGAGCTATACGGCTTCAGAGCCTGCTAGTACACTGTGGCGCAGCGCAGAGCGGCAACCGTGTTCTCTTCAAATACAGAGCAACCGATCATAATTACATTCTCTGGAGCATTTGGATGCCACGGACTGTGGTCTTCGAGTTCCTCCTTCGTCGTTCCGGTGGGAAACCTTCAATCGATCGACACAAGATGCGCCCAGGGCTGCGAAGTAGTAAGTTCATCGATGTTTTGCTTGCTTAATCAATTCGTTGCCAATCGCCAGTCGGTTGTTTCGGAATTTTGTAGGAGAAGAATGGAGGGGGGAGCATTATGATGCTCGACTGCCGCGGCACGGATCGTGTACGGTTCCCACGAATCACGGAGTGTTAGCAAAGATAGACGGTTGTACGGAACTAGGGCATTTTCATGAGCCATCCAGTACCCAGGAAATGAATCGAAGACGATTCTATGTTGGAGAACTTTATTTCTCACCGTGTGGAGCAACTACTCAAGAGTCGAAGCAATTAACAGTAAATCGAATAAGCAAAGGAGTAGCCGTTTAGATATAAGATGTTTCAAGATACAATGCATACAATCAACACTCCATTAGCAGATTCAAAGCTAATACAGACAAGAAGCTCCACAATTCAACTATTAGTCGGTCCATTGCATTACTCTAAGGTACCCCGAAGACGCGGGGATCTGCAACAACTATTCGCTAGATTACTGATTGCTTATCGGTTCGGAAACTGCCCAGCCTCTGAACGCAAAAACCAAGAGGTAGGTGAACATCGCGCCGCCCACCAATGCTACACAATGTACGGTGTAAGGCAGTAAGCTCCACAGCCAATTCTGCCTGGTGGCAACCTTCACAACAGCTACGCCGGTTTGTTCCATTTTCTGCACTTGGCTGTTTGTCACGACTGCAGCCTCCACAGGAGTGGCACAGCGGGCAGCTTCCTGAATATACTCGTCAAATGCCGTGCAGTTGCAGCGATCCATTTCGTTTTCACCAGTCTCGGGTAAACGCAACGGACGCACTAGATTTCGCGATGCTAACGGGCTGATGCGTGCCATATCCTTCACAAGGGTAGCCTCGATCTGCTGACGGGCGCTAGCGTTTGTTAGCAGATGTTCCGCCACAAACAACCAAAATCCAATCCTATGCTCCGGACGATTAATGCTCGAGACACAGTATTCGATGTAGAGGTAGCGACTAACGTGACCTACGGCCATGTTCGAGACATCGAATTGGTTAGGGCATGGACGCGGTAGCCGGTAGGAATGAGTCCCTTGAAAAGTGAGACAGCGGTCGGAGTTCTGCACTATCTCTGCTTCACACTGCTTCAGTTGGTACAAGGCAGCGGACTCGTTGCGGCAGTGGATTGTCAGCTCGAGCGTAGCGTCCGTCCCATCCATTCCGCAAACTGCACTCAACCGAAGGCAATCGTAGGGTAGTCCACCGATTCGGAAGATGTTATGGTGACGTACTGAGAAGTACTTCTCTTGAAGCGGCTCGAAAGCCACCGGCACGAGGGACCACCTTTGCGTACTGTTCGGATCAACACCGGCGCAGACGTCTGACATAGAAAGGACCTCATCAAGTGAGAGAACGGTGGAACAGTAGCACGGGCCGTAGTGTTCGAGTGTGCCGATAGACGTCAAAAGATAGCACCAGATCGAAGTCGCCGCCAGGATTCGGGTTATGGGAATGTTCGAAGCCATTACTTCACTTCCTTCTTAGTGGCGATGCAAACTATCACTACGCTTCTCGGAATTCGAAGCCCGGCTATAGAGCTTTTATCGGAGTTGTAGGACATGGTTTCAACAGATCTGTAATCAATCTGTTTAAATATGTAGTTGCTCTGGAAGGAACAGTAAGCGTGCTTCTATTAGCAGCAGTCAAATGCCAAATGAGCCCACGTGTCATTCCGTTCTCATAAGAAATCATTGGTTTGGGACTGGTGATCGTGATATTGGGCCATTAGCAAGCGATAATGGTGACAATTATTATTGTGAAAGATAGAAAGTAGTGTCATTTTCAGTTCAAATGGTTATCACCGGAAAGGTTATACGTCGGGGAAAATATCACACACGATGCAATCTAAATCTTGGCTCATGCTTGGGAGCAAGGAAAAAAACATCTTTCTCTAATACTTAATCTGTTTTTGTATCTTTCCAGGTAAGTGTCTTGCTGGACCGAATGGAGTAATCCGAGGCGTTTGCCTCGTCCAACACGCCCAATGGCTGCACTCTACTTGTATATGCTAAGTACTTCTGGGTTACGATTCCGAATAATTATCCGTTGACGCCGGTTAGTTAGTTAGCTGGTGGTACACAAACTCATGTCGCATTCTAGTACAAGACCACCTTCCATTGCTAACTGTCACGCCCTTCCCGCACGTGTGTGTGCATGTGTGTGCGTGCTATTCTCGAAAACGGGTTACCTGGCTGACCTCGTGCCGCCACGAGTGTCACATGTTCCGCAACCGGTCACACATTATGGATGGAGAGAAATAAAACCAACTCAATGTCCACGCTCCAGGAACCTTCGACACAAAGCATAAAAAACAAACAGGAAAACCGGAACCTGTTGGTGGAAGCAATTCTCCAGAACTACAGCGCAGAACTACAGAACCCTATCTGGAATGAGTCCAAGGTGTTCTGTTACTTTGGCACTGCGGGACAGTTGCGACTGTTGACGATACCACCGTACTGGACAGAGAGAATGCGACAGCTACGTCCGGACGGTGAACGATAACTTGTTTGTTCTTTGTTAGCAAATAAGATCACTCTAGGATGCTAGGTGTCACTGTGCCACAACGTGCACAAGGTGTGTCTCAAGTACTACCTGCCATAGACAATACTGCTGGGATCACACAGAGGTTGGTACCACCAAGGCCATCTCCTCTCTCTGTCTCTCTGGGGTAAGGTAGAGGGTGCTAAGCAACAAGCATTAGCACGCGGCTAGTCATAGCAGAGGCCAATGGCTGAGAAAAGCAAACGGTTTAAGGTTAATTGTTTTGTTTACTAGAGAAAAGACAACCTCAAGACAATCTGGGGACCCGCGCGTACTCGCGCGACCGTGAATTGTATTCGCAATTCTTCCGCCGTGGATCGCCGGACTCGTGAAGAATTTGCAGAATTGATGTGCCTTCCGCTCAGTTTACTGCTTTCTTTTGTCTCTAAGCACAGAGCAGGGCAGCGACTGGCCATTCCAACGGTCTGCTGAACGGTGCGAGTGGTGTTAATACGTGTCTGACATTCGCGCAGAAATGAGATACTGGCCGCAGCGACAGAGCGGTGCGCGGTGAGGAGTCTCATTCATAGTCATGAGCGCTTAAAAGTGATAAAAACCAGACAACAATTTGTCCACCGACGACGACGACGGCGACGCGACTTCCTGGCCAAATTGCATTTTTCATACCCAGCGGTCTCGCGCACACAGAGTAAGCGAGTTACTCGAAGCACCGAAGGTCCATTGTTTGAAAGTTGGTTACGTGAGAATGCCGAGACACAACCTTACCCCGTTGACAGTCTTTTGACAGAAAGCGGTGCATGCCCGCCCGTTCAGTGCCTGCTGCCTCTATGGATTGCAGTCACCTCTATGCCGCCTACCTTGATCGCGAGTTTATAATGCTCTTTACGGCTGCTGCACTTGCAAGCAGCGACGTGCTCTACGTCAAAGGCAAGGAAAAAAGGGTCTACTGTTATGGTTCCACTGCACGCGCGCGCCCATTTCTCTTCACTCGCCGCCACGAAAGGTGTCGGCCACGGTTTTGAGTTACGTGACACCATGTGTGCTGTGTGTGCGGGTGGGGCCGCTGCGGTTGAAGCACGCATTTCGCAAAATTGCCTAAAACCGCAATAAGGTAGTCGCACGGGTTGCTGCGAGAATCGTGCCTGCGTGTGAGCCACCGACCATTTCCTGGTCCGGTCCGGGGTGGTTTTCCTTTAGGTATAGGTTTTCTTTCCCCCTCTCCCTCAAAAACACACACGCTTGCATCTCGCAACCTTGCACAACACGCATTTCCGTTGCAGTTCCCAGTCGTTCGTTTCTAGAAGCTTCTTGGGTCGCTTTTCTTAGGCACCACAATGTCATGGCCAAACTCTAGTAAGAAAATTCATATTGCATGCGTGCACGGCCATGCTCACCCCAGGATGCAGTTCCTGTCCAAGATGATGATGAAGTAGCAGAGGTATATGGTTCCTCCTTGGACGTAGCTAATGGAATTAAGAATCTCTGCCCCGCCTGGGAACGTTAACTGATGACAAGAGGCAAATTCAGCTTTCTCGACTTCCTCCTCCCCTCGTGATGTACAAGATACTGTCTCTCCCGCGGCAATTCCCTAGCGTTTGCATCCGTTTCATAAATAAATATGCGCTCTTCCCCCTTCGTCCACTTCGTCTCGGTGTTTGGGACAGGAAGCAGCATATTTGTGTTGCTTTTTGTTTCGTATAAACGAAAGCACATCTCTCGGTCTTCCCGGCGGTCTTCTCGGTTCAGTTTGAGGTGGTCCGCACAACAATTGTTCCCATTGTGGTTGTGGGGTCCCCTGGGTAACGCCGCCTGCGGACCCATTTTATAAACGCGACTGGACTGCGATCCTGTCCGTCAAGCAATGTCTGTCAAGTACTACTTTGCACCTTCAAGACGCCAAACGCGGGTCGCCGCCACTAATGCGCCACGAACCGGCAAAACGCGAGTTCATTAAACCTAATTGAAACGAAACGGACGCTCTTCGATGGTCGAGCGGGAATCATGATCTGTCTCTCTCTCGGCGGGGAAGGGATGGCGGTGGAGCGGACCAACGCTCGGATAGCGGATGATGGGGCATCGTTCTTCGGTTCACTTTTTGGTAATTTGAAGATCAACCTTTTTTCGGGGCGGCCAGAACAAAAAGGTCGGCCCGGTGAGTGAAATGTAAACCAACTGGCGGAATCTCGAAACCGAAGCCCAGGA
Source organism: Anopheles darlingi (assembly GCF_943734745.1). Taxonomy (NCBI): domain Eukaryota; kingdom Metazoa; phylum Arthropoda; class Insecta; order Diptera; family Culicidae; genus Anopheles; species Anopheles darlingi. The sequence continues at coordinate 21,924,399 of NC_064875.1, forward strand.
ATCAACCCGATTGCGCGAGCGGTTCGCGGGAAGAATTTTAAAGGTTTCCGTCCCTTTTTTTATTTTTTTTTACTTCTTTCCTTGGTTTTTGGTTCCGAATTCCTCCGGCACTTTTCGTTTCTGTACTCCTATTGTCGAGAAAAGAGAGAGAGGGAGAGCGAGATCGTGCGACGCGGTTTGTCGGGGCTACGCCGCGCACCGTACCGTGTCCATCCGGATCCGGATTGAGTTTCGTGACATTTCGGTGACCGCCAGCGGCCCCGGCACCGAGGGGGGTTTCGGATTCTATCTCCCGTTTGTCTTGTGGCATTTAATGTGTCTTTTGTTTCTCGGCCAGCACCGCCTCTTGCCCTGTTTTCATTCCTTCCACCCGGAGAAGCACTAGAGGAAGTGATCGCTTTCCGAATTGGAAGATCAAGGGCCCTTCTGCTCTAGACCCCGGCCAGGGCGACCGGAACCGCGGGTCTTTATAACAGTAAAATGATGCCACGAACCCCGCCGCACACACACGCACACACCGTTAACGGTTAAAATCGTTCAGAGGAGGTGGAGGTGTTGTTGGATGAATAATTGACCGAGCGCAATTTCGTCCGCCATCGCATTTAGTGTGCCAACTCAAAATCGTCGACGAATACGTGGAGAGACGCGCCGTGTGCGCCGTTGTAACTTGATCACTTCCTGATCGTTCGCGATCGCCGCCAAAACACGTGCAAATGGAAAATGGATTTTGACGCCGACGGGAAGGAGAGAGAAAGAAACCTCGAAAACAGGAAAGCAATCGAATGATGTAATGGTGCTTCTAGCGTCCGACTTCTCGGTCGGATCACCCGGTAACCGGCAGCCCACGGTGCGTTGTGTGTGTCAATATCCGTTGGCATCCGGCTGTTGATTTCTTCTCTCTTTCTCGGCTGCTAAGGGATCTGGAAGCCTAAAAATCTCGAAGACAGAAAATGTTAAAAGGTACAGAATGTAAATACCTTCCTTTCCGGGGTTTTTTCCCGCCCAAACCTGTAGATGGTGAAGAACCGCGTTTTGTACACAATCTTGAAGGTGTGAGAAGGTAAAAACGGACAAGAAAAGTGCATTCTTTGTAGCGTGAGAGAAGAATGAATATGCAACCAGCGACCGTGGGTTTCCAGCTCTTCATTCGGTGCTCCAGGATTTCGGGCATCTTGGGATGCGAACCGAATCTTCTCGGAAGTGATGTCGCTGGGAGGTGGACACATCCTTCAAATATTTACCTCGCGAAGGGCGCGAAGCGGAAGGGAAGCAGAGGTTTAACGGTCATTTTGATGACGTGAAGAAACGGTGGTACTGGGAATCAAATGGATGGTGGTAGAAATTCTTTTTGATGAAATCCCAAAGATGTATTCGATATTAGAATATCGAACAAATTTTACTTAAGTGACTCCCAATAGTATAAAAAATTTATGTCAGTTTAAATAAATCTAAAATTCCATCTGATAGCCAGCCTCATACGAGTTAATTAAAATTTAATAGTAGATTCCAAAGCCACTACATTCCAACATAATCTACTATTTTATCGGTAGAACCTGTTTAATTAGAATTATTCTTTTGTAGATCTGATATGCACGCACCGACGTTTAATTATTTTTGGCAAACAATTTAATGGGGAATAGCTGTCTAAATATGGTTTGGAGCAATTAATTAACAAAAAAAAAATGTGTTATGTTAGAACCAACAAATTCCACTTTCAGAAAAGGATTTACCAAAATGTCGAAGTTCCTGTTTATCAGTACAAGCAATATTCACGATGAATCCTGCATATCTGTTCCACAACAGTGATCCAATAATCAATCCCTGCTACCGTAATTGATTACCGCTGCCCATACCGCAGACCGCAGCTCTGTAAAGTCCCGCTGTTGTAATCAGTTACAACTGAATTCGCACCGTCCCGTGCAGCATCAGAGCACAATTTGCCAGCGAAAACAATGAGCAATGGTCGCCAGTGCCGTTCCGTGCCTCTCACATTTAAATGTCAAGTGAATGCAAGCGGAAACCAGCACACAGTCCCCTATAGATGGGTGGTGGTTGGGCGCCTGTATGTGCGGTGTAGACACCCTTCTCCAGGTCCGGGAGACCGAGAGTTACACGTTCTGCTGGATGGTTTGTGGCATGCCTCACGCGAACATACTCTAGCCTCTCTAGGCAAGCAAACCCAGTGCGAGCAGCACAGTGCGAGCGCTGTGCGCGTGTCTTCACGCCTCACGAACCTCGGGAATGAAGGCCCATCGCACATGCGGCCATCAATCCCTTCCAACCGACATTGTTGTTCCCGGGCCCGGGCGGCACAGCTTTGCATGGCAACAAAGCATAAAATTGAGCTTTCAAGTTGTTTCTGATTGTTCACTGTTTTGCTGAAATTAATTTAAGAACATTATTTGTACCCAACAATCGAGAGTATAGGCATTGGAGGCAGAGAATAAAATCCACGACCGTAAATTGGCGCTAGTGTGAGTCCTGAATCATACCAGCTCAACTTACAGCAGCTTACTGCTAGCACAGCGCCAATCACGGGGCGGAGAGGACCCCAAGGCAACGAACGTGCATACAAGGTCCCGGGGGGAACCGCATATTTCTTATCCAAGCGACACGGCGACCATATGCGTGGGCCCCGCGCGTAACCTCGCGCTGCTACGGGGATAAAAGATTGATTCAACCATTAGATTGCAGCAACATTGACTCCCACTGAGATCGGATGATCGTGTCACCGATTGAGGTATGGGGGGGGGGGACATCCACCCACGGGTGCGCGATATTGTCACCGTCGTTTGCATCCACAGAAGGCCCGCAGCGGCGTGGAGGGTTGTGGTAGTGGTATGCAAGAAAAGGGGGGACACGAGGCCTCCCAGGTCGTGTGACCCTGAAACGCACTCAGTATTAAGCCGTCAGCAATTATCAATCCATCAGGTGTTGTGAGGAAAGGAACGGTTGTTGCGCTCAGTTCATTGCGGAGATATAATGTGACATCCAACCGGAGCCGGAGCCGGAACCAATCCCGCCATATGACGCAGTCCGGCGATGCATTAGTATACCGGCGGACAGTGTACAGTGGGTAACTCTGTTCGAATGTTGTTAATTAAATCTATTTTCGTTCCCCCGACATATGGTGGTGTACAGCCTTGTCCTTATTTCCCTAACAAAGTTAAAGCTGCCTGTCGTGAAGTAGAACTGGCAGTAGCTGCAACAAATTAGTGCTTCTTTAGTCTTTACAGATATAAAGAAGAGAACTCATCTTACTATACAGCTTGATAAGTTATGCTGCACCACTTTAATCTTCTTTAATGGCATACTTTGTTCAAGAAGAGTATCTGCAACGAAACAAATAGGAAAATGAAAAATCCTTGCTATAGTATTGACTATCTGAGGAGAAGTGATATTAATATAAGCTACTCCCATACTTGTCACTCACATGTCTCTCTCTCTCTCTCTCTCTCTCTCTCTCTCTCTCTCTCTCTCTCTCTCTCTCTCTCTCTCTCTCGCTCTCTCAATTCCATTGCATTACAAGATCTTTGAAAACTACGGTTGTTAGCAACCTCTGGCAGTGTTGAAATGGCTGTTGTTCATCTGACGTCTCCATAAATTTTCTTTTCAAATCCCACTACATGCTCACCAAACACCATTCTTCGCATTTTTGGCCTCTATCTACCATGTTCTTCACCACCTCAGTATTCGATCATTTCAACTTCTTCGAGTGCCTGCTTTATGCCAAACGGGCAAGACTGATGTTCACCTGCTCATCTAACCGGTTCGCCAGTTCATCATCACAGTGGAGAACTGGTTGGTACTGTTGCTGCTACTGTTGTTTACTAACTGCTTTCGGTTGCTAGCGATGCGGTTGACACTAACTTCTCTATGTGTTTCTGCGCGTGTGTGCACCTAACAGCTGGCCAGGGTTTACAAGCTGAGGTTCAATTAAGTATGGCCCAGGTTTCAACAGCTGATGTGTGAGAAAAGAGGGTGACACAGATGAGAGGGGCAGACAGTGTTCGATTGGGGGGATTGGTTTGGTTGGGTGTCGCCTATGACACCGATGTCACCCCCCTTTTCGGAAACCGCGCACCGATGATAGGATGTTGCAATCCCCGCTACTTACTACAGCCGCCGAGGCAGCTGACCTACTCTTCGACCACGAGACGCACACACGCGCGTTCATCCGCAGCGATGGGCCGATGATAGGTTTTGAGTATCCCCCCTCCCGAACATTGTCATCATGCCCACCGGACTCTCTCGCCTGTGTTTGCACTACGTCTCTCACCGTCAACCGCTTGGAAAAGTTGTTCGATGGTTGTTTAACTGCTCGTAAAACATGTTCCGCTAGCCAAAAACCTCATCCCCAAACCAGCAGCAAGCCCGCCTGCTTCGATAGAGACCACTGTCCTGTGCGGGCTACCCGCCGTTGACAGCTCACGAAAGGAAACGTTTGGGGCGCGCTCGCGCACATGTTGAATTCACCAAAGCGCTCCGCGCGATTCATGCCCCTCCAAACGAGTTGCAAACGGCCAAGGTAACCAGGTCAGCGCAGCTCACCCGTATGCCAGCAGATATATGCCTCGTACACTGTGCGCTCCGTGTGATCCGTCCGGGCACTTACAGTCAGGGTTAACTGCTAGAATCCATTTTTGCGTTTCCTTCTCGCCGGGCGGTACGATACAGTTGGTGCTCCGGTTTAGCTGTGTAATTGATATGGCAAACTTCGCCATTCCGGTTAGTGTTGGTGGCAAAGACAGAAACGATGTGGTGGTGGTGCGCGTATAATTCGTCGCGAAGAAGTTCGCCGATAATCCGCGGCAAGGTCTGCTCGAGCTCTACAGCTTCGAGTCTAATGTCAAGGTAACAGCCCGTGTATGTGAACGCGTGTGTGTCAAAATGGTGTCGATTCGTGCAAACGGAGAGGGGGACATGCAACTGCATTCCATTCTCGGGAGAACATATGATAGAGTGAACCGAAAGGATTGATTTCTCTTCCATGCATGATCAGTGTCTTGCGTGTAGCGGCATTAGGCGAGATCCGTTGCGTTTCCATAGCAACTTTGCACGCACTTTGCGTTTCTAATGGATTGTAGAGTTCGCTAGCACTACCGTGATCTTGTCAAGCAGCAAACATGGCGCCATCTAGTACCCCCCGGGAATGGCGCAAAACATCACGCTTTCGATTGAAACTAATCGATTATTCCTTTCGCGCCAGGGTGACGAAACCATTTAAGATCATTTGCACCTGCTCCTTCTGGTCGATTCCGGTCGTTTCGTTGTCTTTTCTTTTTTCTTTTTCAGCCAGACCGTGATGTGTCAAGATGATTGATTTGTCTGGTCCCCAGGTCGGTCTAGTCGTTGGACTGGAATGAACTGGAACCTGACCAAAAATTAGTCCATATTAAAGAGGGCGGGTGTGCCTTTTTTGTGTACGGATCCATTGCCTAATTCGTAAGCAAATTGTTTGTCAATCGGGGAGCGATCGCGATCGATTGGAGACGAGGTGTTTCGAAAATTGAAAGTTTCTGCCAAATTGCGACTGCAACAAAATGGTCCGTGCCTTCGAGGTCAACTACACGCGCTCGCTGGCGTGACTAGGATTTCGACCAGCACTACACAATCTCGCAAGGAACAACCAGATCTTGCATGCTACAGTCCCATAATGGGGAATGGGGTCTAGGGTACTTATCAGTTTCTGTTCCGCTGCAACTCATGCGAGGTCTAGCCACGTGCAACTAAAAAGTGTTCTGGTTCTGTACCGCAGCATCAGAATGTGTGAATGTAGATTAGGGGCTTCATACTGTTACACACAATGCAGCTGTGGCAAATGATTCACCGCAAGATAACGGTATTCCAGTCGCACTTGCTCATGCTCCGTCTATCTCGTTCCCACCCTCGTCGAATATGCTGATAAATACCGAAAGAACTCCGGCTTTGTGTATTATGCGTAGTGCTGTACTCTCTTTGTTTCGTATTAAATTCTTCTATCCGGTTTGCGAAATCCAAACCGGGTCTGTGTCCGTCAACTCTCTGGGTCGGCTCTCTCGAGCATTATTTTGTTTTTTTTAGTTGCCACATTTCACTTTCTAACCATCTCACCCCTCGCAGCAGGCAGCAGTTCACAGGATCATTATCGCCCTTCGCTCATCGTGCCGCTTGAACGTGATGATTCATCTCTCGCTTGACATGTCGCAGCTGGAGTGCTTTGTGTGCCACATAAGGATATCTCCCATTGCTCCCATCCACCCCAAAAAAATGAGGTTAAAAGTTCAGCAGCGAACAGCCACTTTTACCACACGGGTCGTGTCTCGCTCCAATGAAACGGCCAGCTATTTTTCAATTTGCCTTTGGATGCCGAAAGTGTACAAAAACATCCGCGAAACACACAGCACAAAACACACCCAACACCGGTAGCATAGAAAAAGTGAAAAGCGTGCAAAAAGCATACCCCCGCGCCCATCACACCGGGCCCTGATGGTGGCCCAAATTAATGTTTGACTTTCGATCAATCGGTGGTGAAGCGAAGAAAAGAAAATGCAGTCACCTGCTAGGAAGTTATGTGCGTGTATGTGTGCCACCTGATCGCACAAAATGATCGCGCCCCTCGCGGTCGCTCATTAGTGCTGCCTCAAACATCCGGGTAGTCTTTTTAGACCCCCGCTTACCTATATTTGCTGTTTGTGTACCGTTGGATGAAGGAGCTGAAATAAAAAAAAAAGTGCAGCATTCGCCCCATTCGCAGTGGCACCAGCCGCCGCCATGGTGGTGCGCTGGCCTAGATTGCGAGGTTTCCCAATTGAACCGATCCAGTAACAACGCCTATAGCTATTCCCAGCAGGCCGAGTGTCAGAATGAATGTGACAACGCCCTGTTTTAAGTTCTTATGAAGCATAGGCAGAGGGTTTTCCATGTCTCGACAAAACAATAAATGATGCAACTCGGAGGGAAACCGTTCGACATTCGCGTCACGCTGACGCCTAGTGATCGTCTTTTCTCTTTTTTTCCTTATGCTGTTCTCGTTTTCGCTCGCTAGTCGCAAGACGCAGTGACGCTATTTGAGAGGATCATCGTGATCGTGTCTTTTCGTGTGTCTTTCATCTTCAGTTAATGTCACATCGTTCACCACCAGGCGACGGCGGGGTTTCGTTTTTCTGATTCCCATGAAGCATGGCTAGTGGTCGACGAAGTAGGCCACAGGCCTTATGAACTCGTGCTACGGTTACTTCGATTAGGTATGTTCGCCGCTTGTTACTGAAGCTACACTGCTTCTCGCAAGCTATGGATAGCTTGGATTGCGTAAAAGCATTTGGTCAGACAACTAGAGCTAAAAAAGAAACAGTCGATCGTGGACCTGAGATTACTATTCGTTGATTTGATCGCTTTTCAACGATCACATCAATGAACTCAACGCCAAAATCCAGCGTTTCATCACTCAATCAGTATAAAGTTCTCACAAGAGAGCGATACTAGGCATAATGCCCGATATATAGTGCCTATTACCAGTGCTCGCCACCATCGCCAATTCTTGTGCGTGTGTGTAGCCCTTTCGATACGGTTTGCTGCTCTCGGCGTGGCCGTTGTCGAAGCATTTTCCTTTTTTTTTGTGCCCCAGCCTTCAACCGATCTGCTCCGCTTCGCATGATCATGCTAGCAGGCGGCTCGGTGGGGGATTTCCTCCGCGTAAGTGGGACAGTTCTCGAGACGGCAAGTAAGGCAGAAATGCGCCACTCTCTTAATTGGCGCCATTACGCGGTTCTAACTGTAAATTTAATGATGAGCCCCTCCCGCACTCGCTTATCAACCTTCCTTTATTATTACCTTCCTTTATCCACCATTAAACAACTTCTGCGATGGGGCCCACACTTTGTGGTGGGCTGCCGATTGTCGTAATGAATATCAAAAATACGCCAAAAAGAAAGCGGGGGGAATCACACAGAACACACGACGAAGAAGAATGGTTTTAATCGGCCGCACCTGACCGGGGCCAGTATCGGGATTGGTGGCGATGATTAAAATCAAACAATTTAAACACAATCTCTTAGCGCTATAATTGCAAATACTATTAAAATAATCAGCGGAGTTAACCTTTAGTTTAACTGTTGCTTTTCGTAATAGCATTGTTAACGAATGTAAAACATGTTTGTAATGTTATGCTTTCTCATCCTTGTTTTTTTACAGGTAAGTTGCCGATGCTTTCTATTTCGATGACTTCACTTTCACGCACGCAGAGAACAGTGGATCAGGATATGAGGTTGAAACTTGCGTCCTGGAAAGGTTTCTTTGGACTCGGCCAACGCTCAACTTCTGGCGTAAAATCTGGACTTAATTTGGAGCATATTTGGAGTAAACGATTTGCTAGCCCCCCTTCGAGAAACCTTCTTCGAGCTAATCCTTTTTTATGTCCTGCGACACCACGTTGCAGATGCGCCTGTTGCAGTGGTTCCCCTACGACTTCTTACGCAGTCTGGGCTTTATGATAAGAAACTGGGAGCGATACAGAGAAAAGAGAGAGATAGAGCGAGGGAGAGAGCGTGAATTGTTGCGGTACTGTACGCCGGGATTCAAATGCCATAACTTCGTAAAGTGCCTGCTGGTTACTGGTTTACAGTCGTAGAAAGTAAACCGACTTCCTTCACCTCGGAAAGAACCGACACGGAAAAGTGAAACTCACCGGCATTCACAGCATCTGTCCTCGTTTCAGCTTGAGTACGGGCCCCATAAGCGCCGCCACGAGTGCGAAACCTTGTTTTTGGTTCGGGTTTTTGGTTCATTAGTGTGCCGTCCGCACACTTTTCCCTTTTGTGTTCTACTCGAGGGCGTGTGACTTCCGTTTCCGATTACCTGCTGATCTTCATCGCATCGCGTCACCATTTGCCCGCTGACCAACAAAACACCGAACTTCTTACACCAACGGTGCGAAGTGCGAGCGTTGTTGAGAAGCCAAACGGAGAGTTGTCGCGGACGTTCTCTCCGTTCTCAGCATTGTTAAAGGAAATCATTTTCTTTTCATTTCCCAACCCCACCCCATTCGCCGGGCACCTGACACTTTTTTGAGCATTAGCAGGTTGGTCGGCCGAACGAGGGAGGGGGAAACCAACAATTGAGATTATGCGACACAATGTGTGGGTGCATATGGCGTAGTGTGTGATGGCCAGAAAAAGTGTCAAAAAGTGAAAGCGGTCACCACGCGGGCGCAGAATGGCCATGGTCCGTCAAACGTCTAAAAAGATCCTCATAAAGCGACACGAGATCCATCACCTTCAACCCCGGTCACACAATGGATCCACACAATGAAGCGTGGTCCAGAATCGAAAAGATAACGAACCGAGCGGACGCGTCCGCGAAATGGTGTCCGGAAGGCAGCACGGAACAACGCAGAAAATCAAGAAAACCATTAGCCGTTTCACACCCCACAGCCCGTGCGTGCGACACAACAATGGCCTCCAGTGTGAGCTCGATAGACCAAGCTTCTTGGTTGTCATATGACAATACGCAACTGATCCCCTTTCATTCGTCAACGCGCGCGCGCTGTGAGCGATATGGTTTGAGACGGCGTGACAATTTGCCAAATGGTGCCCCAGCAAGGTGTTTCCATTTTTCATAAACACCTCATAGCACGGCCGTGTGTGTGTACGTGTTTGTGAAGCGATTCTTTGCGTTCCCACCCCGCATAAGATATTGGTATTTTGCATGTCACTTAAAGCTGCTCGCCAACAACAACGACGACGACGACGATGACGACTCCGGCGTATTAATAATGCATTACCCGCGATTTCGTGGGGCACTCGAGCTCCCCGAAATCGAGGTCACCGTCGTCAAACGAGAACGAAATGAAAATGGAGCTTATGGAAATTTGGTTTGCCGGATACCGATGGGTTTTAATGAATTTTTCGCCACACACGAGTGTGTGGTGGTGGTGGGGACGTACAGGGCAAGCTTAGGCCGATCAATCGATCGAATAGACGGTGTTGGATTCGTTTTGCCATTTCACCCGTTGTCGTCGCTCTCTCTCTCGCCATTCACAACATGCCCAGGAAACACCAGGTCCCCCAGAGTTGAAAGCTCGACACCTACTGGGCCTTATTTGTGTAAAAATATGCTGACGAAGATGGATGCATGGTGTGCAGCAGCAACAGCAACGACCACGAACTCATAATGCATCCAGAAGATTCCATCTTCTGCGGACGGAGCGGCTCTGCGTCATTCTCTGTAACTCTGCTTCTCTTGAACTTCACTCCCGGGGCCGCGGCAGCAGCAGCAGCAGGCACTTGTTGTAACCCGGTAACGAGACCGGTATTGTCGGGGTGAAGAACGCTCGATGAATATTCATCAAAGCACTCGCTGTGTGGCTTCCGAAGGGCATCTCGTGTTTACATAGAAAACTGCGCTCATCGGCAGGAAAATAGCAGCAGCAGCAGCAGCAGGATGGGGTCGCGTCTGCTGCCCTTCGCCGATGGGGGGGCATGTATCATGAACGGCTCTTTAGTACCAAACCTTGGCAGCTGGTTATGAGAGTAATTATTGTATTTTAAATATTTTTCTTTTAAATTAAATTCGACGGAGAGATAGAGGAAGAAAGGCAAACGGAACCCACACGCTACTGGAAGTGTAAAATGATTGATTACCACACTGAGCGTTGAGTAAAGTTTTCCCGAAGCTGCTCTCTTCACCGATGGTGTGGGGCATTTTCACCTACTTTTCCACCGGCTGCGCAAACAAGTTTTCAATCCCTTTGGGACTGTGCCCAACGACGACAACGACGACGACGACGACAACGACCACCCGTTATGTGACAGCGGTGGTTCAAGCAGAGGGTGATGATAATGGTATGGTGGAACCACCACCACCACCACCACTATCGCCATCATATCCGTCGTGCAAACTGGTCCACACAACAGTATGATGATCGTACGGGTCGTGCATCCGTTGCATTTCAGTTTTATCCTTTTGGTTCAATGTTTAATATTATGCACATTATGGCCTGGAGCGCTATAATTACTGGAAACAACGGCTACGCTACGGCACCACCACCGCCATGAACGGCGAGGGTCGGCTGATGGCGTGACCCGTATTCCTCCACCGGTGCCGTACCGTACCCTGTGTCATCTTCCTATCTCGTATCTTCGTATGTAGGAGGAGGAACCCAGCGCTGGCACGGAGGAGGAGGAGGAAAGGAGGGGCTCGGCTGCTGGAAATTGCACTCACACACAAACACACACAGCTGCTCTATGCAAATAAGTTCGTGCACGTGCATTGCTCCTTCCTCCAGCGCCAGGTGGGTGGCCAGTAATTTGACACGCAGTGCACTTTCGAGCGTTGATCTTTAAGACGGAATTGGCCTTGGCTGGCAAAAAGTGGCCCGGCCCATTTTCAGACGGTTGGTTTTGCTTTTTATTGTTACGATAGTTTGGTAAGATGTCTATGGTTGCTTTTGCAACTTTTTTTTTTGTTGTATTGCGGTTTTTATACTTGATCTTTGAATTAATTCGTTCGGTTTTTCCCAACAGGTCACTATTAGCTTATTCTCATCGTTTCTTTTGTACTAAAATTTGTTTAAAAGACAATAAGAGAACATCTAATTTTTAGTGCGCATTGAAAGACCTAAAATTACCGGAACAGCCAAAGCACATGTAGCAAAATAGGTTGAAGAAGAAGTGTTACCTTAAAATTACGCCTGTTACCCATCAAACATTACGTTTCCTAAAAACTATCTGCAAAATTGCATATTGCAATAACGTCACCTGTCGATGTGACCCAAGAAACGGTTTACACTAATCGATTCATCTCACGATGGGGCGTTAATCTTACTACTCACGTGTACTTTTGAGAATACTTTTCCAATTTATACACCACGTCGCAGCGTGGTGATCGTTGAAAGCGGTGAATCGCGCGTTAAAACACACTCCCGGTTCTCAGTTTGACCTTCGCCGTCCCGCGGGGACTTACCCTTACGAGTTTAACAATTCCGACAGCCGGTGTCGGTCCTGGCCCCGTCCGCTTTTTAAACTTTGTATTGTTACGGACGGGTGCGACCGAGCATCTGATGCGGCTAAAGTTAAAAAGTTTCGCTATAATTACGCCCCACCGGTTCCGGTGTCGTCCCCCCTTCGCCGATAATGTTGTGCGCCATCATGCACGTCTTGCAAATGGTGCTCCAACAAACCCGGTGCTGCTCTCCGCGGTCAAGCCGTTTGGTTTGCCGCTTCCTCGTGTAGACTAGAAGAAGGCGGGCGCGGTCCGCACCATAAAACTCGTCCACTTCGCGCGTGGACGCGTTGTCACGATCGATCGAGGACACACCGCGGAGCGATCGCAGACGATGAAGAAGTGCCCAACGATGGCCGATGGAAAGGTACCAGTAGTACAGTTGATGGAACGGTATTTTACGGTTTTATCGACGACGACGATGATGACGAGGATGACGACGACTGGTGCGTACCGAAAAGCTCGACGCACCACGGCCAGTAACGTTTTACTGCGAACACACCGAGAACCGGCTTGGTATTGCCTTTAGAATGATTTCTCCACTGCTGGTGCGCGCTCAAGGGCTCCCAAAATCAACATTCCAGCTCCATAGCAGATCGAATGAATGAAGAGAATTTGCCCATCGCGGGTGTTCCTCCTTCCGTTCGACTGCTCCGATGTTATTAAATTAAACATTATGTCGGTGTCGCTTTTATTGCACAGAAACGCGTCCTTTGGAGAGTGGTAGTGGTGGTGGTGGTCGTTCGAGGACCTTCACCGGGGGAAACTTTATTGCCATCCGGGTGCTGCTGTTGCTGCTGCTGTTGTTGTTGATGATGATGATAGAAAAACAAATCGTCCGAATCCGGAACGCGAACGAACCGCGCGCGTATTGCAACCTCTCTGCCAGTGGAGGAGAAGTAGAAGACCACACACTCTGGAACTGGTCCAAGTGCAAACGGGAAGTTTATGATTATAGATGCTTCTCTGGATACTGCTGGGGCAACCATCTGCTACCCTCCAGCCGGTGGTGGCTGCTGTGAAAATAAACAATCTCAGACCCATTCCGTTCCGTCGGGATCGCAGCAAGAGTATCTCGTTCGGGACAAGGGACAATTTATTTAAATTATTGTATTTCAAGGCTTTTGTTAGCTAAAATGATTATTGCTCTCCATCGAGTCCAAGGATATTGATTTTCTATCCTATTCCGGTGGGGAAGCAAGAACGAAGGTCAATTCCTATGCCCCTTTAACACACGTGTGCTGCTTCCCTTCGGTGTGCTGTGGCTGGCATCATACGATTGGGGTTCTCTTCGTTGTTCTTCCACCAACGGACACGACATGTACCGTTGGATCGATTACCGATCCACGTGAGCTGTGCTGCTGCTGGCACACTTCTGCTCGACTTCGTGTAGAGAGTTTCTTTGTGTTGCAATAAGGCTTTCGCGAGACACATTCGCAACACCGGTTGCCACGGACGGAACGGTGACTGTGCGTCCTTTCCTTTGCTGGGTTCCGATTCCTGCTTTTCCTCTGCTCTGCTCCACCAGCTCGTTATGCAATGCAACCTCCCTTATCCCGCTTATGGGGTTGCTTGGACCACTTTCTATTGCATGCATTCAGCGCGAGGTGCTATGGTAACAGCCAGACGTCATCGGCGCTCACTAGATCTGTACATCGCCGTTGCACTCTTTGATGCAAATATGGAGAGATTGGCTTCGTCGACGTCTGCAAGCTAGTGCTAGTTAATGTTTGTTATGCTACCAAAGATGGTTAGGCGAGGAGTTGATGTTTTTATTGATTTTGAAAAGGCATGGATCATCAATTCAGTAAACTTCATAGAATCTTACGGATGTATTCTCTTTCATTATACTGTATTCTCTCTCGCTCTTCCACTGTTACACTCAATAACATGTGGGAAGGCGAACAAACAGGTTCTGTACTTGCAGCACCAGTGTGGAGTCAACATTCATATCATCCATCCTATGCTACTCCATCTCGCTGTGTACCCGGTTATGTTACTGGTGCTCTTGCCCCTTCTACTCCTAGCGAATGCCGACCTTACACGCAATGTGGATGTTTTTCGTGACCACGAGAAGACGCGTAAAGGCGCAAAGCAAGCACGAAGAGGCCGAAGGAGCAATAAACAGTGCCAGAGACAGTATGATAACCTGTTCCACATCTTTCCGCCGTCTGTAGCATTTCCCCTTTTTGCAGTTGCATGACTCTTTAGCCAATAGACCGGGGACGATACACTGCTAACGGGGCTCTTCCTTTTGGTGGAGGAGCCTGCAAACTGTACGGAACACGCGACAAATGGCGGTTGACGCGAGACGAGAGTGTGACCTATTTTGTCGCGAAGGTTGGCCATTCGCGGATGGCTGGTGTGTGTTTACGTTTTATCCGATTCTTCACCACACCATACTTGGTGGCCACGAGTGTGTCCTATACGCGTCGCGCCCTCTATCGATAGCTGGAGTTAGCGTCACAAACAAAACATGCTATCGACACATGCCGCTGCTGTTGGGATGGGAAAATGGAGAAGGAAAACAAGAAACTAGAAAAACCAGAAACGCTCTCTTCGCCACCTATTTCCGAGCTTCGGAGCTAA
>NC_064875.1:21943966-21958966 GCF_943734745.1 Anopheles darlingi
AGTCGATTTGGTGAAACCGCTGCGCTACACACATGTCAACATTTGGTACCTAGTAGCTAGTTAGTTGAAAAAAATGGATGTCTAACAATCGATCAAATGTAAACTTTACCTCTTTAACTGGTTCCGGTGCGATTACAGTAGCACATCACTGCCGCTAGAACATCGTCCACAGAGCTGTTCTCTTATTGCAGTTTTTTAAACGATCGGTCCATTAGTGAACTATGTAACCGACGCTCCCGCTCTCCAGCTTTCAGACGGTCTCGGATCTTCTCGAAGCAAATAGATTCAGTTTCCAGCTCGATAATGGATTGGCTTATAATAGGTAAACACTGGTCATGCGGTAGTGAAGGTGTGATGGTGCATCGCAATTTGAGCTACCCCTCTCCATGGTGGTGCACCTGACCTGGAAACAGGCCGTAAATAGACAGGTAACCATTTGCTGCTCCGCTTAATGCACTTTGGCATTATGCAAATGCCACGAATCCTGCACAATGGTCTCACTCTTGAGCACAGAACTCCGGGCTTAGTCGTTTGAGCCGTTTGCTTTCCCTTTACCCTTTAAAAAAACACTTCCGAAAATGGATTGCAAATCGATGAAACACTGCACAAATGTTCGGTACGTATGGTGCATGTTGAGTACAGGACTCAATGTACTTGGTATTTTGTAAAACAAAACTGAATGTTGACTAATGCTCGTGGATTACACCTGGAAATGAGTCGGTCTATACCATTCAGACGGGAGTAACCTAATAGATTAGTGAATCTCCATCTCTCTGTCGCACTTACTATGTATCACCATCGACTGGCATGTCAATCAAACTTCAGCGCGCTTCATCGCACAGGATGGCGCCATCAATCCAGATTCAATCAACGATCTGGCAGAACTCTCTCAGTCGAGCATAGAGCGACACTGCGACAAGATCTCTTCGTCGGCATCTTAGCGGCGCCCCGGACGACCGACGACATGGTGGCAGTCTCTCCATCGATCCCTGATAGCACGAAAGCGGATGCAAATCATGCTCAGCGCCATCATCATTATGTACTACAAATGCCCACCCCCACCGATCAACACTCCACCAGACAGGCAGACCAGTGTGTGTATGTCAGTGTGTCGCCATCTGGGGCATGATTTGATCGAGCCGATTCCTAATTAGCGTGCAAATTGGAACGGGCGGTGCAGCAGCACCGTATGCGATAAGAAGATAGCCAGGGCCCGGGGGTGAGTATGTGCGTCTGTCGACGATTAAGGCCCTTGTTTCCCCTTTTCTTACCGTAATCTAATCACCCTAACAGATGGAAGTCGATTTCGAAGCCAGAAACCGATGCAATATGGCTTCCTCTGTGGTAATGGCGCATCGATGCTGATGCCTTGTGTGAAGCATCATCGGGGAGCCATCATGCTTATCATACTCGCGTCATCTGGTCTATGCGGGTGGATCTATGAGATCACAACGGCTCGACAGCTGGGCGCCGGCGGCTTTACGCTTCACTGGCCTCGCTAAGCAACGAACCTTGCAGCACAAGATGCACGATCCAAGATCAGATCGCTGGATCGATCACGGCGTACGAAGCTTCGCTTTCGCTAACCGCTTTCGATGGCCACGCATGTTACTCAACTGCTTTTGTCGTCTTCCAGCGTGCCAAGATCGCTAGACAAAAGGTAGTGACGTGGTTTGCGGTGAGACGTTACGTTACTAATAATTCCATCTATTGACCTCCCAATTGGCACCTCACACAGGGCGCCAGAGGTACTAATAGCGGCGGCACTAGATTGACGCCACCTACTACTCACGGTATGCAAATCGCTCCGATCCGAGCGATGGACAGCGCAGCACAACCTGCAGCAGCAGCAGCTGCTGCTGCTGCTGATGATGATGATGATGATGAATAGGTTTCCATTGATGTCGGAATCGCGCTGACTGATTCGCCAGTAAGATCGGAAAAGATCAGAGCCGCGAGCCGTTAAAAACGGGGTGGGAGCTTCTATTAACCGCGGTTCGTCCCTGGCTTGTGCCCCCTAGGCATAACGCTGCAACGGCCACCAGCATTGCATAATGGAGCTGCTGCAATGCACATGCATTCATATATGCTGCTTTGTTGTGCCGTGCCGTTCCTACCCTAAGCGCTACCGATACAGTAGCAGTAACGCACAGATATGACACACACACGAGCTCGCTCTGTAGTTGAGGAGGGAGATTGCAGCTGACATACTAGGTGGTTATGCGATCATCAGCAACAATGGAGATCAGATCACCATACAGCCGTGTGCAGGTCGAGCGCTGTGCGCTGTACAGAAGCTGACGTTCAGTCTTTCTGCACTTTTTCCAATTGTTTACTGGCGATTGCTTCACCGGCATTGTTGCTAGAAATCATAATTCATTGTGGATAAGTTAATAGTGATTAGCTGATAATAGAATCGGTACTTTTAATGTAGGGACTGCAAAATGAACGTAATATCTAGTAGTGGTCGACTTGGTACAAGTGACGTTTTACAATGTGACAGCCGTCAGTTGATGACTACTAAGCAAGCCGTGTGCGAGTACCAAGCAGGATTCTCACGAACTCTGCTTCTATTTCTGTTTAAACGTGCATTTTGTACAGTTTTGGTGAATTATCTCATTTGCTTTTAGTATTGCTACTTTTCACAAAAGAACACGAACCAAAGAGAGGCCCTATTCCTTTCTATAACGATTCTTAAAGAACAATCCAAATCTATTCTAAGCTAAATCATTACTATACGATGAATGCATTTTACTACGTGCAATATAACCAAATCCTACTGGCAGACATTTGGATCGTGCGTGAGGACTACTCATACCGTTGTTACGATTTCCTATAAAAGAAGAAGCCAGACTTCTCGAACCAGCTGCTTCACACTTGCACAACCAAGCGTTTCGTTATGCTCCAGAAACTTGCAGAAGCACTCTGCTTGCGCATCTGAGCGTCAACGTCATAACACCGATCCAGACGACAGAAGATGCCCCCCGTCGGTCGGTCGGTTGGTCGGTTGGGCTACCCCATCTCATCTCTCTGTATCGACATCAACAACCGGCACCGAAATTTCGAACCGGACGGATGTCATAAAGTCCACAACCCTCTCTCTCTCCCTCCTTCTCCAGTGACTCTGCACTGCTCCAAGGGCGGGCGACACTTCCGGTCGCTTGCTGTGTGCCCCCGAGTGATGCAAGAACGAACCGATATCCAATGTGGTCTGGAGATGGGGAGAGTTGTTAGATAGGTTAGGGGCCGGGAAGGGATCCAATCATAAACCCCCGAGGTGGAGAGGGGGCATCTACCGGTTCGGGGGTTTTATTTCGACTTCAGAGATCAGCGATGGATGGCCGGGTGGTGAGTCTTTACAACCGGAACCCCGTTAGTTCTCCGTGCCGTTCTGGGGAGTGTGTTTTGAAGTTACATCTTCTGGAACTACTGGTCGATGCTTCTCCGTTGCATCGCACCCAGAGCACCCAGAGTCGCCGTTGCACAAAAGTCAATAAAATCAAAACTCGTTCGGTCGTCTGATTCCGGAGCCAATCACATCCACACCAGACAGACGAACCAGACCTCGCCGGACCAGATAGACACAGGCAACATCTGGTGCTCCAATTTTTCGTTCCTCCTCAAAAATCCGCCTCTAGACGGTGATGGCGACGGTTCGATCGGTTCGAGTTCAGCTTCGCTGACGACATCGCTGCCCCAGTGTGATGTTTATTGAATGTTTTTGGATGGATATTGGCTTACAACAACGTGCCAACGGCAATACGGTTCTCCCATCGCGGCGAGCTCGTCGGGAACATCAAACGTGCACCGGTCCTCCACCACGAGGTTACGAGGTTAGATCAATCTCGTCGACTGTTCTCAGCGCCGTCTTGCTAAATCCATGATTTCGAATATTGTTTTCAAGAGCTGCCTCCATTTGCTTCGGTTATGCTCTACTAAACTCTAGCACCCAGATGCTGCCGCAGCAAGGTCCAGCTCTGGGTGCATTGGATTTCTTGGCGTAGACATAGTTCCGGAACCGAGGTGCCGTTGGTGGACACAAAGCCAAGAATTTGTATGTTTTACTTTGCTGTCTCGCTGTTTTCGATTTGTTGTTGATCAACAGGAGTTGCACGATATCCAGAAGGATTGTTGGTATACAATTTCCAATATATTAAGCAAGACAGGCGATGATAGTCGATGGCGTTTAGTAATTGGTTCATCGTCGGATGAGGTCAGAGTGTCCAAAAATTGAGGAGTCAACTATGGAATTAAACGGAGCTCTTTACATCTGAATAACACTAGCACGTACTATTTCCGAACAACTACCTTCAACATTTATATGTCCAATTACTACAGAACATTTGGCAAAAATAGAATCTATCTAAACACTTACTCCAACCATTGTACCAACAGTTCATAAATTGTCGTCCTCTCGTCTAGCACACGGCACATGATTCACCAGACAGACACTGTTGACCGAATGTGCGTCATTTACATTTAAAGTGCATGTTCGTCGGAGTGTTTGCTACCATCTGTCGCCCTCGAAAGTCCCATTTTCGGTTTCCATCTTCTCCATGTGGTCCGATTGTGTGCGCTCATCAACGGTTTCGATCTCGATTTGCATACAGTTCCGGAGCTGTGGCGGGACAGATGTTCATCTGCCAGCTTCTGTGCTGCAAAGCGGGGGTTTGCCATGTTGGCTCCCAGTTCACGGCACGAAAAAGATCTGAAATTTTCGTCCACCCCAAGGTCCAATGCACGGACAAAGTCGCGGACACCTGTGTCCTGTGGTGGGGAAAAATCAATAAACGAACGTGCGGTGCTACGAGATCTCCATCCATGCTCTTGGCCAGCTGGCAACGGTGTGTACGATCACTATGACATCACTGGACTCGCTGGGTTCTGGGGACTGGTTCGACGGAGGAGCTTGTTTGCATAAACTCTTCCAACCAAAGCCGCTGCCAACGCAGCAACATCGGTCTTGTGTGGTCAGAGCGCGGCAATGAACTTAGTAGTTTCACGTTTTGGCTACCTTTTCTTGCTCATTGTTTCAACAATGTAGACCACACGTTCACGAATGGGACACTGAAAACTGTCCTTGATGATGGAGCGGCGGGGTTCTGGCTCTGAAAAATGGACAAACGCGATGAACGACAAGAGATGAAAGCGGAGCAGTGTCTGCTCGCTGAGAGGTTCCGCGCCGGCTGTTCGGTTCGCTCAGTTTGTGGTGGATGATGCAACCGACCGAGAGCACAGCCTTCTGACGTTTGTGTGACACATCGCAGTATGCCATCGCGCCGTGAGCGCGCGAGGTTGCTGAGTTGCAGCGCTGCTGTCAGCAAAAAAAAAAAGGTGACAAACGTTTGCATAACCTCGATGTCTTTTCGTCGTCACCCGTGCATGTCCAGCAAACCAAGGGTAGAAGCAGCGCACGAGTTTGTGAAGAGACGTTGTTCTATGAGCACACAGACACGGGGTGTCGCGGTTCCTGTAAATTTTAACACCCAATTTTGAGCTCTAAAGAGCCGGCACAATTTGATGCTCGCGGGCACTATCGCTCCGACGTGTGTTTGCAAACACATATCATCAACCAAGTGGGTCTGTCGAGAGATGATAAGCCAGAGATGCGCTCGATTCGGTTTAGAAGATAATTTGGTTGCAAAAGCAGGTCAAGTGGTTTTACGATTGTTTAATCAGCACACGCATTCACGGTAAACAAGGTAGAGCCGGCTTGGAGCAGCACTATCATCAGCTTCTAATCTTCGGTGTGATAGGAACGCTCCGCCTCCACCGTATGTCAAACAGTGCACCACGGTTTACCTACCAACACCACGATGGCGAAAGATGAAGTACTCGTGATGTTATTATGCTCAACAGAGCACCTCTCCGCAACATTGTTCTAGCCGTACCAGCTGACTTCCTAGTAGGCATGGCCTACATTATGCTCACCTTCTTCTTATCGATCCTCTGTTGTTACCGCACAGCGTCATTGGTAACGGCACTCTAGAAACCTAGTTTGTGGTGTAGCACACCAACCAACAACACACTGTTGTGGCACTGGTCAAGGTACCACACCATGACTAGTTTGACTGTAACCTTTGCCCCCGCACCATCTGCTGCTGGTCGGTGGATTGTACCGTAGGGAAATGGGCTTTCTAACGCTTACCGGCAAGATTTACGACGCTGAGACGCATAAGCAGGAGGCCACCGTACACCGGTCTAATCAGATCGCTACTTTCCGTTCCACTCGCTGCTATTTGACCAGGGCCGACGGCCAAACTGGAACAAACGGAGGCGGCCGCGCTAGGGCTAAGCCCTTCTCTGCTTTGCTGGTAAAAAAGGTTACCGATGAAACTGCAAGAATTTGCACACTAAGTAGACCTAGTATCGTTCAAGCTGCACAAGTGAAACTTGCCGTACCCTATGGTTACTATAATTTGGCAGTGAATACGGTGTGTGAATACAATCAATGACCGCCTGCTGCAAATTATTACTTTCTTTCTATTTCACATCAAACGCCCTCTTCAGTCAATCCGCGCGACAATGTTCGCGGAAAAAAAACCTGGATAAACCATCATCAGCAGCTTACACTCGCTCGTTCGCTTCCGTGTTCTGTTCCAAAAAGCCAAATCCAAAAGAGTCTCGACCGACCCGTGAAACGTCTGTCAAAGTCAGGTCTGCCACTGCTGTCACGTGCCCCGCTGTCACCTGCCAGGATTGCTGCTAACATCATTAATATACTAAGAACCGCAGCGTGCAGGTGACTCACCTCTAATGCTTCGTGCCCATTTTCTCCCTTTTCGCCGAAGTTCGAAAACCATAACCACCCGTACGGTAGGCGATGCTCGGTTGCCGTCTGCCTGAGGCACCGAGATGTGGTTGCAGAGAAAATGCCGTCATGTTTCCTATACCTTCTGGACTAATCGTTTCCCACCTCCAATTTGTTTCGTCGTTCATCGTACTCCATCCTCTCCTTTTGTGACATTGTGCCCTTGTGAGGGGGGGAGGGGGGGAACTCCTGGTTTCCACTTTTCGGGTATCGGAGGGCGTTTAACGCTGATGTCGGCACTAAGACGAGGAACGACTTCGTTAGCACGCAGCGACTTCATGAGGGGTGAAGGGGTGTCTGAACGGGAGAAGGCACGTTGTTCGATTCTGTTCGAGTGTTTCTTTGTCCGCCACCCACAAAGGGAAGGGTATCGGTGACGGAGGAATCCTCTAGATATGGGTGTATTTGGGAACCACCGTCACCTTGCGAGACGCTGGCTGGTTCCAAGTTTGTATCGCATTTTGTGAATGCGATTTTCGGTTTCTCGGGCAGCAAATTAGGAAATATGTTTGGAACGTGCTGATTAATACGGATGGTACCCCCGGGAGGCGAAAACCAGTTAGCACCAGCGGTGTTTGCCGCACAATGGGTTACTGGTCGATAATGTTTTAAACGGCCCACGTACGCCAGTCCACCATGATCGGTCGGTTTTGAGTTAGTTTTGTACCACCAAATGTTACTGATAGTGATGATTTGTTTATATTAATCCGCAACTTTGTTCTTCTCTTCCTTTCTTTTTGTAGGTAAGTGTCGATTCCTTCATAGCTGTACCGTTCGAAGCGATCTAGCTGGTTCGCATAATGCTATAAGAGAAGTATTGTTACACTTAGTTTTAGTAATTTATCTATGATAAGATAACATTATGTCATTGGATAAAGCATAAGATTTTAAGCACAATTTGCACTCGATGCCAGTATGGATGTTGGAAATAGCTGGGAACCATGCGCCTCCATTTCGCTACATTATTTTCTTCTGTATGTGGAATTTTTTAAAAGTGTGCTGAGACTAATTCAAGGTTTATCAATTTATCTACAATTAGTGTTAGTAAACTGGTTCATTTGTTTGTTTGTAAATATAAAAATAAGGTATTTAAATCGTACTATTTGATAAAAAAAAGTCTACTAAGATCTTTCGCCATATGTTGTTCTATGCCAAATTAGAAGAGAGGCCTTCAAATCTTCCGTTAAAACGCGTTTTAAAGTTCAATAAAAAAATATCACCCCAACATTCATCAACGAATCCGACAGCTTTTGAGTCAAAACAATCAGCCCGTCTCAAAAGACATACGCGAAAGCTCCAGTCGAATCAGTACCCAGCTTTGTTATGGCTCCACACTCTATGGTGCCCCTCTCCCCGGCGTTGTGTTCATTCGCCGGCATCAGCTCACCCGCGTTCATGCGAGAACATGCCGAAAGCTCTCTCTTTGACGCTCGCGCGCCTGCGACAGCCCTCAATCTAAAGTTAATCCGCTCCCGAAAGCTCACCAAACCCCTTCCGAAGACTCCACTAGTACCTTACGCTCACGGAAACAACGCTCTGCCGTCCGTCACGCGAATGAACCCACTCACGGACACAGTGGGGTTCCCTCAGAGTACGGCAGCGACGGCCCGGTAGTGGTCCGGATATTCAGTCACCAATAAACACTTCGCCGGTATAGTAAACGGCCGCTTTTAATCGAGCCAGTCAGCTGTGTGTGGTGGGGTGCCAAGCTACGCGGCGTTACGGCGAAACTCGGTACTACCGGCAAACCCGGACCGGATTGTGGTACCATTTTTGACATATTTTTCCACTGGCCACTACTCCATCTTGGTGGTGAGACGGCAGAGAGTGATTTCGATCGGCGCGGATACCGTTCTGTTGTTTGTTTTGCTTTTGCCGTTCCGTCGACGCGGTGTGCGGCGCATTGCAGTGGTAAGGCCAAAAATCGTTGGTTCTGCGGGTGTGTATGTGTGTGTTCGTGTGATTGTTGCAACAATGAAAAGTGCTGCCAACAATGCCACACTGCGTTGTCAGCCTTCACGATGTGATGTGAGGCCAAAATGTGTGTTTCTGTTGTTGTCGTTGTGTGGAATCAATGGTGGATGGTGGATTTAAATCCATCCGAAACTAACCGGGCAAAAGTGAACCAAATCGGTAGCAATCGGCAACGTAATTGAAAAGAAATGGCGAAGAAAGTGCCGTTACCGATGCTTTCGTGTTTCTGATTAACGCCGTGTGCGAGAGTGGCCAGCAGTGTGTTTTGTGCCCCAATCGTTGTGAAAGTTTTCCTCAATTTAGTGGAATTCGGGAAATGGTTGATAAAGTGATCGGGTAGTGGAGAGGTTGCTTAGGAACATTGCTCTTTAGCTTCTTGTGGCTTCTTAGTGCCTTCAAAGGCGACCATCGTAGCCAGCGTGGTTTACTTAGTAACGTATGGTTTGACATTTACTAGAGATGTTTCACTACCGCACCTTGCTAAGCCTGCTTTGCTCGGTATGAATGCATCAGACACGCCGTCTGTATGTCCACCACCAATTGGCCACTTCACTCCAAACTTGAACCAGCAGTACGTCATTTGCAGCAGCAGCACATTTGCAAAACCCGGATTTCGGTTGATTCATGGGATGGTTTTGGATTGCTGATGTTATTGTTGTTGTTGCGCTTTGCGCAATGCACCACTCCAGCCGGTTAGCCGCGCAACTCAAGGTCTTCATTTCAGCGAGGGTGGTGGCGAAAGTAAGCCACTCGTACGCACTCTCACCTCCTCTCCCTTCACACGCATATACACAAACACACACACACTTCACATTCGATGTACGCGTGAAAGCTGACGCAAGCTTAAGCGCACCACCGTCACTCCCCGGTGCGTGAAAGTGTTTCGATGTGAACGAGGACCAGCGGATCGATTTGCGTCTCCCATATCTTTGCCTCTCATTCGGAAGCCGGAACTTCTATTTTTCGATCGTAGAGGTGCATTAATCACGCGGATTCGACACCGATCACCATCCTGTAGTGGTGTCTGTGAAGTATCCTTGAACTCACGGGTTATCGATGAGAGGATCAGTTCAGCTCTGTTTGGGTGAGCATATGAGTCATCCCCCAAAAAACACACTCCCCCCCGCGTGTCCGGGTGTGCGTGCGCATGGGTGAGTCATCCAACCATCCGCGTGTTTTGTGCGTCCTCTACTGTCACTGGAGAAAGTAGTCCGTCTTGTCTTTTGGTTGTCCAAGTGACCGAAACGGCCGTACGGCGATAAGACGACAAATAGTAGCGAAGTGTGCGCACCAGTAGTTCGCACCGGCGCACCACCAACAACCCTCTACAACGACGAAACGACGAAACAATGAGGACTCCCCCGTGCGTGAGGTGAAATGAAAATGTGAAAATCATGTAAAGATCACATTAACTTGGCTGGCAATCGTACGACAGCCCAAGGAACAGCAGCAGCAAAAGCAGAGCGAGCACAGCCCCGCCACTTGCGCATGTAATTAGTGGTGCTGCTTTAGTGCCCTTCAAACGCACAGTTTGTCCGATGCAAACTAGATGATTTCGCACGCGAAAAGCGGTGGCACACCATTCCCATTAGCACGCGCGCACACACACACAGCCTTCTGCGACTGCGAGCGCGGTGACGAAATCCAAAAGTTTGCTTTTGTTTGTTCCTTTGACTTCAAACGAGGGGGTAGCAAAGGTGGCTAGTAATAGTCACGCACGCAACCTTACCTCAAGATGGCAAGAATGTTAATGGAATGTGTGTGCCTCTCTGGGTGTGTGTGCATGTGTGTTCCCACATCACGATAGAATGCCGCAATTGACTGTCAGAATTTACATACTCTTTGCAGCCGGTGTCGGGGTTTGGTTTGACGGTTTCGCGTCACAGACGCGTTTGCAGTCGCTGCAGCGTGGCACACCGGTGTTTAACCGCACACAAGAACACACTCTCAGCCCTTCCCTCCAAAAAACAAAAACACTATACAACCCTTTGAAGGGCATTCGAGGGGAGCACCACTCTCTGTTTGTGTTGGGTTCCATTGAAAGGTTGCCTTCTCCTGGGAAGCATGTGCCGGCAATGAATCATGTTGCAATCCAATATTCCCGACCAATATGCTGAAGGTGAAATTTATGAGCAGAGCGATTTGAATCGAGAGCAATTGCTTGCTTTTCCTTCTCGTCGCCGTCGTTGTCGCTGACGTCGATCGGCGAAGAAAATTCTCGAACCGACGGAAGCCGCGTGCTTAGATTGCATTTTCTTTTCGACCCTCCTGCTGGTGAGGTGTGAGAGTCTGTGTGGTCTATCGGTCCTCCTCTTTCATAGTAAAACCTAAGCTCCGATTGTTGTGCCAGGTTGTTCATCTATTAAGGTGCGTAGGATGGGTCGGCGCTTTTTTCCAATTTTAGCCACAATAACGGTCCTCATCACGGTCCCGCTTGTGAGCTTAAATCATGGTCAATTAGCTTCTTTATGGTGTTTCATATTTGGCCGTTTTTTCTTCGACATCGTGGCGTTTCCTTGCCACAATCAGGCACAAGGGCGCTGTGCTTTACAACTTACTATAGGAGTTTCTTGATGTGCTAAGAGCTTCTTCCTCGCAAGATGCTGACCTGGTGGTGGTAGTAGTAGTAGAGAAAGAATTAATATGGGTTTCCGTTGCCTTGCCACGTATTTCATGATTAAAATCCGACCGGTCACCGACTGGACACACACACACGCGCACGCACACTTTCAGCGCTTGATTGGCTGGTTCTATGTGAAATGAAGCATAGCATTGGGAGAAACTGCTAATGGAAGCGTGATCCACCTGAAAATAGCCAGAGGATGACGATCAAAAACGCGGACGAGAGTGGCCGAACGCGGAAATCATAATTTTCCTCGCGAAGGGAAAACCCTACCCCGCCTCTCTCCCAAACCGTGCTTGGACAAGATATGCCCATCTGCCAACACTACCAGCTGCTACTCGGTTGCTAATAATTTAATAATTTAACGAGCCCACAGAACAGCAATTCTACACAGAAGTCAGGTCGTCCTCTGGACCATCCCCAACCAACCAACCAGCCAACCATACCGGTGTGGTCCTTCTTGGGCTCGGCACGAACGGTGCGTCCTTGACAAGCTTGCTGAATGCTAGCAAAGCGAGCATAAGCAAAAAAAAAACCTCGGCACCTATCGCGCACAAACCCCAACCCTCCATCCATGCCCCATGCCTACCAGTTTGCCGGTCGGCTATGCTGCGGAAAACTCGGCCTGGCACTCCCCTGCGGCATGTGTTTTGGTTTTGCCATTTGTGTTGTGTTGTTGTGTTGGAGCGCTTGGTCCCTGTCCATCTCACTCACCCGCTCTTTAGAAGCTTTTGGAAACCGTTTCTTTTTTGCTTCATTTTTTTTTTTTGGGAGGTGGGCTCGTCCCCTGTTTGTTGCCTCCTTTCGAACTTCTCCTTCTCTTGCTGTCTTCCCCCCGCTGAAGTGATGCGAAAAACGAATGGCCTGGTACAACAACCCCCAAGGTCATTAGTGTGTGTGTGCCCATTCGAGTTCATATTTTTGGGCGGCATTAAACGGCGGTGTGTTGTTGGTCGTACACACGGTGGGGATTAGGTTTTGCCCCCTTTTTTATCACCATCACACCGACCGTAATCCAACCGACTAGAGGGAGTGTTCTTCTTCGAATTCTAATTACAGACACAACTAGTCGCGGCGGATCGGAGTCGAAAATCGCGCAACCAGAACACTAACGCCTGCTCCCGCCACTGCTGCCGATTGTTCTCGAAGCTCCGAATAGTGGGAAAAGCGAATCGGAAAAATTCAGTTTATGGAAGCCGATCCCAGGGTTGGCACGACTGACTGACTGGCTGGCTGGCTCGCTGGCTGGCTGGCTGGCGGGTCGCGAAGGTCACTTCCATCAATCGGTCCTTTTGGCGCGCACCCGAGCGTTCAATCGAACAGGACGGACGAACAGTGCACGTGCCAACAGCAGCACCAGCCAGCCAGCCGGCGAGTTTGTTCGTGTCTGGTGAAGGATAAATGATCCTAGCTATAGGATTTGGACGCTGTCACTAACAGTGACAGCGTGTATAAACGCTGGACAAACAGAAGAGAGGGAAACGAGAGAGAGGGAAAAAGAAAGACAGTGAACGTGCGATGAAAATACAGACACCGCACTGGAGCTTGAGCTCCACGAGCCCAGAACAAATGAAGTGAATTAATTCGCTAAATGAGCGGAACGATCATCGGTCCAGGATAGAGATTGTGTGCCCGGTCAGGCGATAAATTGGTGACAATTTGTTTCCAATTTGCCACCCGCTGAATGTACTACAAGGATTGCTGCTGACAGGAAGGAGGATAGACAGTTATAAGTATTTGCGAAGCAAGCTTGTGCATTTAAGCTTGGTCACGTCTAACTCCTATAAAGGCATGTCCGCGACTTCAACATTAAATTAGGAGCCAAAACCAATAAAAAGCTAGAACCACTTTAATATTTCATTTTAAATGAAAATAAAAGAAATATGGATCGTGGAATAGCAAGCTAAAGTTTCAGCTAATAGCGAGTTTTTGTTTCTGTTTCCTTTATAGCCAATGGAACTACGGACTTTACAACTTTTATGTTTACTATCCGATTTTATTTTTACTGTTGCATTGGTCATCGCAATCGTCATCTAAATGTACATAAGATAAGCAGAGTAAAATGATCGTAAAACGCATGTCGCCACATCATGCTTCTATAGTAGGCCTTGCCATCAAGAAATGACGCAACGAAATGGGTTCTTGCAATCCACCAAATGATGAGCAATGACTCGCGACAATGTGGCAATCGTGGATCGTTGGAATGGAGGAAAAAGGGTGCGGAGGTCCAAAATCAATAAACGCACTTAACCTTCCCTAACCTCGCTCATTTCATGTGCAAACATTGCTCAATGTCTCCCCGAAGCGCGACCCCGCCGCGAATGAACCATCCATTCCTGGACGGTTTCAATCGAAACCCGGAAGTCCCGCCGACATGGCAGTATCGCGAACGCCACCACCAAGCCCCACCTAACCGAACCTTATGGGTACGGTTGCGCCGCAAAGTTGCGATAAGCTTCAATTCGATGGCTCACCGCGCGCTCTGCATTTAGCGCTCAGCGTTCCGTGTGCTTTCTGCGATAAGCCGGCTACGGCACCGGGAACGACCGAATGCCGCTCGGCGTGCCCGGAAGCAGGAGATCGTAGCCTTGAAAATGCGTAAAATTTATGGAAGAAAAAACACTCCTAGTCAGCAGTAGTTGCGGGTGGTCAAGTGGTTAGTGCCAAAAACGAGCGTAAAGATGAGAATGGAGACAGTTTAACCTTGGATCGTGACAACCTCGAGGCAGCAACTTTGCCGGCGCTGCGGATTGGTGGTTGGTTGGTCTGCCTGCAGAGGATATGAATTATTGAATCGACCGCGTCCGCGCCATCCTCGTGGTGTGAGAATTTCGCAGTGGCCGCCAAGACGAAGGAGAGAAGGTCATATCGACACGTTCTTGTTCGGGCCAAGCCTAGCTAGCCACGCTCTGTGGGAGGGTAGCGTGGTACACAAACAGTTGGCCACTAGCCAGCACAGTACGCCACTAGCCCGCTGGGAGCGATTGGTGCGAGCACCATCTGGCGACTCTCCCCGTAGTCGCGGAATGTTGCCGGAGTGGTGCACGTGCACATACTGGCGGCTGGACTGCCAGGTTCGTCGGTTAGTTCGTGTGACGATGGTTAGTTCGTGTGACTTCTGTCGCGGCCGTTTTCACCTTGACAACAATAAACACTGAAGCAGGAAAGGTTTTGTAAAATACCAATCTAACTGAATTCGAACATGGTTTGCCACTGGCAAACGCAGCATATCGATGAGTGGTGGGCTGGAGGCACGATAAGACTATCTCGTATGCAGCCACGGCACCACCATCGTGATAAGCAGAGCGCGTATTGAAATTGCAACTTTCAGGCCCGCACTGTTTGTAGTGCAATTCAGTAAATTTCATTAGCAGAATCACTTTTAATCCTATCGTGAGTAGGACTCTACCGAATGTATCAACTCGATGTTTTGTGCAAATGCGTAACATTCCCAAAGCCCAAAACATATGGGTTACATCATGTTGTGTGCACGGCACCGGGATCATATAATCTACTTTATCTAGGCGTTTTAGGGCGAGGCAATACCTCCCTCGCTCTTACATCGCCTCAGCACGAGATAACGATTTGCAAA
>NC_064875.1:21963966-21966466 GCF_943734745.1 Anopheles darlingi
TGTCGATCAGAGCCTTCTTTTGCTATGTAGTGTACGAAAGCGTAGTTTTGTTTAAGTAGCGCCATGCTACAACTTATTCTTCACCATCATCTGATTTGTGTTTTTTTCCTTCTTTTCTCTTTCGTCCAATTGCAGAAAGGCCCGGCGCAAGGAACGAGACGGCGATTCAAACCAGGGCGACACAAAGCTTTACCTTGAGGAGGGACTGTTAGAGCGGAAGCTACCGGATGCCGATCTGCGGTTACTAGTCGATCTGCCCGCCGGCCTGGACTACAATGAGTGGCTTGCATCGCACAGTAAGTATTCCCCGAGCTTAACGACACGAAAAACGGTGCCACGAAGTTGTACATTTTCACCAATTTAAAGATAAGCCGGGGGAAAATCTTTAAATTGTTTTGCTGATTATTAAATTCAATGATTATTGTGCTTGATTATTCAAGCAGAAATTAACGCATATCAGTAACTTCGCTATTTTCCTATGCTTTGTAACAAATTTTATGTTACTTGCGAGCAATTTGTTTGTGAAAGTAAGCTGGAATAGCTTTGCACGCGGATAAATTAGCGTGATCCTTCCCCAAAAATTAGCGAAGAATTCACTGTTTCTGACCTCGCACCTACTAGTGAACCATCTATCCTCCATAATAGGGCCCAATGTACAGCCCACCAAACTAGAAAACGGTACTGATGAGACACCATGGGTTGTCTGAAATTGCTCATGAAAATCAATCATCAATCAACTTGCCCGTCGGCAGAAGATGTGCTCATCATCACCACAGTACAATCAACCCAGACATGGTGTCGCCCACCAGTGTCGCGCATGGTGGCAGTGGTTAAACACGTATTGACGCGATCGACCCAAATACAAAAAAATCCCTCAAAAAGAAAAAAGGTTCAACACACACGCGTCATTCTCATCATGGCATATGCCATGGCGTTTGAACAGCATCGGTGAGATTTACCCTGCTACGCACGCCATCCACCCGGAGCCCGCTCATCAGGCCTTTTGCGTTGGTATACGACGAGATATGACTCACGATATTCACTGTGCCTGCGCGTGTATGTGTGTTTGATTGTAAAAAACAAAAAAAACCCCAGTCCGGCCAGTGACAACGACCCGAAAGCGTCTCATCGGATACGCGGGGTTTTTAGATGATAGATGACCTCAGCCAAGCCCCCCCGGAGACGAGCGCATTCATTCTTCATCTTTCGTTTCGTACGAAGTTAGTCAAAGTAGGCGTCTGGCAGGGAGTCTCTGCTGGCGTGGTGCTTGAGTGACTGACACAGATGGTAACATCAGAAACGATTTTGCTTACCTCGAACATCAGACGTACGGCGGTGTCATCTCTGGGAAGGGTCTAGAAGGCTACACAATCAGTGCCTCGATCATGCGGATGATAATGCTGGCTGAAAAAGGTGGTCAAAAATAAAAGATAAAAGAAAAAAATATAGGGCAAGCGCCTTATCATGTGGGCCCATTTGAGATATTGGTGTTGATAAACTAATATAAAGCCCTTCTCAATAATCTCATCAGCACCACCGTGCGCCATAAACGATCTTCGGTCAATCCATCTTCAATTCATTCTACGTTTTATGACTACCGAGCGAAAAAAAAACTGCAGAATCATTATAGTCTGAACGTGACCGTCCTTTTGACGATACCGATTATCGCTAGGCAGAAGGGTCCCAGTAATGATAACATTGAACTCGCGTAAAGCTACCGTGGCACCGGCCAGCTGCTGTCGTCGCTAAATCGACACTTGATCTTGCAGACTAATGAAAGCAGACGGCAGGCGAAATTGATAGAAAAGGCCTGAGACGCATTAAAAACACATCTTTTTCTCTCGGTTGCTGGTAGAATGCGCTGCTGAGGCGCCGACGAATCAGACATCGTAGGAGTGTGAATGGTGTCTGTCAACTTTGTGTTCACTTTCGGTTTAAAATTATCATAACAGATGGTAGCGATTGGAAGCGGATTACGTTTTAGTTTGTTCGAAGTTGGTTCTCCTGCGGTTGACAAATGACCGCGAAGGTCGTCTGTGTTTGGATTCTGTTAGTTATGTAACCGAATGAAACCTTCGCGTTTCAAGTCAAGTCTACACTTTTTACTATAAACTGGTGGTCGTTGGGTTAACCGATAAGGACAATGTTGAATAATAAAATGTTATAACAAAAACTCTTCTTCTTCCATTTTAGCCCTTGCGCTGTTCGAGCACGTTAACCTAGTGTACGGTACCATCAGTGAATTCTGCACCACATCCGGCTGTCCTGATATGACCGGTCCAGGAACGAGGTAAACCACTCAACACGCTCCATGCTTACTTAACACTAGCAGGCAATGACCGAAAAACGCTCAACACCAACAAAGTAGTAAAGCGACAATCGTCAGCAAGCCCTGGCCAAAGAAAGGAACCGCTAAAACCATTAAACAAAACACAGGCATAGTGCTGCCCCCAAGAGCACCACAAACCTTTCCATTGTTTCACGATTTTTAATTCTCTTT
>NC_064875.1:21971466-22006466 GCF_943734745.1 Anopheles darlingi
CCGCAATTCAGGAGACGTCAATCGTATGTCACTAAAACATAAAATAAAACACAAGAACACAGAAGTAGGTCTATGAGAAAAAAAGGTAAATACATATAAATATATATAAATATATATATATTTAATACAGAGTAATATAGAGTGAAAATATAGAAGAAGAGACGACGGAGAACGCAAAAAAGCGTACGGTCGGTTAAAAGAGCGAAATGTTATTGAAAAAGGAATATGTAGCCGAAGGGGGTGAACCGGAAACGGAAAGTAGTGAGATGCCAACGGGGCGCTCTTGCTGTGCAAAGCAAAAACAGTATAGTATAAGATAAAGACAAATAAGGCTCCGCATCTCCTCACCACCCAACCCTCTCTCCACCATGAATGCCCTTCACGATCGCCCGCCCGCCTGCCCGCCTGACCGCCAGCCTACCCTCCCTATCAGCTAAAACACGTGCAAGACTTCGGAAGTTGTTAATGGGTCGATTTTGGAGTCGCCAGTGCGTTTGTGTGCGAGTGCGTGTGTATGTGTGCGTGTGTTCTCTAGTGTTATGTATGGGCTAGCCGCGTGATAGGGTTTGAGGGGCAGGAGGAGGAGGGTCAGGGGATGTGGGGTCGTTAGATAAGAGAGAATGGGGGGGGGGGGGGAGTGAGAGGGATCACACAGAAAATGGTAACCGTTTTGCGTAACTTAGGACGGCAGAACAAAGGTATCAAAGAAAACAAAACAAAAAGTCGAAGAAATACACCTTAAACTTGCTGCATTGTTGTTATTGCTGGCTCTGTTGCCCGTCGTGTTGTATTGAAAGAAACAGACGAATCGAAGCAGAAATAAAATTACAAACAAAAAAAACACAAAAAAAACGGAAATAAACACATAAAAATGAAAGTATTTATCGCGATAGTGGTGTGTGAGAAGTAGGCAAACGCGGGGATGAAGAGAAGATTGCAAATGGAGTGTAGCCGCGGAATTCGCGCGTCTCGATGTGTCACAGCAACGTAGTAACCGAAACACTTTACCCGGTTTCCAGGGTCCTATCCGTGACATTTGAACTAAAGAGAAGGCGACAGATCGAGCAAGAGAGAGAGAGAGAGAGGGCGAGAAGAAAAGAGAAAGAGTTTACAGGATCATGCATACAGTGTTTCTTTATGCACTACTTTCCTGTGGTCTCTGTGTACCTTTATGTTCCGATCATTTTCAGTCATCCTATTTTTTTTTCGTTTTTGTGTTCCGTTGATCGTATTTGACCATTACGGTCGGCGATGGTTGCAACACAAGCGAGATTTCGTTTCTGAACATTATACGAAGTCGGTTCAAGCACCCGGTTACTATTTCAACACACACACACACCTCATCGCACTCTTCAGCTGTCGCATGGAAACATCATCCTCAGCGAGGCTCCGATAGGCATAAAGGAGTATTGCATTTAATTTATGGTTTGATTTTCATTGACTACGAATCGTACACACAGAAACACCCATCGTGGTTACAGCATGGTTGGTTGCCGGTGCAGGTTAGTGTGGTTTTTGGGAACCACGGAGTCCGTTGTAAAAAAGAAATGTGATAGAAATGTGAATGATGCAGCGTTTCAGAGCGAGCGTTGATCCCCTACTCTTGTCCAAAGCAAATCATACAAAAAAAATCCTGCACAGCACAGAAATATACAGCATAAATGGCGGCAAGTCTAAAGCACCGACCGTAATGCTAAACATAAAAAAACGACGCTTTCCAGTAGCGCTAATATATCCTAGCTTAGTCTTTTCGACGGAGAATCTAAGCAGGAAGTTGAACAAACAGTTATACATACGAATCACACTCAAACACACGAACACAGAGTAGTTGAAGCAAATTGATCATAGTGAGTGACTAAGAGGAAAGAAAAAACAGAAGAAATATAGAAAGAGGGAGGAAAAGGAAGAGAATGAGAGAGAGAGAGAGAGAGAGAGAGAGAGAGAGAGAGAGAGGGAGAGAAAGAGAGTAAGGCCGTAGAAAGATGTAACGAATGGATAGTGGTTATGCTATGTGTTAATTATTAGAGATAAAAATGGCGATAACATAAAAACATAACAGAAAGTGTAAATGAATATGAACAAAAAATTGAAAGAAATCGGAGAACGATGGTAAGTGGAAAGTGAATAAAAAGTGGGTAAAGAGTGGATAATTTATTGCTTATAGTAGTTTTACATATTAAAGAAAATTATATACTATAACCATCAGTTAGTATCGGTAAACTTAGCCGACCAAAACCAATTGCACGAGTTTTCAATCTCAACTAGCGTAACATTGGGAAACATTTGCTGAAGCCCGTGCAGATTATTGGAATCCAATTCACAGTTTTCGAATCGTAGCTTACACATTCGATACATTGGACCGTCCATGTCGAGGAATACCCTCTGACTGAATTTTGAATGCCTTGAAGAGTTGATGATACTCTGTATAACGTTTGCTTCATTTGCGACACTGATGCTCACGGTAAGAACTCTGAGCGACACAGGAAGACGAACTACGCTCGTAACACCTAAATCAATGTATCCTAGATTCAGTTTCTCCAGATTGGTAAGCTCCAGTAAGTAAAAATCTAAGTCAAACGACCATTTTCCCTCTATACTAATAGAATGAAACGTCAATTGACGTAGATTGCTGAGCCGGGATAGATGTCTGGTGGTGGCCCTATCGGTAACGGACACATGCCAAAAGTTAAGTTCCTCGAGGGCAATGCACGCATCGCATATTGCAGCGAAGAGATCTTCTGTCAACCGGAACATCAGTTTCATGGTTTCTACTTGCGCCAATCGATGGATAATCGAAGAGCCGTTAAATTTCTCTGAGCCAAACGTTAACGTGACGTGTTTCAATTTAGTAAGCACCAGTGGTTGAGCGGTTTGATAAGGTTGTGCCAATGCGCAAAGTGGTCCTTCGAACGATTCTATTGTCGGCATATCTACTGAGATGTTATTTGTGCAATGCATCTTCAGATGCTGCACAGAAGAATGGCGAAAGACGATGTACGCAGGTGGACCAGAAAATGACCAGATCGATAATGATCGCAAATTCGACATTAACTCTATCGTATTGGCTAGAAGAGTGATAATACTTTGATCCGCAGTCTGCTTAAAGTCAAGCTCCAACGCGCAGATATTCGCCGTAACTTTCGGGTGTAAAGATCTCCATAGGGGTTGAAATTCCGGAACCATATATGGCAATATGATCAAGCGCAAGTTATCATAGCAGCGTTGGGATTTTTTCACTCTAGATATCACTTCTGTTATCAATTTCTTAATTTTCTTTTTCTCAATCGACTGGCCTTGCTCTTCCTTCTTAAAGTACAAGGAAAGTTGGGGTAATCCCAGTTGAAACTTAAATCTTTTTATATACGCGCTCAAGAATGCGATATTGTGCCATCTTCGGCAACATAGCGTCGCATTTTTCAGACTCTCAAGATCCAGACGGTTGAAAATCACTATAAGCAGCTGCAATAGAACGACCAAACAAATGAGAATGGCCCATACGATCAGTAAACGATTTGTTTTATTGTCTTACCTCCTCCGGGAGCAAATCGACAAGAGTTTCACGTTCAAATGAGCACATTATTTTTACAAATTCTTCCTCGTCGTGATAGCACTACTACCTTAGCCCTCAGCCACCAGAGTCGCCTTCAGTTGATTTAAAGGTGCGGTGGAACAGCTGCGATGCGATCCCGATCGCTTTCTGTATAGAACTGAGCCGCTGATAAAGCCGTTTCTTGTTCAATGGTAACTTCCGTAGATCATGAGACCTACGACGTGCTCGCGAGGGAATTCCCAGAGACACCTCGCGGTCTCGCCAGCAAATTCGAAGACTGCGATGTGATAAGGAATGAGTTCTGAGGCATTAACTCATCTTTTTGCGGCTGTGCCTTTCGACATGATGGCGATTGTGTTGAGATGCTGCTATTCCCCACACACTTTCATTTAGCAAGCAGTTTACGTAGCTTACCCAATCCAGACCGCAAGATGGGCAGCAGAGTCCAGGAGTAGTGTGTTATATTTTCAGCGGCAATGATGATGCGTTCGGGATTTAACCAGTAAGGCCTGCATTTGGAGCAGCTGGACATTGGAATTTCCATTTTCGTAAGGTCATGGCCATGAATCAGATGGTAGTTCCTCGCCCAATAAAGCAAAACAAGATTACTTCCTTGCTGTTTAAGAAACTTCATGTGTTTATTTCATTTTTTCATAATCAAATTCGTGTCTTCACACATGGCACATCATATTTACAATACATTCGGAATGCCGGCTTCCGCTAGGATAGAGCGAGACTCCTGTAAATTCATATACAATTCTTATACTAAGGAATGAGCCCGTGAGCATGGAGTGAGCGC
This sequence comes from Anopheles darlingi, assembly GCF_943734745.1. Lineage (NCBI taxonomy): Eukaryota > Metazoa > Arthropoda > Insecta > Diptera > Culicidae > Anopheles > Anopheles darlingi. Next base: position 21,975,816 of record NC_064875.1, read on the forward strand.
CTTATCTTAAACAACCGGTAAGCTACCTTTAGGGTGCAAGATCTGCTAAGGCCGATAGCAAAGCGTAATCATCGTAGTCGAGTTCGAAATCCGAACCATCATCATATTGGTATCCATCGCTGTCGGTGTAATCGGAATCTAAATCGTACTCGTACCCGGGGTAATCGTTTTCTGAGTTTAGATCGCTTTCGAACGTATCATCCGAATCGTACTCCTCCTCCTCCTCATCGCCTTCTGATTCGGTCATAACGAAGCATTTCAAAAACAAGCAATCCTTCAATCGGGGAAACTTTATCTGGAGCCCGAGAAGATGCTTCGTCTCGAGTTTGCATTTCGTGAACAGCAAAGTATGGAGACGAGGCAGAGTGCCATCCATCCCAAGGAAAAACGGTTGAGTGAAATGGCAACGGGAAAAATGCAGTACCTCAAGCTGCTCAAAAAGGGATAACGATTTTAACAATTTCTGGGACGCTGGTGCGCGATAATACGCTAAACGGAGTTCTGTTAGGTGCGAGAGGTTGCAGGTGATGATGTCACTCAAGCTTTGTTCAGCCTCCTGATCGATGAGCAGCCCAAGCTTTCGGACCGACTTGGGCAAGTTCAGTAACGTGCTGGGCTTTACAATCGTTTTACCCAGATCCAGCGACTCTAGCTGGGTTAGTTTCGAAAAATCTAAAAACGATTGCTCCTCCAAATGAATAATCTTATGAAACCGCAGACGACGAAGCTGGGTGAGATTAAGCACACTCTTCAACAAAGATGGATTGGAAAGGTATATGGTTTTCGAAAAATCGATAGAGCTTAGCAAGGGGCACGTTTCACCCATTGATATGAAGAGATCCTCTTCTAACGGCACATCCCAATCGCATCGCTCCAAGTACGGCATTCGACGAAAGATGGATGAGGGATCAGTTGGTTTCCATCCTTTTACGTTTACCGATAGGTCTTTCAGCTTCCCGAACACAAGCGGCGATTTGCCGGAGTTATCGGCCGGAGGATGCAGTGCGCTCAGTGCACCATCGAAAGTTTGCAGCTGCGGCATGTCCACCAAGAACTTGTATTTGCAGTCCATCGATAGATGCATAACCGATTGACTTCGAAGCGTTGGTATGCTCTTCTGGTACATATCACTATAAGTGTAGTCTGCTATATTGAACATTTGTAGGTGCGACATCGACGGTAACGCATCAGCTATCAACGGAAATATCCTCACCATCGAGCCCTCAATGAAGTCAAGTTCGAGCTCCCGGAGGTGTTGCGTGATTTTCGGGTGAATGGCTTTCCAAAACGCTGGAAATTGCGATTCCAGAATCGGTTCTACGCTCATGCTTAAACCGCGATATTGGCGTTGTGTGTGCATTACAATCTGTTTCGCCCGTTGTATCAACCGTTTCAATTTTGGTACCTCTTGCTGCTTCCTCGTAGTAGCATGGTTCAATACATTGATATCCAGCCGAAATCTGTCCACGTATCCACTAAAAAAGATGATGGCATTCCATCGCTGGCAGGTCCGGGAGGCCGTTTTCACGTTTTCAAGATCCAGACGATCGAACACCATACACAAAATCTGCACACCGCGAGAGTGACATGAAGAGAGAAGGATAAAGACCGGTTGATGCAATTTACAAACCCACTCGTTTTCAGCTTACCTCATCTGGCAATCGATCCATGTAATTGTGATGTCTGGGCATGTTTTCCCGTAGGCGCACAAACGTGCAACAATTCTCGTTTTATGCGATGGAAATTAACAAAAATCCGTTCGCTTTAGCTCTTCTGTGGCCGATTTTCGCGGTAAACTCCTCGCCGAACAGTGACAGCGGACAATTTGACGTATAAAGGGCGGTCCACACGCTGCGATTTTTCTGTGCAGATTTCAATCTGGTTTCGCATCGGAACTTGTGAAATTGGAACGGAAATTTGCAACGATTTGACTATTTTTGATCATCGCAGTCGATCTAAACAGATTTCATGCAAAGAATATTTCAATTTATCTAATTTCTATAAATATGTGTTCTTTCTCCATGGCTGCTTCCACAACTTTGATCTTGCAAATAGCTATGAAAACAATCACTCCACCGATTGCTCCGATCTCATTACGACTTTCATCTGTGCCGATACAAATAGCACTGAAATATCGTGGCGTGTAAACGCGGCTTTATCGATTTTGCTGTGCTCGTCGCATGGATGACATGTTTTGACGTTTTACGAGATCGTCAGAAGGAAGAGGGAAGAGGGAAGAGGGAGGCAGCAAAAGCAAAATTCGTGAAGAATAGTGAAATTCGTAAAAATCGAACGGAGAATTGGCTGTTTCCCATGAAACTGTGTTCTTTGCTCTACTTCCGGGACGCTATCTAGTCGTTGCTGATGCAATCCACCAACCCCGTTAGTTAGGGCAGCGAAAAGGATTCGGGAAATTTGGGGAATCCGAAAGTTGCGACAAACAACAACAAACATAGCGAATGTGAGTCATACACCACACGTAAATTCCAAAAGGCACGCTAATCAAGACTGAAGAGGTCAAGTAGCACGGGACGATAGTAGGCAGCAGGCAGGAAGTGCACGGCAGTGCCAGTGGCAGTACCTTTCCAACCGCAATAGAATGATCACACTAGCGAGGAAAAAGAAAGAATCAAACACCAGCGGGAACAACAACGGTGGCAGCTCAGCGGCCAACGGATCCGTGGCGAACCAGGCGACCAGCAAGCGGATATCGATACGAGAGTTTCTGCTCGTCAAGGAGGTACAGGAGCTGGAACAGAATCTACCTGCCACCTGCAAGGTAACATTCCACGATCCGAACGTCCTCAGCGAGTTTACGCTTGCGATCTGCCCTAGCGAGGGGTTCTGGTGCGGTGGTCGCTTCAAGTTCAGTGTGCTGGTACCGGAAGAGTATAACATGGCCGTAAGTGTGCCGCGCGACACCCGGAAACTCACACTTACCTCGCGTTCGTTCACCTTCTTCACTCTCTTGCCTTTGCTTTTCAGCCGCCCAAAGTGAAGTGTCTCACGAAACTGTGGCACCCAAATATTTCCGTCGACGGTGACATCTGCCTTTCGTTGCTCCGGCTTAATTCGATCGATGGTCTCGGTTGGGCACCAACCCGTCGCCTTAAGGACGTCATCTGGGGCCTGAACTCACTCTTTACCGTACGTATTGCTATAGAATGGATAAATCACACAGCAGTGCAGGGCAAAGCTCACGAGATGAGAGTGGCCACGCCATCTCGATCGTCTAGCTTACTTGGATTGAATTGCCAGTAGAGGCACCGTGAACTGCGTGCAATCGTCTTGCCCAATGAATTTGATCCTCATTGCTATACTCTTTTTTCCGTTCTTATTCCCCAACCTTACAGGACCTGCTCAACTTTGATGATCCGCTCAACATCGAGGCGGCGGAACAATACTCCAAAGATAAGGAACGCTTCCATACGAAGGTGCGCGAGTACGTGGCGATCTACGCACGACGATAGTCAAACACAGCCTTGCGGTGGTGTCGTCCCGCCACATTCTGCAAAATTGTCATGGTCAGTCGGGCCGGCCCTTTTCTAAACACTTCCTGTCCCTGCCAGGCCGGACCGGAATGCCGGACCAAATTCTGCCAGTAGAGCGTTGTGTTGTACGTGTGAATTGGCTGCGGGGTTGGGGAAATACTAAGAAGCGGCATCAGCCAGTGTTCCTGCGGTCGCTCGAGCCTGCTGATTTTACTCAGGACTCAGGAATTCAAAAGCTTCTTCTTTTCGGCGAGATAGAGAGAGAGAGAGAGAGATAAAGGTATAGCTAATTTGTTTTGTTTTCCGTTTATTGTAAACGAAATGTATCTCTATTCCAGCAAGGTATACGCACACAATACAGTGAGGTGAAAGGGCAGTTTAGAATTTGGACTCTTTTCAATTGCAGAGACGCAGTCAAAAACCAATCGTGATTTGGGTGTTTTGTGTGTTTCGTACGATGCAGGGTTAGAACATGAACTGATGTATAGGTTGGATGTCTGTGACGATGTTTATTTTAATGTACTGTGCGCGTCCTTTTGCTGTAATTTACGACCAAGAACAAGTCCCGTTTATCCCTCTCCTGCTCTTGATTTCCTGGCGCAGTAGGATGGGGACACTAGTAAGAAAGGAACCGACCGGAAGAGCCGACTGCTCAGTGGTTGTTTGCCACCCCTCCTCGACAAACAACCGATTGTAATTATATACATTAAAGAGAGATTCAGCCGGGTACAATTTACTGATAATTGAACTTTCAGCTTGTAAGATTAGAAATGTCTAGAGAAATAAATGAAAACTGCTGTGAGTTGAGATGATGAAATATCTCGTTTGTTAGTCCACCTTCTTACCTGTATCACAGAAAAAAATCGTGGCGCTGATTGTGATAGCACTAGGTGATAGCAATATTAAAACACAGGTAAAAGCACTCATTTAAGTTGCAACTTGATTCGCCAGAAATCGGTTATATTTCAGTTTTTTTTCTTTAATTACCAGCAGCGTTACCATGATACTGGTACTGTTCTGTTTGCATTTTGTAGCCGTTTTGCGCACTCTTAAAACCTTTTCATTCTTGCGTGGGATGTGGAGTTCATTTTGGGGTATTACTACAGCGTAAATTTGTCGATTTTCCATATTTATATGCAGTTCATTACACTTGTTTATTTATTGCGCCAGTTAAAAATTACTACTCGGACAAATTATATTTGGAAACGATGGAAATTGAAAAAGAAAAAGATCCAAAAAGTCAACGACAGACCAGCTTATCGCAATAGGGTCTCTATAGTAAACCCATGGAAAACACGTGTATATTAGATTCTGCAAATCAGCACTTCCAATAGATGCAACTGCGCATGTATAGCTTCCCTCCTTTCTAAAATCGCTGTTATCGGCGCAGTTATAGTGAACCGAGTTTTACTTACATAGTTAAGTGAAGTGCTTAGCATTAGCATTTTACTAACTGTTTAATTCAAAATAATGCTGGCAGAATGTAACTAAACAACAAAACAAATAGCACAAACATACTACAAAGTGAACGTAATGTACAGCAGTTGGGGTAGTTTGGCGCGGTGATGGTAAAACGAAGGACCTGGCGAAAAATATTTTAAAGATAACTCTGTGCTTCTCCTTACACTGACAACAGTAGAACACACATTCCAGAGCCTTTTTTTTGCAGTTTTGTTGTGATCCTTTTGTTGAATTGCTTTTGTTTCTGGTCAAAAAGGTTGCTGTCCGAAGATATTGTTAACCTTAGAGTTCATCGATTCTCGCCTAGCAGATTTTCTATTGTTTCTTTGCTATTTGCTTCGTGGAATCTGATTTCTATGGCATGGAAAAGTGATGATCAATGAACAATTCAGTATCGTGAGCGTGGCGATATTTCCTCCTGTGTATTTCCATCAAAGATGTAAGTAAAAAGTCTACTTCCACATGTTTATTTTTATCTTTAACTGCTTTCACGAACGAAACTAAACTATTAAATATTTTCTCGGCTGTTTTTTTCTTTCATTGCTCTCGAGATATCGCCAATAGATCATCAGAGGTTTCATTTAAAAATGATTTCCGAACGATTATTCCAACCAGCGGATTTCAAATCCCTGCCCGGGATGCTGCTCTAAATATTTTGGATGACTGTTAATGCTATCAACGGGACAGTAGAGAGCGGATCATCTACACTCCTTGGCCAGACCGTAGTAAAGAAAAACGATCGGACCTAAAGGCGCACACAAAACATTTCTTTCTTATCCGCTGAATCCCTGGTTAGACACAGTTTTTTTGTTCATCAAATATATTGTTGTACAGAACTAACCAACTGTAGAAGGCAATTGGTGCTTTGTGGGCTCAAACAAATCGCAAACGCTATCCAACTGCAGGGCCATTATCAAAATGCCAAACCAATTTCATCTACCAATTCAAAATACTTCCGTCCTTCATCCTGGCACTCCATCTTCTTCAGAATCTCCTTCGTCTACCACCACCTAACCCACCACGAATTCTTTCTCTCATTCTCTCCATGTCATCCCTATCGTTTTCCTCTTGAGTGTTTGCTCCTTACATCCTTTATGTCCAGTCGTGTAACTTCATCGTGATTTCAAACCGACCCTCTATATATTCGGCTTACGCTTCTTGATTCGTTAGTCGTGGATGCCGCGGCGCCAGGTGATCTTTTTTGTTATACATACATAAATTACTCGTCAAACTCCCTACGCATTTTATCATTAATTATCGACTAAACCTAAGATGTGTAACTTCAGGGGTAGGGCATTTTTGTTTTGCTAGGAGGTGGTGGTAGCTATGAAAATTTAATTGTTTTCTCTCTACTCATCTTTGTCGATCGCTACTTATAGCCAACCAGCCACTAAATAGACGAGAGCACAGCACAACTCGGCACGGATTTCTGACTGGGTAGATTACCCCGCCGTAATCCGGCTCACACTTCTGGCCCATAATTCGCTTGGAATTCATTTCTACCCTCCCCGGAACGGTACGGTAGAGCGTAGTTCTTTAAGCGCCTGTTTTCTGTTCTGTTTTGTTTCAATTATTAATAAACTATCCACTACTTCTTCGCCCTCTTCGTCCGACTCTAACCTCCCACATTCTAATGGTTGTACGATATAGCTTGAGCGACCCCATTGACAGTCTTTGATTTTAGGACATCGTTCTCGTAGGACATTATCGTTTCCGTGCCATTCTCGAACACCCTGGTAGTGCAGCAAAGGAAGAGAAAGAAAAAGGAGAGTGAATACCGCCCAAATTGAGTTGCATGACTTTTCAGTTGGTCCTCGAGCCTGCTGCAACCGCTTCCTTACCTTTTCGTCATCAGTTTCTTGCCATTAACGAAGGTGGTCGAGGTGGAGGTGCGTTTGACGGGACCACCGCCGCCCATACTAAACTCCGAGATCGAGCTGACCGCACCACTCCGATGGCCCATCGGATCGCCGCCATTGAAGAAATCGTCCATCAGATTAATGCTCATGAACGGGGTCATGAACGGGGACGAGATAATATTCTGCGGGTGCGAGTGTCTTTGATGGTGATGATGGTGGTGATGGTGCCCATTGCTAGCCCCATTTGCTGCTCGTCGACCATTGTGATGAACGGGTTGACTGACTGTAAAGAAGAGCCGAATTTAAGACAACGGACAACCGACAACCGCAAGCCTAACTTACCTCTGAACAACTCATCGAACGGTGAGCCACCGAAGAACTCTCGGAACACCACCTCCGGGTCACGGAATGTGAACGGGAAACCGAAGAACTCGAAGTCATCCATGCCAACGCCGACGCCGTTACCATTGTGCCGCCGGTGGCGTGTGCTCTGATGGTACCGATCCGATGCACCTCCATTGTTCAACAGTCCCTCCTTGCCGTACTGATCATAGATGCGACGTTTCTTTTCTGTTTTCGGGTTTGACAAATTAAAGGAAATGAGGATAACGGATGGGTGTTACAACGATAGTCTAGGTGAACGTCACACGTCAAAGATTAGTATCGCAATAGAACAAACGATTATGTTAGCCAATGAAACGGACCAGCAAAGATGATATATGCTTGTTATCGGGGTTTCTCTTCGTTGCAATAACGGACACACGGCACATTCCACTCACTTCATGGTACTTGTTGTTTATCAACGCGTAACCACTATATTCGTTGGAAGCATTTCATTTGGACCATTTCATAAAGAAGAAAGTTCAGCTCACATGAACTTCATATTGAAAAACACACGATTTTCCATGCTATTAGTTATCGAAACCAAGAGGCAAAGCGCATTATCACACAAATGAAAACAGTTCACAGCTATTCGCCAATTCAAATCGAATCGCCTTCCTCGAACACAATTAGTGCTCTTGTGTTAACACTTCATTCGCTAACTCAACCAAATCTGTAGCAAACACACAAACGGGCGCCCCGCTAGCGATCGGTAGCAAGGGATGGTAGCGAAGCTGATGTGCCGCCAGACAAAGTATGTTATCCGAGCGGTATACCAGATGCGAAGCCAGCGTAGCACCCGATAACGCGAAACAAATCTATTCACTGCAATTGCAACTATACCAAAGAAGCGGAAAAATGGCGTCGTCTCAAAAAATCCTCGAAACGAAAACGTACGACTGCCGCCGCTGGCGGTATAGTGGTCGCGACCGTTGGGTGGATCGTAGCGTTGATGGTAGTGGTGGTACGGATCGTAGTTGCCATTGCTGCGACTACTGCTGTAGTCGCGATTGGTGAAGTAACTGGAGGAGTACTTGGTATCACGCCGAGCACCGAAACCATTGCCGGTGCCATTGGCGCTGCTACCAGCCGAACCGTTGCAACCAGCCTTCCGCATGTTATCGTAAGTTCTCCGTTTATAGGCTACATAGGTGTCGTGAGGATAAGAAAATACCAGTCAGATAAAAAAGTAATCTTTTTACCAACGTACGATGTACGATGACACCTCCGTACTGTGTGTTTGCCCACTATCGGTACCGAGAGGTTGGCTACCGGCGAACTAAAACCATCTACGTGCCCATACCATCCTGTAAACTTGAATATAGTGACCGCAGCTCACTTACCATCGGAGAGTACTTCATATGCTTCGGAAATTTCCTTGAACCGCTTGTTGGACTCGTCTGGGTTGTCAGGATTTTTATCTGGATGCCATTTTAGGGCTAACTTTTTGTATCTGAAATGCAAAAAGAAAGTGGTTACACTCATGGTTGATCAAATCAGAAAGTCGGAATGTAAAAGGAGCCTGCAGCACGCTACTTACGCTTTTTTGATTTCCGCCTCTGTCGCCGATCTGGAAACGTCCAGAACTTTATAGTAGTCTACCATCTTGTATGTGTGCCGCTTTCCTTCTTTACTCCACTCTATAGTTTCAGGTGAATCCGGTTGGTTGTGCTCTCGGTTCTCTACCACCTGGTCTCCGTCACTGGGCTATTTGCGTTGCTCTAGTCCTGCATTTGGACTGATTTTTGTGAGATGTTTATTCTCTCGTAACGAAGGTAAGGGGAGTTTGACTAAATCAACCCCCACCGGCGCCCTGACGAACTGAAACGAAAACCGAAACAATCCAATCAAAACGATGTCAACTACGATTGCGCTACTTGTCAAATGAATCACTGATCACATATTGCTGCGTCAGTTGGAATGTTTGCATCATACACTTTCATAATCTCTTAGGCGGACTTAGCCAATTATTGGTATTCGATCTTCTCTTCGGTACCATCACGTCCAATCACGATCGGACCGATGACTCACAACACTCTCCATGGTACACCGGTATTTGTCATAATCTTCAAGCGTTCGCGCCCCCCCTTGGTAAAACCTGAAATAATTCTCCCAACCAAAAACAGAATCTCCCGCGATCATTAGGCGATTTTGGAAGGGGGACAGTGACAAACACGCTAACAGAGTCCAGCAGCATCGTCATCGAACGTACCGGCGGCGTGTACCAGGTGGAACACACTACTGGTAACACATCCACTACTACACCATTACTTGCACTACTACAGCTCTCTGTTTTTTTTGGCAAATGAAATCGGAACCACGGAAGGATGGGTTGATCCGACCGTCCGTCCGTCCGCCGTTCGTCTCCCACGCAAGCAGCACCTTCATTCGTGGTGCTCTTCCGTGTCTTTCAGTGCCAATGCCCCTTTTCTTTAGCGCCGCGTGCCGTGTGACAAACGTGGGTCTATACTAGATGGAACCCGCCGAACAGCTCCCACATACGGGATCGTATGGCGCATATTAGGTAAGGATGGGTGTGGGTGTGCCCGGGGGAAAGAAGGCGGTCTCTGTATTAATGATCGTTTTGGTGTCGCGTGTGATCTGTTTTCAAGATCACCATCAACGCCAGAATCCAAACATTGGCAAGAGTGAGCAACAAGACCCGTTGCCATCTGCTTGCAAGCGAGCGCTCACGTGCGGTATCTCTTAAGCAAGCAGGAGCGTAACGTTGAGAGAGAGAGTAAGGATGCCATTATGTGAAACTGATGGTCATCAACACCATTTATGACACGTGGCCGGTGCACTACAAGCATTGTATTTGTATGCTGCGGTTTCTCTTTCGTCAGCCCAAAACAGGTTCGATTGGGATCCCCTGTTCCAGCTGGCTGGTTGGCTTGGTCCAGTGGAGATTACTGATAGCTGATTACAATCGCAAGCACATACACTAGGCTGCGGCCTTCATATGGCAGGCACACGATGCATTCAGCCCAGAACAGCACTCCAAACGCATACTCTGTTCTACACATGTTCGCCCTAACTTCGTACGTTTTTAATAACTTTCTCTACTTTGCATTGCCTGCCGGATTGAGTCATCACGAACCCAAGCTAATCCCGTATGTCGTGATCGTCGGTCACAGATTCTTTTATCAGGGAATGACCGCTGGTACTGCATACACACTCCAAAAAGGACAACAGGCCGCTCGCAGTTATTCCTAATCGAACAGCCAGCTCGCTCCCACACGTAAGTCATACGCATCAGTCGTTGGTTTGTGAAGTTGAACTTCGTTCGAGTATATCGGCTTTCGAATTCACTTCTTACGATCAAATACTAACGATCAAATACGCTGCGACAACCTAAAACACGTGGTAATGGTTTAAACGAATGTCCATTATCCAAAACACGGTTAGCTACTAACACAGTAACCTTTGATTTCAACGGACACACAATTATCCTCCGGCAATATCAATCACTAATTTACAAACACTTAGATCACGTTTCTAGATTGCTTCCGAACGACCGAACGAAGTGCTATTCGATACGTTTGACCGTGCTTTCTCTCTTCGTTCTCTGCCCAACAGTGTGCCAAGTTTATGTTTCAGGGCCCAAGTTCAAGCCAATCCAGCGAACGAGAGATACTACCGGTGCGGTACGGTGCTCTTATCTGCACTGCTGGAGCAGGCTGGTGCGGGCGGGGCGTTCGCGGCATTACGCCACTGTGCCATCCACCAGACAGCTGCTGCTACTCGCACACACAACAGCACACCCACCAATGTGCACAATCTCTTTCTTATCAGCTGACCGTAGTACGCCACACGTATGTCTGCGTGCATGTCTCGCGTTGTAAAAGGGTTGAGTGTGCGTGTTTGTTTTGCACTGCGACCACCAGTGCCGTTATGGGTGCTCGATGGTATCTACACTCCGGGAGTGACGTTCGCGCTAAGATGAGTAAAGCACTGTACACGCAAAAGCCACTTGTTGGAATACACATTTCATCATTGCCTTGAGATTACGACCCAGACCTACTATTGCAAATAAAGTTGTGCTCCTACCTACCGTTCCCGTTGATAGTAGTAGCTGGTGGTTTGGTGGGAAGATCACCTGATACTGATACCCAGCAGCACCAGCAGCAGGTAGAACAAACACGACAAATGGGCTTTCGAAGCCATCGGGAAAGGAAGGAATCACTCGCAATAATCGCGCGGTTCCGGTTGTGCTGCTGCTGCTGCTGCTGCTGCTGTTGCTCTGTGATTCACTACCAGACAACACCGCACGCACCACGACGCAAACAGCTTCTGACAGGGAATGATTGTTGTTCTTTCCAATGGATGCATCAGACAAGCAACAAGCACTCTCGGCGAGCATCGCGCACGCGGTGAGTCACAACCACGTGCTAGAGATGCCCCGTCGCTGCCCTCGACACCACACCACTTGACCATTCTGTCAGCCCATCGTGCAAAGGTCGCTCTCAGCTCGGTTGCATGTATGCAGGAGTTTCATCTTCAATCAGATGGTAATGCAGACTCCGCAGTGAACTTGCATATATGGCACGCTAGCAGAATGAAAAAAAAACGAGCTGCATTTCATGCAATTCTTCTTCTTTTAAGATGAATTTGCAATTTGTGATCTTACAGTCACCACCATACGAGACCATTTGCTAATGCAAGGCAGAGGTAGAACGCAAAGCATGAAGGTGTTGCAGAAATGATTGCAATGCTCGTATTATTCCAAAAGACACATTTCCTGCACAAAAACACGTACGAAGTGTGTGCACGAATTCCTTTCCCGAAGGCAAGAAAGTTGCTATAAAAGCTGCTTTGCGTCCACAATCCGTACAACGCGCGTTTACGTACCAAGGAAATCCCCGGAGAGACCTCTCCGACGCCCTACCATCCGCAAGGCATCACATATTGAGGAAGGCTCAACGAAAACGCTAGACAAACGCGACGTCCAGGTCAGCAGGCGACCGTTAGCGGCACCGTGAGCACAAATGAGAGTTCAAATGTCACTGACGATCCAGCAGGGGCGATGGAGATAACGGCGGACGGCGGATTGCAAATCGTTGCACGTCCGTCGCTATTCACACACCTAAAAGCCACCATCCACCAAAATGCATTGCGGAAAGCTTTCCTCTTACGGGGGGAGAAGAATGTGTTGCTGGTTCATACCTTTGTGCTTGATGATCATGTGCTTGTCTGTAGCTACATTCGTGTGTCCGCGAGAAAAGCAAATTGCTAAACAGCGGAACGAAACGTTCGTGTGTTCGCGGCGAAACTGCTTTTTATGCTGTACAGCATGCATCTATATAGCCAGGCTGTGACTGGCGCTGCTGGCGCTGCTGGCGATTCAGGACGATTTCTATCTGCCCCTCACAAAGCGGTGTTTTCCCTTCAAACCGGGGTTCAAACACCGCCAGCACACAGGGCCATAGTGTATTTCACCTTAAAACTGCTGCACCTTTGGCGCTCCCGGAGTGTCTCTTAATGGGCATGCAGCAGGATGATGGGTGGTAAAACAGGACCGACCTAGCACCCAGTGCAAAGGGGCAAACGTTTAGCACACCATCGGTCAGCGGTTGGTTAAGAGGGAATGTGGAATGCCATTTTCTTCCTTCTGCAGCCTGCCTCTAGAGACAGAGACAGAGACAGAGTCTCTATTCTGTGTTGCATGACTCAACCATTAAAACACGTGCAATCCGTAATTGGACATGCAGGATATAAAGCGGATCCAGCGAATGCAATGTGCTCAAAGTACCAACTAGTAATATATTCCTCTTTAAACAAAAAAAAAGGGGCGTTGGCGGCCATTTTCATCCTATACATCGAACGCAGGTGATCGAATCGAAGGCTTGTCCTAATCCAATCTTATAACTCGTTGCCTAATACACCACAATGTATACGCCGCCGCCGTGGGGGTGGTGTGCATTTAGCATGCGCATTACCATTTCTTATGATTTCTTCTATTATTACTATACTGTCGTCGTGGGTGCTGCGCTGCATCAGAAGCCTTTGAGGTAACGACGGTACGATGAATGTGGCGGCGGCAGCAGCAGCATTGTATCGCATCAGCATAAAACCAAACAATCACCACCCACCACCAATCACCGTCGCCAGCAGCAGCATCAGCAGAAAGTAGCAAAACCCTTTTTTGTTACAAACAAAGCGTTTTCTTCCTTTCCTCTCTGTTTCTTCCATACTCCTATCGTACCCGGAGGTCTTGACAGTCACGGTCTGGCTTCATCTTGGAGCCCGTCTATAACCACAGCATTATTTTCATGTTCATTCGGAAATTATTATGATTCGCTTCTCGGTTGTGTTTCCTCTTCCCATCCTTCACCATCGCATCGCATCTCTGGCGTGTTCTTTGGTCTTGCGTAACGGAATGACGAAAAATGTGAATTTCATTTCACTCAACCACACCACACGATGCTCTACGCATAACTCGGCGCGCTGTCGCTTCCTTCCTTTCTTCGCCTATCTTTTAACGTCGAACTTTAAATTGCAACTTTGATAAAAGGTGGGACGGTACCACGGTAACCGCCCACCGTTCGACACCTCTTTCACTGTTCGAGCGTCATCAAGGGGCGTAGGTGCCGCCGAGGGGGGAAAATTTTTCTATTTTTCCTGTTACGCACAGAGAGTTATTATGTGACGGGCGGGCGGGCGTAGGTCTACCAGCTGGAGCCGGGCCGCCATTGTTTGAACTGGCGGCACTGCTACCGTGAACAAACGACGTTTCACTGCAATCATGTTGTTACGCTGGGAAACGGTGACCCTACACCCAGCCTACTGAAAGTGCTTTCGGCCGTATCCATGGGTGCTACCCCTGCTGCTGATTGTCCCAATCCCAAACTTGATGTAATAATATTAATTTAAATTTTGAAACAAAAAAACCTTCACACATAAGCACACAGAGAGCTACAGCAGCATCCACAAAACACTTGGCTGATTCTGTACCGCGTACAAATCAATCACCAACCTACCACACACCACAAGGCACTTTGAATGTTGACCTTCAGTACATCCGCCGCCAGTCGCTGTTGTCCAACATTGAAGCTCCCCCCCCCCCCCCTTCCCTTTCCGTCTTTACTCGAAGCTCACGTGGAACCTCCTTGAAGTAATGGTGGTCTAGGCGTTCTAGGGGAAGGCAGACAGCGGGGAGAAACATTTGGCACGTTGGTGGCGCTGGCTGCTATGAATGTTATGCACGATTAGTCGCTTCCTCTCCACCGGATGATGTCTAACCGGCGCACTGGTACGCTTACACACTTTAGCGTTTTCATCACGTACGCTCTTCCGGTGAAGTTGTTCTATGTTCTGCCCGTCCACTATCATCCACCTTGGTGATCACGTGGTATTGCGCGCAACGCGAAATGTTTGTAGCTTTTCTTATTGGAACAAAACCTTTTAAATGGTATAAAAATCATAAACTAGTCGAATGGTAGCCGAAAATTTGGAGAAAGGCAAATGTGTAACTAAAGGATCAAGTTGTTTTTGTAATGAAATGTTATAAGTTTACTCTTCCGCAGATCGCTAACAGTGTTCCTCGTTCTTCTCAAAACAGAAAACCAAGAGCCCGTTATCGTGATATAACCCTTAGAAGATTATTCTAATTAGTACACACGAAAGATTATATAGAAAAGAAGAAGTGTGGAGCTCGAGACGTAGAGATCGAGAATCGGTTTATATCGGCATCGAAGAAAATGAACCGATCGAGATAATCGCACAATGGCGATGTGAATGCACGATACGCGGCGCCTTGCATGCCGATTAAGACATTAGTCAATAATCGGCTCGACTATAATACAATCGGACAAGATATACTATCATCCGGGCACGAATAGAGCTCAGAGGTTCTAGACACCGCGCATTGTCCTCCCATTCACCCCGGGCATTATAGTGCTTCATGAGACAACAGCAGCGGCATTGAGAAACGTTCATGAGATTTCGATCGAAGAAGAGAAGCCGTGCCGCTACCACACCATAATTCTTCTTCTCGATAAACTCGTCGTTACCGCCGCCGGCCGGCTACCAGCGGTCAGTGCCGCCGATCGCACTAATAACCACCTCACGATCTTGACCGAAACTGCGTCGCGTCGCTAAACGAAAGAACAACCAGAAGCGATGATGGCTTTCACAATTTAGTAATAACAATTTCATCTTCTGCTTCCGGCGACCGATCGCGATCCATTGGCTGGGAACCGTGTTCCGAACAAATCGTTTGTTGCTACATCGCGACGATCGATCGATCGACGACCGGAGCTCGCGCGATCGGGCGGAAAGATGAAATTCAATTTGAACCGTTGCCATCCCGCCGTTCTCTTCTGACAGAGGGAAAGATAGAGAGAGAGAGAGAGAGAGAGAGAGAGAGAGAGAGAGAGAGAGAGAGAGAGAGAGAGAGAGAGAGAGAGAGAGAGAGAGAGAGAGAGACTAAGATCTCTGGAAGGCTAGTTAAGCAGATCGTGCAAGAAAAGCAGCCCGTACAGGACAAGATATTATCGCTGATCGTGCCACGGAGGAGGGCAAGTCGCGACGATTGCAAAACGTGCGTGGTGATGAGGGATAAAGGGGGGACGGACGAACACGTTGAGATGCCGATAAGATCGCTACGGCCTGACAGCTTCACTAGGCTGAAGAGTAGGGAAAGGTTGGTTTTCATGGAAAAGTTTAGCCGATCGTTAGATCGATGATGAATCGGGACCTATTGTTTGCTTAAAGAAGAATACCCCCGAAGCACCACCAGACACGCCCCCATTGACAGGTTTGAAGCTTCACATTCCATTCAATAAACGGAGGAAATAATCAACGATCGCATACGACATATTGTCATGTGTTGTGGGGGGATTGTCAATTGCGGAACACTTCTAGTGCCACGAGCACAACCAACATTATTCTCGATTGCCAAACGTCCTCGAAAGCACATCATCACTCGCTAGGTACATTCGCTCTGTGCGGTTTATTGATTGCGAACATTTACCATTTTATTGCAAAGACACCTGTTGTGCTGCAACAAACGAAAGTCATTTTGCTACGAGTTAACCTTGGAAAGCCTCCATCCATCGATGGATTGCAGGAACTCTGTAGGAACACAATTTTTATTATTTGGCAACTATAAACCACCAAGGGCAACTCCAACGACATCCGCACTGCGTATGTGTGGGATAGCCGGGGAGGGGAGCAAACAACCGTACGCAACACACGGTGGTTGGTTCTCGTTGTCCGAAATGCACTGGAAATATGATGGATTGCGCGCACTGCTCTTGTGACCACGGCAGCAAGGGTAGGTCGAGTGCGTCCGGCCGGTACACAACTGGGTAATGTTATTCAGGTTGTGTGAGGTCAGCGCCTCAGACGCTTTCACGACCGACTGCTAGTGGTGCTCATTGCAATAGGGTGAGGAAATTTCACACCTTTTCACGCTCGCATCACCGAGTTTCACACTGCATTTTAATTATTATGATTTAATTCCTACATTTATTACACCGAAGGTTGCAACAAGGAGTTGGAACCGTGTGTGTGTGTGTTGGAACTGAATTTTGCAACTATTGCACCAAACTCGGATGGCGAATCACCGACCACGCTGCTACTGCCAAAGTTTCACTTGGACGTTGCGTCTCACATATACAGATCCCGAAAGCAATTACTCGATCAAACTGTTGAGAGCACCGAACGCCATTGCATTCACCGCTAGATGACTGGTTAGAATCGATGATTCAGATACTTTTTATGCAACCGCTAGTCGCTATCGAAATCATGAGCGATTAATCGAATTCGGAGTACTCGCTTGACTAGATGAATGTGCAGCACCAGCACACGGCAAATTGCGACAGTGCAGCAGCAAAAACCTATAAAACATCGAATGCCACAATTGGTCAATTACATCGACGACCCCTATAGACCGATCGAAGACACAAATCCATCGACAGAAGCGAAAAAAACGCAAAAATCATCCGGCTTCATTCATAAGAAATATCGCTTCGCTTGATTCTGATACACACGTCGCAGCAGCAGCAGCAGCGAAGGGAGGCGCAATAAATGCGAAATAAAGAAATGAGGCCACCTACGGTATGTTCGGCGAAGGAAGCTAACGATAAGATAAGAGAGTACCGGCATCATCTCAATGCTAGCACCACACCACCACGGCTTTGGCTTTACTAACCGTTCGGCAAAAGCAAACAAATCGCAAATCCGCCCACAAAAGTACCGCTTATCACTCGGGGGTGCTAGATAGATGGTGGTGGTGTTATGGTCTGGGAACAGCGCAGCGCAGCGCGTACTGTATCCGTTAATTGAAATCCCGAGGATTATCTCGTGTTGGTAGTTAGTAGCAACGAGGAAAGGGTACGGTAGGCACTGGTGGCAAAGGAAACTGACTGGCAGTCTGGTGGTGGCGGCGGCTACCGTAAATTCACGAGACATGCACCATCATCATGATCTCCGCAGGCGCGCCCGCGCTCAACTCGTCCCTTTCTCACCTCGCCACGTCCCAGAAAACGCGCCTAGCCCTGTCCTGGCGAATCGTGACTGGTGACGCGTGCCGCGGGAAATAAATAATCGTCGTGGCGTCGTGGCTCGGGAATTGAGGACTTTTCTTCTCTCGGCATCAATGTGCATAGCGTGCATAGCAACATGTTTCACGGTTAGTCTCACCGATCGGTACCATTGTGCACTTATATTGATGAGCGCTTTATCAAGGAATTGGCACTTTAAAATTCCTTTCGATTGTCTTTTGCTCAACGGTATTTAAGGAATCCTTAGATCGCATTACATTACTAAAGTCAATATTTATAATATTTAATTCATTTCAATTTTACTGCTGAAATGATAGTAGAACTGTCAATTTATGGGGACTGCATAGAGGCGAACCATTAACTCACGCATTCCGAAATCCATCGAGCTCCTCCTCGATCATGGGAAAGGTCGCAAATACCCCTTTTAATAGATCCTCCCTCTTACACTCCATTAGATGCCTTCAGCAGCATCACAAACCAATCGATGCTGCTACCGCACTTTATCCGGATCCGACTATCCTATCGTTCAGTTGATTGCTTTTCCATCCGTCCTAAAAGTAGAGAGATAGAGGGAAGGGATGGACCGAGAGCCACCAGATGATGGAACGAAGCTTGCCAATAGTGCTTCTTATAGGATTTTCCAAGGCGCACGACGACGGAGACAGTAACAGCCCCTCTGCCTTCTACCGGCACCCGACACAGCCCCCGTTGCACTAATATTCCTCCTCTTCGCTGAACCGCGAAAGATGGTTGAGAAAGCGACGCGATCGAACTTTCCCATGCATTTCTTTATATTTCTCGGTTCGACTTCGCACCGCCACCCACCGAACCATCGCGTCATCGTCATCGCGGGGCAAATACAATCCATCCACTGTTAGGCGGTTTGCCACTTTTTCGTTGCTTCCGTTGTTTTGCCGTCGTCGTCGTCGTCGCCGTCGTCGTTTGGAAAGAAAGACGCCTGGGCAGTTCAATATGCAACAACGGCCCAGTAGTGGACGGCGTCGATCGTGCACTTTTGCCGTGAGAGAGATGCAGAAAAGGTGTGTCTCTCGCCCAGCAGCGCCATGCATGGAGGGCTGGTGTGTTCCAACGCGGGAACGTCGAACGATTCGGAACGATAAATCGTTTTCGAAGGCTCATTACGACCGATAGGCCCTGTGCGCATGCGCTTGTGGCCACAAAGCACATTTGGATGTCGACTTTCATCGAGATAAACTTCTCCACCGTTGTTGTTGTTGGGCCAGTTAATTGCCTTCGGTTACTTTCGGAGAGCGTCGTCCTGGTGCTCACAGCCTCACCGGAGAGAAGCCCGCGAAACGACATTAGGCCTGCCGTGTGGAGGCGCGCTTAGCAGCGATGTGGCATTAAACATTTTATTGAAAACATTTGCCCTAATGATCATCAGGCGTAGTTTTTTCTCCCTTCGAGCCCTTCGGATGATGCCCCGATGATGGTTCGTGTCTCGATTGGTCATCTGCAAGAGAAACTCCGCAATCAACATTAATAGAGCATAATTCCTTGATTCTAATGCTTTCCCTCCAGCTGGGGACCGTGCTGATCGTGCTGCTCCTCAAACGACAGCGATTATATGAATCAGCAATGACCTAGATCGGTTGCGCTGGGTCGTACCACCGTAGGCCGCACCCATCACGTGACCACCACCAGGCCTAGACATACTTGAAACAATTGCGCGCCCACTAGTTGCAATTATGAGTGGCCAAGAAAGAAGGGGTAGATCGACGGTAACAGGTGACCAAGCGGGCAACGAAATGGCAAAGACGATCAGCGGACCAGCCTAACCGCCGCCGGTCAACACCATTTCCGGTGACACTTGCAAGATCAGCGTGTGCGCTCCACACACCTTTGGTGGCGAGTGCTGGGAGCCATAAAAACCAAACCGAAGAATGGATTCATTTCTACCACTGTCACAACTCCTCCCCAGCACCATTAGGGGTGGCAGAGAATTGCTTTCAAAGAAGGAACAGAACAATTCATCAGCTTTCGCGCCACAAATGGTTCTCAACAATGTGCGCCCCTCACTCAGGGCGGTTGCGCGCGCGCCATCGTCGTTTTTAAGGAATGCAGCTAGCTGCCGGTGTGTGCTGCCTATTATCATGGTCAACCGACTGATCCTCCACCATCATCCTCACATGGACAAGGTAGTGTTGACCCACATCGATGAAATGGCGCAGTTTTGCGCGAGGAGAACATCAAAGGCGTCAAATGCCTAGGAGGTGGCCATCGATATTGATCGGTTAGTGGGTATGTGCGTTTCGCGATCTATCAGGAATCTTTAGAATCTCACGAAAGCTAAACCAGAGGACGGCGTGTTGTGGCCTTTTCATATGACGATTAATTGAAAGTCAAAGTCAAACGTCAGTGACAGCTATGACACGTTATCATCTCGTCACACGTCACGTATCAAAACGATGGCGCGCCTTTGCCACCACTTCATGAGCCCCAAAGACGCTTAGCTTGGCTTATCCTAATCACAGACGCCTGGAAGCGAGCACGAATGGCACGCAAAATGGCACACGGCGATTAAACGGCGAGCAGAGAGATGAAAAAAAAAACGATGACAGGCAACGAGAGAGTGCTTTCACCTTCTACTACGTCTCTAATGCCATGTAGTATGAGGCTGGCTAGCCGGCTGGCTGGTGATGAGATTGGGTGTAGCATAGATGAAAAATTGGCCGTGAAATTACAACCGAATAGAGATGTGCGCGGGATCTCTGTGGCCAAATATCGCAGCCGAAGCCGGAAAGTAAGACGCCGGTCTGTTGATGATGGAGATGTTCGGCCGATGATGAGTGCGCGGCACCACCATGGACGGCGCAACAGCGAGCTAATCATCATAATTTTGGATTCGCCACCACGCCAGGGCCCGGTGTGGTGTGCGAACATCCCCTCGAACCCCGGTATATGCGGGCTGCTAGTGGCTGGGAAAAAGGCCCAGCCCGGGATCGTGCCATAAAGCTATGCTTCATTACCCGTGCCCCTCTCTTCGGTAATGCAACCCCCTCTGCCCCCTTAGTATTCATGCCAGACCGCACACACACGCGGGTCATTCGGGCTAATGGTGCAAAAGTTGCCATGGAGATTGTGAGGCTCCGACAACGGAGAGACGAGTTCGTCTTTTATGCTCCCCGCCGTACGATCACCATTAGGGTCTCATCAACAATGAAGTCTTTAACATAAGTTAATTCAAATCGTATTTTCCGTACGCACTCTTCTGTAACAGTAAACTTTAACATCAGCTACGGAAGACAAAATCAATGACAATCAACAAGAACAAATTTGCGCTCCAAATGCAAAACACGCACAATCGTTTGAAGAAAAATTGACAAAGGGATTCGCTGTTGATAACTTAAGTTGTTGTAGAAATAAAATTCTCCTAACTTTAATCATTAACTATCATCCTGCTTCGACAAGATGTAAAGCTCTCACACACACACACGCAAAAACGACAAACTTTCTTCACCGTTATAGTTTATTATACACAGGACCAAAGGGTGATTGCTTTCGCCATCAACATAATAGATAGTACATATTACCATTACGCTCTGTTCGTGCTCTTGGCAATTCTTCGTGCAGTACATGTCCTGAGAGCATACACACGGAGAGCACACGGAGAGAGGAAAATTCAATTATGATCAATAACACATATGGTAGGCGATGGTCTTGCAGGAAGGTTAATTATTTCACCGACGACTCGAGACCAGCGTTCCATAAGCGAGACTCTATTGGGAACTGAAAGCTAGATCCTTAGATCAGACCTGAGCGGAACATTAACGGAAAACTAATGGAAACATGTTTCCAATTGCTTTCCTTCATAGTTTTCCCGGTACTCATATCCATGCCGTAGTTTTTCAATTAAACTCGTTCTCATCAGAGTAATAGAGATAGAAAAAAAAGCAAATTCATAAACACAGAACACACTACACCATCACACGCCGGGGGAAGCACGACGTAGCGCTCAAACCATGACCCAATGACTGACTGAACCAGAGACGCGGACAGCGCCGTCCGCCACACGATACCCCCCCTCTCATCATAGACCTCTGCAGCAGCTCAATAAGGGGTTTTCTCATTGCAAGTAAATTGCATCCAATCTCATCGTTCATCTTCATCATTGCCGACTCGAGGAGGCTCGCTTCACTCGCGTGCCGTGCCTCTTACAACGGCCAGGAGGCACAGCAATAGAGGAACGGCGAGGAGAAGCAAGAAACAAGAAGAAAAACTCATCTCCCAGTGCGCTGGGGGAACTGAATAAGAAGAAAAAAACAACGACAGCAAAAAAAACAGCAAGGTCACCCGCTTCTCTCATCGCGGAATGGAAAATGAAAAGAGAAAACGCATCGCGCACCGGCATTGTGGCATTGGCACAGAGAGGGAGAGACAGCATAATCGGAGAGGGAAGGGAATCATCAAACGGGGTATTCAAGGTGCGTGCAACTACCGGCAACACACAGACAGCAAGCAAGCAACGCATCTCACGAACAAGAGGAATCACCGCATCGGTAATTAATGGGGCACGTGGTGCTAGGCTGGTCAATGGCGTGCGAAAATGCGGTCCAGCCAGTCCAGTGTAGTACTGGTTTATTCTTCCGCACTAACCCCGTGCACCTCGGAGTCAGTTAATAGTGAATGAGTTAGTTGCGAAAACATATTGTTCATAGCGCTTATTACCGCATTCAGGTAAACAGCTTTTTATGCTTTTCAAAACATACATAAAAATATTTTCATTACCTAACACACACACCCCATTCACAAACATGTTGGGTATGTTTGATTAATGTTTGAACAGAGTTGCAAAAACACATAAACAGTTTCGAGTGCATCATAATGCCACAAACAAACGATGTTTGGACAAAGCAGCACGTACCCAGCGCACGTTCTCCCCGTTCAAAAGCAACAAAGATAGATAGATTTGCAATGTTTGAGAGAAGCGGTGATATGGTGCATCCCTTGTGAAGTAAAGGGATGCTTCAAAAATTCCGACCGCACAGACCAGCTGTTCGAAAGCAATCCGGCAGCCGGGGGCTCAAGGAACGGCACACCCGAAGATGCGCGTCCTTTCGTAATGGGTTTGTCAGCATCAATGCCCTCACTAAACGTTCACTGGACATTCTGCTCCCCAAGACAAGGAAGGAAGAGCGTCGCCGAAGCGGTCCGAATTCATCCTGCCGCAACATGTTGTGCTAGCGATGCATACGGCGCGGGAACCGTTTGAGAGGGAGAGAGTGCCGTGTTGCTTGATTTCTCATCGGGAGAGCACGCGCTCTCTGCGCGGCTACGGTTCTACATGAGAGAATTACCTGCGAGAATTCGGCTTTTTTGCATTCCTTAACTCATCGACGGTTTGAATTTCAACCAACACGTCGATAGAATGTGGATGAGAAATGGTAATTTTGAACTTTAAATTGGTGAAATATTGGATTCCATTTCATTTTAAATTATTATAATTCATTCGCCTACCAGCTATTCGGAAGTGTACGGGATTCAATCAATTCCAACAAGTGTTTTGGTGTCAAATTACCTGGAAAAGAGAGAGAGAAAAAAATGCATCATTAATTAAAATCTCACATTTATAATATAGTTCCAATTACTTAAAAGGTAACTATAATTGGATTAGAAATGTTGCTCATCTGTAATTGTGTAACATATTGGTATTGAGAAATTGATAATTTACTTAGAAATTGATATGTACTTAGTCATATGATTCATTCCTAAAAATGACCAAAAGCATATCTTTTGCGACCTTATTTTTAATATCCAGCACCACCATTTACTCAAAGGTGAAATTTAAAGACAAAACAGGGGATTTAACTTAAAATACCAATAATATTCTAACCAATCAAAAGTTTGACGATCCTCATGTGTTTTGAAGTGTTTTTAACATAATATAACAGTTTCTGTAACGCGATTGGATATTATAAAGAGGAATAGTCTGGTTTAATTATTATTTCTTTTAAATCTTTAAAAATGCCAGACAATCTATGTTTAACCTCAATCATAATCAAATTACAAATTACAGTTAAAAAAAATTCAGTTTCAAATATTAAAAACTACGATAAAAATTTTAAACAAATAAATCACACATATTGCCTCAAATGTACCAAATATGCCACTGGTTGAAATAATGAACAAAAAAACTGAAGCTTTCCTCATAAAATTATCACGACAATGAACGCATCCGTCCGATTCCTTCGACTATTTTGCTCGAAGGTAATAAACACCTTTTGCACATATTGAGCAGATTTTTGCACTAAATGGAACCTTCATAAATAAAGCTCATAAATAGCAAGCATAGCACATGTCAAGCGAATCGCATGGCCATATCGTGCGAAGACAAATCTGCTGCTTTGCTGGCGACGACGTCTTAGAGCAGGAGGACGTCGTAAAATAATGATGTGCAGATTTCGCGACGGCCACACGCGGTCACACCGACGATCCAAAGAGGATCATCATCACATACACATTTCCACCCGTCTTCGGTTGAAGGAAAAGCCGGGGGCGGTGGGACTAAATTAAAATGTGATTAAATCTTAATAGCCAGTTATGCTGCTTCATCACTCAAGCAACAGACCAGCACACACCAGCAACGAGTGCCGCTGTTTCGCATCTGTTTTCGGTTTTCCTTTTCCATCGATCCACCTATGGGTTCGCATCATCATCGGCAAGGGCTGCGTGACACCGGTTGGTTGCGAAAAGCTTGGGAAAAAGGAAATGCGGGCACACAAGAGACGCGAGTCGAAGGGAATGGATGAAAATCGGTGGCAAACATAAATGACATTCTCTCACCCCCTTGGGGCCATCATCACATCACAACAAAACAGATCGTGCCAGGGAATTGCCCATCGGTGTGACATGCCGCCACTCTTTGGTTCTCTTTCTTCTCTCATTTTCATGATACCTATTTTGCTTCTTGGTGTCTCATTAAAACCCCTTCTGCACCATCTTCGGCGCTTCTTGGACCTTTTCTTAGGTGTCTTCAGAGGCTTTCAGCTAGGATGATCAGGAAGCTGCCAGCGCTGATCAACACTCTCGTGCCGGGCTGCTCAGCTGCGCTCCTACTAGGAAGCTTAAGGCACATTGTCTCTCCCCGTTTCTACTGATTGATTGGGGCTTTCCTTCAACAAAAAAAACCCTTCGATGCGAGGAGACGCGATTTTGTCCAGCACAATTTTCAATAACGAACCTATTAACGTACCTAAAGCACTGCAAATGGTCATGTCAAAGCAAATTAAAACTAATTAGCTATCGAGTCTTTCTTAGATAGTGCGCTATAAACCCGTAATAGTAAGAAAAACGAAAAAAAGGGCTGCCCTTCGAAGGGTTAAAAGCTATTGCTCGTTGAATAGCGCCTCGGGCAGAATGCCTCCTCTATCGCCGCTTAATTGGCTCACACCGATGCTCCGTTAAATGCAGACATCGGATTTCCAAAGGGAAGCAAAAGAGACAAGGGATGCCGCCGCCGCGCCGCTGCCGATGGTATAACTAAGACCTTCTTCTTCTTCTACACAGCTAAAGCGTCCTCTTTTGGAGCGCGCGCATCTCGTGCATCGACGGCCAACGAACGAGGAGGGAACTTAGAGATCTGGTGTACAGCATCATCAAGCACAGACTGAGTGGCACCATGGCCGACGGCTGCAAAGCTAGAGGCAGGCCAAGCCACACACGCCGTGATTGATGTGCATAAATCGCGAATAGCCAGCATGCTGCTGGCGGGAAGACATCGGAAAGGTGTAAAATGTTATCACCTTCATTAGCGAGTCAGGGCTTCACGGAGAGCATCTTTTCCCGTGTGTCTTTTTCAAAGATGTCGAAGCAATTCAGACGCGGTGGTGCACGGATACCGTTACAGGATGGCGTGTTAGCACCCTACAGGGAATCGGGGATCTTCGGGCCATGAATGATCATGAAGGCTGCCAATAATCATCACTCGCGGGAGCTAGTGACACAGATGGATGGTTTTTTCTTCCCATTTCTTAACACCTTTCTTTGCCTACCCAGGGCTGGCAACAACTAAAGGCGTCACACTTTCACCCATTTCACGATACGTTGATACGTTGATATTGATGCGTTGAACGGAGGTGTTCATTTATGTCCGATAAACCCGTCAGCAACAGAATTCAGGTACGGTATAAACCTTATAGAACTTCAGAATTCCCTTTGTTTTATGATCCAAATCGTGGCTTTCAAAAACTGGTTACCATTTAAACAGAAGTATCGCGCTATTCTGTATCGATAAAAAGAATATCAATCTACAGACTGGCAGGGGAATAAAAAGAGAAGCTTTTAAGCCTAAAACCGTTTCCTTAAGCTTACGTTTCCACAGACATCAGAAACCAAATCATCTTCTTCTTCTACCTTTGTGAGCTTCCCGACCGGTCATCGCTGAACTCGATTCCAATGTCAATGAAAGCGAAATCGCCTGGTGGCTTCGTTTCAAGTGTGTTTCGACCCTGCATCTCATTAGCATTTCAGGTGGTCAAGTCAGCGTGTTGCCTTCGCGGTGGTGCTTACAACAGACGAAAAATCGACAGAAGCGTAACTTATCTTCTCTCTTCAGTAAACTATTAATAACCGTTCTCGCTAACCGTATGCGCACCTTCACCACCAAACCATTCGAGCCAGCAGCGACAGACAGCCCTTATACTCACTCTTCAGCTAACTATCTTGTATCTCGGAGCGTCTTTAAAAAACAAAAAAAAAAGATTTAAAGACGACTCACGGCGACGTAAGGAGGGTTAGTTAAGCAGTCGAATTTACGAAATTTAATACATAATCACCGTGAGTGGCCACATGGGGATCGCCGAGCGTCGGTCAGCGGCAAAGAATGCGTGCGTGAGTTGAGGTGTCTGTTTCGGAAGGGATATGGTTAAGTATCCAATTCGAGATGAGAGAAGCGAAATTGTAACGCAATACGCTGTCGGCCAGTAGCAGCGATAGTGTCTGTATGTGTGATGGTGAGGCAATTTCTCGATTGACCTTCAACCGAAAATCGGAAGACGCTAGTAGCTGCTTAGCTGGGTGTTATTATATAGCCGTGTTTCGGTTGCGTCCAAAGGTCTGCCGGTTTCGTTTAGATTAATAAATAGGTCTGCCGGTTTCGTTTAGATAAATAGAGTTAGATCTATTTAAACTATTTTAAAAGGAGATAATATTTGGATGAAGAACGTGTAAATTGAATCTCTAAGATCTTCCGTATTTGAACATAAATGTTAAATTCAAAATGACTTGTGAAACATAAAAAATGAAAGTACCAATTTTCTATACTTCAATCAACATTGTAAGAGACTATCGAAGTCTACATAACTCATAAGGGGTACAGTACATCTTTTCCGGATATCTGTTCAGATTTAGCAACACACAATCAATTCCACTTGGTGAGTGTGTGTGTATAAATCAAACTAGAGATATCTTAACGAGCCTCTCGCATTCAATGCCACTTGACTCAAGCGTCAAGATTTTCGAGCATCAGCAGCTTCTCATTCGTATTATCTGGCTGAGAAAATAAACCAGCAAGATAAATCATTAGCCGATAGACACGGATTTGAAAAGACGTTAAACTTAAACCATCAAGCAAATATTGCTTCACAGTTATTAAGCATTCATTAGCGATCTTTGTTTAACCGTTGCAGATTAGATCTCGTCCCGGCAGCATCAGCGACTTATCCAAAGCATTATTTACAATCCTGAAAGCGAGAACTCCCCGATTCTCGTCAAACTTTACCGTTAATCTCTGGCCGCAGTTTTCGGAAGATGTTCCCTGCTTTCTTCAATGCAAATCGCAGGGAGCGCGATTCGCCATTGCTTCGAATGACCTCGATGGTGTGGTGAAGAAGAAATAATATTTGCTTTCATTTCCTGTCTCTGTCGGATCCGCGCACCAAATTCGCCGCCTCTTTTGCAGCCCGAACAGCGTGGAGTTCATGGGAGGACCCGACCGGACCGTGGCCTCCCAATGATCGGCAATGATACGGTGGAATTAAACACATCTCCAGTGATACGATACTTTCACCTCGATAGCGTGGACCCCTCTCCCGAAACCTATTGAAGAATAAAAGAAAAAAAACAAACCGACCGAAACCCTTAACAAAACCGGGAGGGATTGACGTTGTCGTCCCTCTGAGAAAGCCCCCCGGGGCTATTGTCGGTCACAGTAAGGCAATGCCCGGTGTTCCTAGGCTGTCCATCCAACCGAAGGAAATGGACGATAGTGCGAAAGCGAAAGGACTCTGGCTCCACCACCATAATCAATCGCATAAATTTTGCATTCCACCGAAAAAGGAAAGCATTCTCGTGGAGAGCTGACAACGGGACGCGCGTATCATGCGTTTCTCTCGCCAGCATTTCCTCTGCAACACTCGCCGACTCTTCAAGCGATCGTGTGGTCGTCACGACGGGAATGCGGGACTGGCCGTATTATGGTTCTCCTTTGGACCAAGAGATATCGACGCACCAGTGGAACCCCTACGACTGCTGCTTGATAATACCAGACTACTAAACCCTCATTCCCAGCAGACGGTGGAAGGTCAGAGCTTGCCGCCACTAATCTGACAGGAACTCCTCGCTGGAATGTTGCCAAAATCACAGAGCGTGAGCTGATTCCATTTGCGGGTTTGAAACATTCACCTAAACTAGGGAGGAGAAAGTTAGGACGAGGTTAAGATGCGGTGTCATGTTTCAATACCGGGTTCTTCGACATTTCGGCTGCCCGTTGGAACACAACAGTGCTATCCAACCTGTCTACTTCTGTAATAAAGAAGGCAGGATCATCTTTAGGGCGAAAGTTTTCACACTACAAACACCGTAACCATTATCGTCAGTACTTTGTAGGCAGTGTATGCATTTTATGGTAAGTGTACCTGCAGGAACATCACCTAGACTCCCCCCCCCCTCCTCTACCGTTAGGCCTTAGGGGCTTCTTTTTCAGTCCCCTGCAGAAGACTGCTTGTTTCGGCAGGTATCTCTCGCGACGTGACAACAACAAGACCATCAGCACACTGACACACCAGTGGTGCTTGACCTTAATTACTATCCATAAGGGGCATCGTAACATCGTAACGATACGTGTGGATCTGAGCTCCAGCACCTTTGGAAATGAGGCGTTCGGACAGCACATAAAAAAAGTTCTTCGTAGATAAGGAAAAATGGAGTACAGCACTGGTGGTGGTCAACGGCGAAGAAATAATTAGGAGAAAGAAAAGTTACGAGACGTGGTGCTCTCTCTCCCTCTCTCTTCCTCGTGTTGAATGACACGGCCACATACTTTGACTTTATGCTACTTTTTATTGCTCGCTGTAAGGCAAGGCAAAGGCACAAGAGGTATGTAGGGGTATTCCTGACGATAAGAAAGATCCAACCATCTTCCATCATCATTCTTTCACCATGCTAACGCCATGGATGCTATCTGTAGAGAAGAAACCCGATAAACCATCATCAACCACTGTCAGCAGCATCTTGGACTTTCTGGAGCAAGTACCCATCAGAAAACCATTAGCCAGCGTTAGGTTGTTTGTCAGGGTTGAAGTGCACCAAACAACGCTTAGTATCCTAAACGCTAGAGCATTGAGATACTGCTATAAGCACCTACTGGAACACTCTGCTCTGCGGTTAGGTCATTCGCGGAGTTCACAGGACCACATTCACACCACATGGACCAGCAGCTAGCCTATACAAGGGGTTTTATGCATTTCTCCTTTTCCCACGCATTCAACGGTTCATCCATTCCGAGCGCCGGATCGAGAAGATGCTGGTGGTGATTGCGCTACACCGATGCGCAGCCACACAGATGGATGCTTACGGAGCGCAACTCAGCGAACTGTATCAAAGCAGATAAACTTGTCGATAGCTCTCTGCGTGCAGCACTGTCCAGCTTTCGTTTGCACCCATAAAGGAGGTTTACGCTAAAAACGACCATTCGCGGGCGGCCGATTGATTGGCAGCGAAAAAAAAACTTTCCATTCGCACACCCTTTATATGGCATCGAAGCGTTCCTGCATGCCCCCAGCGAGAAGTGGACACAGTGGTTCGTGTAGAAAGCGCAGGACTTTTGATAAGAAGATCGCATAGGGATGGATGCGATCAGTGAAGGCATTTTATCGCGATACCCCGCCATTCGGAGGAATGTCTCTTTATGTCTCGATATGGAGCAGCTAAAAGAAGAAAAAAGAAATTATTTTGCTGCGAATGATATGATTTCCAGTGAGAACGTACGTACCAGGACCTGATACGGTGTGAAGCAAAACCGTATTTCCTCTTAAATCAATACAATTTACGAGGACACATTAATCAGTTGCGACCACCCTTGGATCACACTTTCTCCTCTTTCTCTCGACTCGCAAAATCAATCGCCGAAACCGCGAACTGCGTTTCGCGACTCGATGCCAACGGTTACACCACACACGGCGTCGTCGTTGTCGTTGTCTCTGGCAGCATGTGTGACAGTCTAGAAATGCATCCTTTTATCGCTGCGGATCTCTCTCCAACCTGCCAACATGACCAGCCCTCAAGGGGGAAAAATTTCAAACTAAAAACAGCGAGAAAGCATTCGATAGCCGCTCGATCGCGTAAGCAAACACACAATAGACGGAACCCGCGTTCGAATGACAGAAAGCAGAGTAGCGAGCGCGTCTCTGGCGGACGCGTTGATCGATTTATCGGCACTCAAGCGCAGACAGTACACGCGTGAACGAACTCACGGGGGGATTGGTATCCCCGCTCTTGATGTGTTGATTAAAATGCGATCTCTGCGCTGCGATTGATGGCATGAATTGTACGTTTTGTCACACATGCACACAAGCAATACGTGTAGATTCGGAACGAATCGTGTGTTTCATTAAGTAATGATAAAATGACAAAAACAGAAATAAATACTGGACAAAAACAAAATATCGAAAACAATTTATCTCTAACGTCCCCGCTTCGTACGAGTCATTCCAG